>NC_141695.1:7802009-8154509 GCF_964263255.1 Lissotriton vulgaris
TCTGCCTCACTCTTCCTCCCTTCCTCTATCGCTTTGTACCTGTCTCTCCCTCCACCTCTCTGTACCTCTCTCCCTTTTTCTTCCATCTCTCTGTACCTGTATCTCCCTCTTCCCTGCCTCCATCTCTCTGCACCTGTCTCTCCCTCTCTCCCTCTCACTGTACCTGTCTCCCCCACCCCCTCTGTCTCTATGTATCTGTATCTCCCTCCATCTCTCTGTACCTGTCTGTCCCTCCCTCTCTCTGACTCTCCCTCCCGCCATCTCTCCCTCCCTCCATCTCTCTGTACCTGCCTCTCCCTCCCTCACTCCATCTCTATGCACCTGCATCCCCCTCCCTCTCTCTGCCTCTCTGTACCTGCCTCTACCTCCCTCTATCTCTCTGTACCTGTCTATCCCTCCTCCATGGCACCTCTCTGACCTGTCTCTCCATTCCTCCCCCTCCATCTCTCTGTACCTGTCTCTATCTCTCTGTACCTGTCTCTCTCTCCGTCTATCTCTATGCACCTGCCTCTCCCTCCCTCTATCTCTCTGTACCTGTCTATCCCATCTCCATGGCACCTCTCTGACCTGTCTCTCTATTCCTCCCCCCTCCATCTCTCTGTAACTGTCTCTATCTCTCTGTACCTGTCTCTCTCTCCCTTCATCTCTCTGTACCTGTCTCTCTCTCCCTCTATCTCTCTGTACACATCTCTCCCTCCTCTGTACCTGTTTCTCTCTTCCTGCCTCCCTCCATCCCTCTGTACCTGTCTCTCTCTATCTCCATCTCTCTGAACTTGCCTCTCCGTTCCTATATCTCTCTGTACCTGTTCATCCCTCCTCCCTCCTCCTCTCTCTGTCTCTGCCAAATTACAACACCTCCCTCCCTCCTCCTCTTTGTATCTGTCTCTCCCTCCTCTGTACCAGTTTCCCAGTACAATCTTGATGACAGACAAGGACGTCTCCCTGGACAGAGCTGCCCCAGGGTGAGGAATGAGCCTGATACAGAAGATTCCTCTCCATGGAGAGATTTCCAGCCTCATCTGAGAGAGACTCTGTGTCTCCATAAAGGTGAGAAAATTTACCTTTTAACTTTCTACACACACATTTGTTTTTGAATAAATATACATGTTGTTCTGGATATTTACATGTTAAATACAAGACTGGACTCAGAACAGTATTTGTTTTGAATGTACTTTTTGCAGGTCACTGCCTTTGACAGTTGAGTAAACTGTCATATATTTTAGGGACTTATCAGACAGTACAGTGGACAAGTGTGTAGTAAAGTGTTGTAAAGTCTCGTAGAGTGTTGTACAGTGGAGTGTTGTTGGTTAGAGTTGAGTATAAAGTTGCAAACTGGACTTTATGTGGTTGAATTGGAGTACAGTGTTGTAGAGCGGTATACAGTGTAGTAGAGTTTTGTAGATTACAGATGAAAAGAGTGAAGGAGAGTGTGGTAGAGCTGAGCAATGTAGAGAGGAGCGTTGAACAGTGGTGTAGAGTACGTAGATTATAGTGAAGTGTAGTCAATTGGAGTTGTCTAGTGTTATGTTGTAGAGTGGTGTAGAGTGGAGAAGAGTGGCTGTCGTAGCACAGCATGTAGTAAAGTCTCAGAGAGTGGGGTGGTATGGCATACGGTGGAGTGAACTGTCTTTTGTTACTCTGTTGGAAAGTGTCATACAGTGGAGTATAGTGTAGTGGCACAGAGTGTATTAGAGTGTTGTGGAGTGGAGATGAGTAAAGTGTGTTGCAGTGCGGTAGAGGGGAATGGCATCAAGTGTGATAGAGTTGATTGTCATAGAGTTTTCTAGAGTGGAGTGGTGTAGAGCGGAGCGTTGGAATACTATAGAACAGTGTGGAGAAGTATGTGATAGAGTTGAGTGGAGTAAAGTGAGGAGGAGTGACACAGAGAGAGTTGTGTAGAGTGTGGTTGAGTATAGTAAAGTGTTGTTTAGCAGCATATTGTAAACTAGAGTGATGTCCACTTACATAGAGTAGAGTAAAGTGTTGTAGAGTGGAGTGCTATAGAGTTGATTATTGTTTGCTACAGTGGAGGGGCATAGACTTTTGTTGTGTGTCATAGAGTGTGGTAGAGTGGAGTAGATTTGAGTAGTGTGGAGTGGAGTTGGGTGAAGTGGAGTGGCATAGATTGGAATAGCCAGTCAGTCAGTCAGTCAAAATACTTTATTTCGATAAATCAATATCAAAAAAAGGCACCGTACAATAAATATGCAATATCAATAATTCATATAAAACAAAACGCACATCATTCAAGATTTAAAATATACTTCAGTGGTTTTTTAAAAAAAAAACAATCATGTTAAAAACAAGAAAAAGAGTAAAATTTAAAAATACATCACTATTTTCATAAAATCAACATTTATCACAATATAAATTGATCTCTCCTCCGTGGTCCTTACTCCCAATACATGGTATCCTTTATATAACAAGATGCAAACTTCATAAGGATATAGTCAATCCCACGTTTCCCATGTGCCTATTCTTTGAACGCACATCACCCACCAAGTAACTGGCTACATGGAAGATGACACTAGGGTTATTTAGTAGCTGCAGGTAAAGGAGTGCTGGCCTAACTTGCAAAAACCCTGCCTTTTTAAGAACAGGGACAAGAAACTTTCTCCTCTCCTCTATGAAATGACCACAAAACATCATGAAGTGCATAGTGTCCTGCGAAGAAAAATTATCGCAGGAACAAGGTAATGAATGTTCAGGCTTACACCATGTTGGATATTGACCTAATATCAAATGTTTCATGTTTAGACGGAAGCGAGTTAAAAGGAACCTATGAAAGGGGCAGTTAACCAAGGTAAGGTAAAATTCCGGTCCAGGGAGATTGGCAACCAAAAGGTTGGCTCTTACGGTTTGTTTTATGAGCTCCTTTTCCTCTCTTACTGAGGCCAACCTCGTATGCATATCCCTTTTGGTTATGGCAATGTCTTTATGTGTAAATATTTCCGGTGAGGAAAAGAGCTCAGGTCTCCCCAGTACGTACAGTGGAGTACCAAGGAGGGGGATACAGTGAAATAGCATTGAGTTCAATATGCTACATTGGAGTGTCGTACATTGGAGTGGCGTACATTGGAGTGGCACAGTTTGGAGTGGGGTAGAGTGAAAGAGCATACAGTTGAGTGACATAGAGTATAGTGGCGTCCAATGGAATAGCATAGAATGGAGTATTGTAGAGTAGAGTGGTGTACATTGAAATGGCTCAGAGTGGAGTAGCGCACAGGTTAGTGGAAAACAATGTAATAGAGTACTGTGGAGTGTCGTACAGTGTTGTAGCATACAGTGGAATACATTTCAGTGTAGTGGTGTACACTGAAGTGGCATAGAGTGGAATACCGTATACTAGGGTAGCCACAGTAGAGTGGCATACAGTGTAGTGAAATAGAGTGGAGAGGCATGCAGTGGAGCGTGGTCAAGTTGAATACCATATAGTGGAGTTGAGTAGAGTGTAGCTGCATACAGTGTTATAGTATAGATGTTAGTGGCGTAGAGAGTACAATGGCATAGAGTGGAAAAGCATAGAGCGGAGTACTCTCTCCTCTCTGCAGTGCTGGAGTCTCTGGGAGAGACAGTGACTTGTCTTAGGTCACAACTATGTGTCATTAACTCTCTCTCTGTAGTGCCGGGGTCTCTGGGGTGGACAGTGACTTGTCTGAGGTCACACAGTGTGTCAGTAACTCTCTCTCTCCACTCTGCAGTGCTGGGGTCTCTGGGACAGACAGGTAAATATCTGAGGTCACAGTGTGTCATTAACTCTCTCTTCTCTCTGCAGCGCTGGGGTCTCTGGGTGATACAGTGACTTGTCTGAGTTCACACAGTGTGTCATTATCTCTCTCTTCTCTCTGCAGCGCTGGGATCTCTGGGTGAGACAGTGGCTTGTATGAGGTCACACAGTGTGTTATTAACTCTCATCTCTCTGCAGCGCTGGGGTCTCTGGCTGGGACAGTGACTTTTCTGAGGTCACACAGTGTGTCATTAACTCTATCTCTCCTCTCTGCAAGGCTGAGGTCTCTGGGTGGGACAGTGACTTGTCTGAGGTCACACAGTGTGTCATTAACTCTCTACTCTCTGCAGTGCTGGGGTCTCTGGGTGGGACAGTGACTTGTCTGAGGTCACCCAGTGTGTCATTAATTCTCTACTCTCTGCAGTGCTGGGGTCTCTGGGCAAGACAATGACTTGTCTGAGGTCACACAGAGTGTCATTAAATCTCTACTCTCTGCAGTGCTTGGGTCTCTGGGCGAGACAGTGACTTGTCTGCTCCTCTCTCTGGCATTGTAGCAGGGTTTCCGTTCTCCCACAGAACTGTGCATAGAGATCTAGAACCTTAGTGAATTACGGTGACCCAAAACTCACCTTAGTATCAGAAATCCCCTTACCGAGATAGCTACAGTGTCTCATTGGTCATAACAAACTCCCAATGTCTTAGACAAACCAGAACATGAACTTATGTTACCTCAGGAATCGTGGAACACATGAACACTCTTTCGCTCTTTAATCATTTCAAACCAGAACGTGGAGTAAAGAGGACACGTGCATATTTGAAATATTTATTAATCAATGCAATGTTCTCAAACGCAGTATCTTATACAATACTAACAAACAGATTATAAGTATCAAAGTTATCAGCATAGTTACTAGTCCATAGTACGCAAACGGTGATAGCATGTTATTATGCTGAAAATAGTAGGAATTAACAACATCTATTTCTCACCTCCCTATTTAGCATATTATATTATATTATGAAGGTCTCTTTTGGGTTTTAGCAGGGCGGGCCCATACCTCTAAATGTCAGGATGAGAGGATCACATCATCAGCTAACAGCTCTCTGCATGCGAAGCATCTTCAAGTGTGTTCTGCATTTCCTGTAACTCTATCTTAAACCCGCGTAGAGCCCAATATTGGCAGCAACTGTATTTACGTTATGTCTAAAGTGGTGCGAAGATCAGACCTCCCAGCAACCTTGTATCGAGTTATTCTTAGAGATTTTAGCACTCACTGTTCAGACAGTGTACCAAGCAAAACTGATATCATAGTAATAACATATTATTCTCAAATAAATCACATCGCGCTTCTAGGTTGAAAGCTACAACAACAAGTATGTGCCGTGTGCAAAACTGAAGCCAAAGGAAAAATGGCTTTTAAACATGTAATAAGCTCATGCTAACTTAACACAATATATGTAATGAAGTATCTATATGACAGCATGCTGGGTGGGACAGTGACTTGTCTAAGGTGTAGGAGAGTCGGTTCTGCTTCCTATGGTTACCCTCACTTTTTGCTGTGATTCTGTGGTTTTTCGACTTTAGTATGGCTGTGGGCCTGCTAATCAGGCCCACATCACAGTTGTTCTCTCTCTAAATTGATACCATGCACTTTAGGTACATACCAGATTGGTTACTGGTTCCCCCTTGTGAGCCCCTGTATAGTGTACCATAGGTACCCAGGGCATAGGTGCACCCTAGGCCTACCAGGGGCTGCAGCATGTATTGTGCCACCCCTGGTTTGCCTTCCAAACTGACACCACAGGTCTGTTCACACAGTCTGGGTAAGGTGGTGTAATCATCTCATACTTAGATAAGGTATACCTATATCTATATATATATATATATGTAGATACATACACACCTATAAGTCACTCCTTGACAATCCTGGAGGCAGAGTGCTTGATTTTATGTGAGAGGGTGCCCTAGCATGAGCTGAGCCCCTCTGCAGCTTTCTGAACCATCTCCTTATAGCTGTTGTATGATATAGCCATACCATATACTCTTAAGAGCATTATAATCCTCGCGGTTAATACTAACTTTGGTTTGGCTTTATCAAAACATGTTGTGTAAGGTGTCAAACACTTTGGAATACTACCCCCCCCCGCCAGTCCTGGTGGTGGTGGTAGCATTCCACCCTTCTAGAGGGAGAAGACACGAGCCTGCCCTCCTGCTGCTGGACAAAACTCTGGCAGGGGAGGCCTGGACAGTAGGTGTTCTGTCCAGGGAGGTGCTAGCACCTCCCCTGACAGGCTTATGTGTAATGGGGCAGGGAGGGTTGTATTCAGTGAATGCTTTTCAGACACTGCCTGGGGCACACTAGGTGCTCCATGCATTTCCCAGTTCAAACTGGTTGCTGGGGCACTCATCCCCAGCTCTGGTGCGAAACTGGACAAAGGGGAAAGGGTGTAACCACCCCACCCCAGGTCCACCCATAGGAGGGACCTTAGAGTTAGTCAAACCCCTATACTTACTATAAGTATAGAACCCCAGTCCCAAGGACTTTAGATTACCCTGGACGAACTCTGCAACATATAACCTGGACCTTCGACATTCCATTCTGACTGGAAGAAGGAAGACATCTCCCTTGTAGTCAAGGAGTGACCACCCTGTCCAAACAGGCACCAACAGCATCTTTGCCGGTCTGCATTTTCGAGGCTCCCATCTGATCCCAAAGAATCTTCGACACAGGACATGGACTTCCTGAAATCTCTGACCCAGACATTCACACACAGCAGAGTTGAGACACGAGAGACGTGGGACCGGAACTCCTAGACAACCTGCATTTTGCTACCTGCACAGACTTTCCAAGGTATCCCAAAGTTGTGCGTTGAGGTGCTTGAATCTCCAGACCAGAGCACCTTTTGCACCGAAGGTCAGAGCCCCACACTCCACGAGTGGCCTGTGGGCTTGCTTTGTGCATTTCCGCTCAACACATCTTTGTAGTTCCTAGGTTGTTAGTTAGTGAGCCCCCAAGAAGACAATCCTTTGTTTCAACTTGCTTTCCTGGTTGCTCTAAGGTTGCTCCATCTCTGTGAAGGAGAAGTTCCACAGACCTTGCTGATCTGCACCAAAGCCAATCTTGACATCCTACATGGTTTGCGTTTGCCAAGGCTTGTTGGGTTCAACCCAGATACCGACACCGCAGTCAACTAGATCCTTTGTGGGGCAGCTAGAATCCAGCTCCTGGTCATCGTCAACACCTCCTGGTCCTCATGGCTGAAGAGACAATCTTCACCTTTTCACCTGATATCACCCGACATCTGGTGGCATCTTTCTATCGCCGCCCTGGTCACTGGCAAGTGGCCCAGACTCTGTCTCTTCTACTTTCAGGTTCTTCAGATCTTCGATCCACCCTTGGATCCACCCGGACACCTTTACTCTGGTCGCCGGCAGCACTTCTTTGCAGATCTCCATTGAAATCGTCGACGAAACCCGACACCAAAAGAGACCTATTCACCCGGCTTCTGTGGGTGAGGTAACATGACTACTCTGGTAGTCCCGAGGGTATTGGCCCTCCTAGTGTCTTAGTCTAAAAGGGTTACCGTCGTAGTTCGTTTAGAAGTGTACTTAAATTGTAAAATTTTAACTTATTTATTTCCTTTAGAAAGTCAATGGTAACCCACGGCTGTGTTTAGACACTGCACGCGTCTCCCGTGAGCCTCCTACATTCTAACCTTTGGTTGCCCTGAGTAGCCCCATCGATTCCACAGGCCCCAGGCCTGCTTTCTATTTCTCATGTGGCTCGTATACCACTAATTTAATATATGGTTTGAGAGGCCCCTAGGGCAAAACATATACTGTGCAACTTATCATATGCTAATTAAGTTCCTTCTACTGTACTTTTACCTCTGACCCCATAAAGAGTGCAGAGGGGTTGTGTTTAGATTAAATACATATATATTTGATACATACCTTGTGTGGTGTGCTTTCATTTGGTAATTAAGAGATTATAATTGGTAAAAGAACTAGCTTAATTGGCTCTCTGAAGTCTTAGCCTGATGACTGCTGGTCCTTGCTACCCCTAAGATAGCATTCTATAAGGTTGACTTTACAACCACCATTAATAAGGGTCGATTAGACTGGTGCAATGTGCCCACTAGAACTAGTGAACATCATATGCCAGGCTAACTTCTCACATTGGTGTGCAGCTGATGGGATAAGAGCTTGCATTGTTTTACCAAATAATCTTGAGAATATCATTTGAAAAATCACATTAAGGTACCGGTAGGTACATATGAATCAAGACTTATAATACATAAGTTCTACTGAACTTAGCAGTTGTAGGTGGTAAGGGCTTAGCACACCCTGACTTCAACTTCTAGAGAGATTCTAGTAGGAAACAAGTAGTGTAGGTAGGTGCACACACCACACCTCACTAGTCATGGCTTTAAGGGCAGGAGCTAGTGCCTCTCTGCCAGATGTCAGCAAAGAGCAGACATCTAAATATGATACATTCACATTTCAAGACTTAAGGGGATTGTGTGTCACAAGAAAATTAAAGCAAGGACGGAGTCCCACCACTCAACATCTGATAGATATCTTAGTGGCAGCTGACTTAGCAAAAGCATCTGATGGAGATACACAGAGTAATAGGGATGGGGGCCATCCATCATCAGAAGAGGATCCTAGTGGGGATCCCCACCAGGACTCTGAAGAGGATGAGGATGCAGACCAGGAACTGGTTGAAGAACCAGACCTGGTAGAGCCAGGACTAACTGGAGAGGGAGATGGCCATGAGGGTCCCTCCTTCATTCCCCCAGGTAAGCCTACTGGTGTACCTAGAAGGCAGAGATCTCACTCAGGTGAATCTCATCATTCTGGTTAATTAATAGGGTCCTCTGCCTCATCTCACAGGGGGAGAACATCCCCTCGGAGAAGAGAGCATGAAACTAGAATGAGAGAAGTCAAGCTTAGGATCAAGAGGCAAAAGTTGCCCTTGATAAAGAGACCCTAGCTCTTGAAAGAGAGAGAAATTTATGTGGGCTAGAGCCCACTGGTGGCAGCATAATGCCTAGGGGTAGGGATAGGTCTTATGAACATAGAAACCTAAACAAGATTGCCCCTCCCTATCAGATTGGGTATGACATCCACAAGTGGATAACTGCTTTGGAGAGGGCCTGCAAAGTACAGCAGATACCCCAGAGTCAGTGGGCAGCAATCTTGTGGCTCTCCTTTGCAGACAAAGGAAGAGACAAGCTCCTCACTGTTAGAGAAGAGGATGCTGACAACTACAATGTCCTGAAGAGTGCTCTAATAGATGGGTTTGGCCTAACCACTGAGCAGTATAGGTTTCTGTTCAGAGATACCCAAAAGACACACACTCAGGACTGGACCGATTTTGTAGATTGTGCAACTAAGGCTCTGGAAGGTTGGTTACTGGGCAGTAAAGTAAGTGACTATACAGGATTGTTTAACCTTATAATAAGAGAACAGATTCTTAATAATTGTCAGAACTAGTTATTGCATCAACACCTGGTTGAATCTGATTTGACCTCTCCACATGAATTGGGTAAAAAGGCATACAAATGGGTCAGAACCAGGGTGAAGCAGGAGGTACAGAACCAAGGTGGTGACCAGAAGAAGCAAGACCAAAAGGGTGGGGAGAAAGCAAAAGACCAGAAGACTTCTCAAGGTCCCCAATAAGCTTCTAATGGTGGGTGTTCCCAACAATCAAAAAAGAAAGAAGGTCCAAAGAAACCCTGGTGCAAGGTCTGTAAGACTAATACTCACTGGACCAGTGAGTGCACCAAAAAGAAGACAGCTACAGCCACCATTGCCCCTAAGGCAACTGTTCCCCCTAGTTCAGCTCCAAGTGGTGGTTCTCAATAGGGTTGGGCGTAGTTTGCGAAGTAGTGCTTCGCGAAGCTACGCGAAGTGCACTTCGCACTACGTGAGCTACGCGTAGCACTATGCGAACTGCATAGTAGCTTGTTCACACTGTGCAAGATGCCGTTTTCAATGATTGCACAGTGCCGACACTGTGCAATCATTGAAAACGGCATCTTGCACAGTGCGAGCTGTAGTTTTCTGCCGCTCGAGGAGATTTTTACTCGAGCGGCAGCTTTCTCAACGCTGACTGGTAGTTTCTCACCGCGAGAGGTCGCGAGCATACGCAACCACTAGCAATGAGAAACCAGACCTCCCCGCATTGAGAATCTCGCAGGGAAGTTTATTTTCCACGCTCATGATCGGCAACTTGATGTTGCTGATCGCGAAAGAGGAAAAAGTCTCGCCAGGATGTCATTTTGATTGCTCGAGGGCGCCAACTTGACGCTGAGGGCCGTGAGCAAGCCAAAAATGTCAGCTGCACTACGCTACGCGTGTTCGCACTGTGCTACGTGCAGTTCGCGTACTGCGAAGTTACGCAACTTTGCAAACTACCCGAGCGTTGCATAGTGCTTTGCCCAGGCCTAGTTCTCAACAGAAGGTGTAGTAGGGTTAACCCTGGGAACTGAGATGAACTCTGGCCTAGTCAGAGTACCAACTCAAGCTGTTTTGATCTGTGATGGGGGCATGGATATGTCCTTCCCTCTGAGTCCCAATAACTTGGGCAAGTACAGACAAACTCCTTTAGTGAATGTAAAAGAGGCTCAGGCCTATTGGGACACAGGGGCTAGTGTCACCATGGTGATAGCTGACTTTGTGGACCCTGAACAGATCATACTAGGTGAAACTTACTCAGTGACCAATGCTAGCATTGTCACTACCACACACAGTATGGCAGTTGTTAATTTCTCCTGGGGAGGGGTAACTGGCCTTAAGAAGGTTGTTGATCATTCAGACCTCCCTGTAGAATGTTTGCTTGGCAATGACCTAGAGACTTCAGCTTGGTCTGAAGTGGAGTTTAGGACACATGCAGAAAAGTTGGGCATATCAGCACATGTACTTGCTGTGACCATGTCACAGGTCAAAAATTGCAACATTGAACAGGCACTGGATTCTGGAATAATGGATCAGTTGCCTACCAGGAAAAGGCGCAGTAGGGTTAAGGCTGTGCCTTCCCCCCTGCCTCAGAATGCTATTCAACCTATTCATGGCAGACTTAACCCTGGCACTTAACAACTGCAACTCGCACCCACCCAGATTAGGGGGTTCCCCAATATCTAATCTACTCTATGCGGACGACGTTGTCCTACTCAGCTACACGGCAGTGGGCCTTCAACATCTCTTGAATTGCCTAGAGGTCTATGCAAAAGAAAATTGTCTCTCAATAAACTTAAATAAAACAAGGACCATGACAATTAACAAGAAATGAAAAAAGCCCTACCAGTGGCTCCTGGGTAATAAACACGTCGAGTCAGCAGAGGCTTACAAGTATCTGGGTATATATATAGACAAAGATGGGCTTGTCAACAGCCAGAAACAGGAGATCAAAAGGAAAGGGATGATTCTAGCACTCTCTCTGAAAGGAGTCTCAGCCAAATTACTGGGCCCGACTCTGAATCCACTTTTGATGGTAGCCCGGGCCAAAATATTACCTTCTATTACTTACGGCACTGAGGCACTGTGCGGGAGAGCTAGCAATACGCTGGATAAAACACTTGTTAAAGCATATAGAACATTGTTCAGCCTCCCGACCTACACTTCACCGGCTCAAATTCGTCTGAAGTTTGGTCTCATAAAGTACACTTGGGCTAGCTACGGTGCTTTCATTGACTGCTGGCACAAGATTAGGTCAGCAAACCCTAACACATTAAACTACCTCCTCTGGCAAGAGATCCAACAGAGGCCGAATTCACCTGCAGGCCAATATCTTGAGGAGGCTTTGACGATCACAGGCCTCTGCCCCTTATGAGACACACACTGCCTCCATTCAGCGTTCAAAAAAACAGTGCGGAAGACACTGAAGACACTCTTTGCTAGAGGATAAGGCGACCCTCTCGCTTAGAGCGCATGCATGGATGACCTTGGCCACATATAAGTACTTAGCCCCACAACATTACTTTAATTTGGGATATTCAAAAATACTAAAACTAAATTTTTTAAAGTTCAGACTTGGAGTGTTAACAACTACGCGGCAGCTCCCACCTTGGAAAAGGGAGCAGGCTTTTACTCTTTGTAGTCTGTGCAACAAGGATCTGGGCGACATCATTCACACCATCTGCACCTGCACGGAGCTGTGTCAAGAAAGGAGACAGCTGCTAAAAATTCCCCTCAATCAAAGAGGTATCAGGACAAGGAGACAAGCTGTCCTGGCAAGCTTTGATCCCTCATCACCACAACGGAACACTAGGCTAGTTAAATTTCTCGAAGCAGCTCGCTTAAAAATGCCAAACTGATCATCACTTTGTAGACAATTGCTCTACGGGGGAAATTTCACTAAGTGACTGGATAAATCTCACAGCGGACTGCATCTTTTCACAGGCAGTAAAGACAAAAACACCTGGGACATTAAAACTGTATTGACACCGAAACGTCTTTTGCAGCTCACGTTGCGACGCTCATGAGGGAGCATGCACTTTTAAATATGGAACATTTTAATATGGTTGTATATTTGTATGCGTTGCAATTGTTTTAAGTAACTATGCAAATCAAGTTTTACCTTACCTTACCTTACCTTGCCTCAGAATGAGGATCAGCCTTTTGAGGAAGCTGATTGTGAGCTCTTATAAGTAACTGTCCTAGAAGAGCTTGAAGCTGATCAGGTTGAGTTTCTTGTTATGTTATGTTATGTTATGTTATAAAAATATTTCTAGAGCGCATTAACACCGGTTGGTTGCTTGGCGCTGTGATCAGCAATAACATGAACATAGAGGGAAGAGGGTTATGAAAATGCTTGTCTGAACAGCCAGGTCTTCAAGGCTTTCCGGAAGGAGAGGAGATCTTGGGATTCTTGGGACAGGGGGACCTTCTAGGACAGATCTGAAGCAGGCGCAGTTGGACTGCCCTTCTCATGAACCCTTCAGACAGCAAGGTGCTGCTGAGGCTGCAGGGAATGCTAGTGGAAGCCATAAGGTTTACTGGGATGAAGGGCTTCTGTATTCAGAGGGTAGAGACCCCAAGCCTCCTGCTTCCAGGAGGTTGGTCATACCTTTGGCATTCAGGGGCTTCCTTTTGACACTAGCCCATGATATTCCCCTTGCAGGACATCTTGGCCAGAACAAAACTTGGAACAGGCTTATTCCACATTTTCACTGGCCCCACATGTCAGAAGACACCAAGGAGTTGCGTCGCTTCTGTATGACCTGCCAAGCCAGTGGCAAAGCAGGAAGCACTACAAAGGCCCCCCTAATACTACTACTTGTGGAGGGGGTTCCCTTTGAAAGAGTTGGGATAGACATTGTTGGACCAATGGATCCCCAAACAGCCTCTGGGCACCGGTTTATTCTGGTGGTAGAGGATCATGCCACCAGATACCCAGAAGCTATACCACTTAGGACCACTACAGCACCTGTTGTGGCAAGAGCCCTTTTGGGAGTTTTCTCAAGAGTGGGTTTCCCTAAGGAGGTTGTATCAGACAGATGTGCAAACTTAATGTCTAGTTACCTAACTGCAATGTGGAAGGAGTGCGGAGTGAACTATAGGTTCACTACATCCTATCACCCACAGTGCAATGGTCTAGTTGAAAGGTTCAACAAGACCTTAAAGGGTATGATTAAGGGTCTCCCGGGAAAGCTCAGGTGAAGATGGGATATCCTGCTACCCTGCCTTTTGTTTGCTTACATAAAGGTCCCACAGAAGGGTGTTGGCTACAGCCCTTTTGAACTTTTGTTTGGGCATCCTGTAAGAGAACCCTTTTGTCTGGTAAAGGAAGGATGGGAGTTACCTCTCAAACTTCCCAAGCAAGACATTGTGGACTATGTACTTAGTCTCCGCTCCCGGATGGCTGAGTATATGAAAAAGGCATCCAAAAACCTTGAGGCAAGTCAGGAATTGCAAAAGGCCTGGCATTTCCAAAAGGCTGTACTGACTGTTTACCAGCCAGGACAGAAAGTGTGGGTGTTGGAGCCAGTGGTCCCAGCAGCTCTCCAAGACAAGTGGAGTGGACCCCACACTATTGTTGAACAGAAGGGAGAGGTAACCTATTTGGTTGATCTTGGCACTCCCAGGAGCCCCCACAGGGTGCTACATGTCAACAGACTGAAACTATATGTTGACAGGACAGACATGTGCTTGCTCATGGCTACTGATGAAGGACAGGAGGAAGAGAGTGATCCTCTCCCAGACCTGTTCTCTCAGAACCCTGATGATGGTTCAGGTGATGGTGTAGCCTTGGCAGGCAGCCTCACTGACCAGCAGAAGAGTGACTGAAGACAAGTTCTGTAGGAATACAGACATATGTTTTCACTGACTCCAAGTCAGACTACCTGGTGCACTCATGAAGTGGACACTGGGGACAGTCTGCCTGTTACAAATAAGATTTACAGGCAACCTTATCATGTCAGGGACTGTATCAGGACAAAAGTCCAGAAAAGGTTGGAATTGGGAGTGATTGAGCCCTGTGAGAGCCCTTGGGTCAGTCCAGTAGTCCTTGTGCCAAAACCTCACACCCAGGGTGGTAAGAGTGAAATGAGGTTTTGTGTAGACTACAGAGGTCTCAATGCTGTCACCAGGACAGATGCCCATCCAATGCCTAGAGCAGATTAGCTCATAGATAAATTGGCCTCAGCCAAATATCTGAGCACATTTGATCTGACAGCTGGCTACTGGCAAATCAGGTAAGCTTATGAGGCCAAGCTAAAGACAGCATCTTTAACCCCTAGTGGGCATTATCAATTTGTAGTGATGCCCTTTGGTCTGAAAAATGCACCTGCCACATTTCAAAGGTTGGTGAAAAAGGTCCTCTCAGGCCTGGATGACTACTGTGCAGCTTATCTTGATGATATTGCTGTCTTCAGTGCCACCTGCGAAGATCACCTGATCCACCTGAAAAATATTTTGTAGGCCCTGCAAAAGGCAGGCCTAACTATCAAGGCTACCAAGTGCCAGATAGGGCATAGCAGGTTGTGTACCTGGGCTACCTTGTAGGTGGAGGCCACGTTCAACCATTGCAGAACAAAATCCAGACCATAATGGACTGGGTTGCTCCAACCACCCAGATTCAGGTCAGAGCTTTCTTGGGCCTGACTGGGTACTATAGAAGATTTGTCAAGGGGTATGGTTCCATTGTGACACCCCTGAATGACTTAACTTCTAAAATAATGCCTAAGAAAGTTCAATGGACAGTCAGCTATCAAAAGGCATTTGATGACCTGAAGCAGGCCATGTGCACTGCTCCCATTCTGCAAAGTCCAAACTACTCTAAATAATTCATTGTTCGAGCAGATGCTTCTGAGTTGGGGGTAGGGGCTGTACTATCACAATTGAATGAAGAAGGTCAAGACCAGCCAGTAGCTTTTATTAGCAGAAGGCTGACCCCTAGAGAGAAATGTTGGACAGCTATTGAGAGGGAGGCCTTTGCTGTGGTTTGGACCCTGAAGAAGCTGAGGCCATACTTGTTTGGTACTCACTTCACAGTTCAGACAGACCATAAGCCACTCTTGTGGCTAAAACAGATGAAGGGTGAAAATCCCAAACTGCTCAGGTGGTCCATTTTACTACAGGAGGTGGACTATACAGTGGAACACAGACCTGGGAGTAACCATGCCAATGCAGATTGACTCTCCAGATATTTCCACTTAGAACATGAAGACACAACTGGTCAAGGTTAGTTTAATGTCCCTGCGTTTGGGGTGGGGGGTTATGTAGGAGAGTAGGGTCTGCTTCCAATGGTTACCCCCACTTTTTGCTGTGATTCTCTGGTTTTTCGACTTTAGTATGGCTGTGGACCTGCTAATCAGGCCCACAGCCCAGCTGTTCTCTCTCTAAATTGAAACGATGTACTTTAGGCACATACCAGATAGGTTACTGGGTCACCCTTGTGAGCTCCTGTATAGTGTACCATAGGTACCCAGGGCATAGGTGCACCCTAGGCCTACCAGGACTGCAGCATGTATTGTGCCACTCCTGGTTTGCCTTCCAAACTGACACCAGAGGTCTGTTCACACACCTTGGGTAAGGCGGTGTAATCACCCCTTACTTAGATATAGTATACCTATATCTATATATATATATATTCACTAAAAAACCATAGGTTTCAGACATGTTATAGTAAGGAATTAGCATTAAAAAAACCTTAGAAATTCACTGAAAAAACCATAGGTTTTAGGGGTGTTATAGTTAGCTAGACATTTCACTCATATAAAACCATTGAAATTCCCCCTTTATAGTTAGTTGTACTAACTGTAACTTGCGCGCCCGCAATCCACTGCTGATGATGTGACATATTACATCATTCATGACATGGTCAGTGACATCACTTATTATCATTTTTATTTTTTTTTCCTTTTTTTTGGAGTAGCGCACTCTACGAGCACCCTGCTTGTTTACTGCACGAAACGAGTCCACCATTTTAGGGTCGCTGTCTAGGATCCGCGTAGGGTGTGCGACGGATACGGCTTTTCCAACGCAGTTGGTACGCGACTTGTGCGCGACTTGACGGACGCGCGGTTCCGCATGACGTCATATGAATATCGGACGCGGTGGGTGCGCGACTTTTTAATGTTGAAAAACATATTTATATATATTTAATATAAATCTTAAGACAAGAGATTATCTGAATATTGTTTAACTATCTTAAAAAAGTACATCACTTTTTAATGCAATTTCGCGAAGTCGTGCTGGTGCGAGCACGGTACGAGCAGGGTGCGTGCTGAGTGTGCGCATCCTACGTGCACCCCATGTGACCTCAAAGAAAGAGATTTGATTGGTTCATTACACTTCCTATTGAAACTAGTGAAGGACCCCACCCATTTCAATCACTCTTCTTAGAACTTTTCCTGGGGAAAGAGCTCCTCCGAAGATCTTCTGTTCCTTTCTTGTTGAAGAAGATATACACTTGATTCAACTATGGCTGCCCATCAACCAGCATCCTCTGATTCAGAACATTCTACAGAGCAGGAATTTGTTGCCGAAGCTCCCCCAAAAGAAAGGTATAGCAGTATTGTTTGGAAATTTTTTACATAACTTCCTTGATTCAAGAAGGTGAATGCAACCAAAGTCACCTGTCACATTTGCAAGGCTGTACTTTCAAGGGGAGACCCCACAAAGAAATACTCTTGCAGAACTGCAAACCAAACATCCAATCAACTTTGCCAGGGAAGAGTTAAGAAGATCGAGGGAGACTCTTTCTGATTTGTCGGCAGTCCCTAGTACCAGTGGAGCAACACCAGGAAGCTCTACATCACAGCCTGACATCCGTCCCCAATTTGGGAAACTAAGAATGTCATGCATAAAATGCGGACGGCTGATTGTGTGTGGGGAGCAGTCAGTGGATCTGGTGTTGAGCTGTTGACCACCACCAGTGTTATTTTTCTTTTCTTCTCTCCTCCCAGTTTTTAGTTCTCTTGTCCCAGTTCACATTTTCCCCTGTTTAAAAAAACAACAAAAAAATACAAAATTGTTCAAAAAATCCACACAAAAAAACCAACAAAAAGAAAAAAAAAGGTATTTTCAGAACTAACTACTCTGGTTAAAGAAAGAGCTAAACTAGTATGCTAGTATGTGAAACTTTAGATGAATGTATGTGTACTGCATAATTGACTGTAAAAATACATTTGTGATGTATGGTGAATGCATAAGTGCAAAATTATAAGTGCTGCAGAATGACACTGTAAACTGTTTAACTACAGCATGCTGTGGTACTTCCAAAGCACAGGGATGCAACATACGTATATAAATATGTTGCAGGTCTGTGCTTCACTTTGCACAGCTGCTTAAGCTGCAGCCATGTGGTGACACAGGTACCCTTGCACCAGGGTGCAAGGATGTCCGTGTCATGCAGAGATTGTTTTTGTGTAGGAAGCAACACCTTCCTGCACAAAAACACTCAGTAAAGGCATTTTTCTCCTTCAATATATGCTGTGCATTGTAGCATATATTGAAAGTGAAAACATGAGGCAAAGTGAAAACAATTTTCCTCATTGTGCTTTGCTACACCAATAGAAGGATGGTGCAGCAATCACAAACATGTTCAACTGTATGATTTCTGATAAATCTGGAGATGTGTCTTGTTCTATGAGTCTTCTGTGCAAACACGCACAGCAAAACCTATAGAACACCTTTTCAACGCCAAGTGCTGTGTATATTAAGGTTATGTTTACATGGAAAAGAAAAGGTATATAGAATGCCTTTTCCTCACCTTGTAAATAAGAAAGAGAGTTAATGGCTAGGCCAATTGTTATTATAGGAGTACATTTCTGTACTGATAAGAGAGAACAATATTAATTTACAACTACTTACGTTTTAGGGAACTGATAAGACATATTTCTATATTATTATTATTATTATTATTATGTTTCTTATATAGCGCCTGAATCGACCCCCGAAGGGGTATCTCCGCGCTTGCCTTGGGAACCCGTCCTGGCTTTTCCCTGTGAGATAGCCCCTACAGGGCATCCCCAAGGTGAAAGCCAGGCATCCCACCGCGGGGGGGCCGTTGTGAAGATTAAGCAAGCTTAATGCCCAGAGTTGCAGAGTGTGAACCCATGATTAGGTCAGGCACGAAGCGAGAATTATCGAGTCCATGGACATTTGAGCTCAAGACCCTGCCCCGTCGGGAATTGAACCCTGGTCCCGGGTCTGACCTCTGCTTCAGGGTCTGCCTGCTCTAACCAGTGAGCCACACTTCTATTACTGAAGGGAAGGGATGCGGCCTAATATGACATGTGCAAAAACACTCAGTGATGTGGTTTAAATTAAAGAGTTTCATCTCTTTTAATTCTGAAATTACCCACACCTACAAAACAACCATATCAGTCTATTCTGTACTATACCATGTATCTTGCAGAAAGGTGTTCTTAAACTGACCCCTATTTCATACTTGTCTGCATTGGAATTTTGTGGCACAAATCTAGTCCATCCATCTCCCTTTTCTTCAACTGTGTGGAAATACAGTCCATTGTGCATTTTAAGACTTACTAAAACTTACCTCAACAGTAATACACGTAAAAAATGGTACACATTTTATTCACTTGTTTTTTATAATCTAAATGGTAGTAAAGTTGATATCTTAAAATTAGGATCTGTAAAAGAAAAGAAAAAATAGTTATAACATGTAATAATACAGTTTTAATAGCACATCATAATTTAAAATTTTTAAAAGTAATTTCTTTGCCGTTTTTGCTGTTCTAAGAATATATTGAATTTCACTAGAAATAGTGATTTCAATCATACTCATCACATAACAGCGGGCAAAAAAAACACAATCAATTAGATTGTCTAAAAAAAAACAATAATCCATCTATAGTAAAATACTAGATAATACAAATCACACATATATAAAATGATTACTGCTAAGAAAATGTTATAACTAAAATGTATAAACACTATAAATGTCAGTTAAAATTATACACCGAGACAATGTGAAACAAAAAGTCCATTGTTCAAAGAAATACCTTTCCTTGAGGCCAAATTGTATTTTTGCAGTCATTTTTATGTAAATTGTCCAATGGTAATCCTATTAAATCATAATAATAAATTCCTCAGAGTCTGAATTATCTTCCTAAAACTTTGGCTTTAAAAATATTAGGTAGAAATTTGGTAATTCAGAAGGCAAACGTTGTTTGAAAACCAACTCAGCATCATTACAAAGGCTCCAGCCTTTCTCACTTTTTAAATAGGCAGTGTAATGTCCAGATGTTGTTGAAGGACCATCATGGAAAATAATTGCTACTGCTACAAAAGTCCTTCCTGATATTGATAGTTGTGTAGCTACAAAATGTTTTATTAAAGTGTCCAATTTTCTTCTGTCAGCTGCACAACGTTGCATCATTAAAATTATATATTGTCCATATCTTTGTATAAATAATGTTGATAACATTTCAGATTTGCATTGACTACACTCCATGTTTTGATTTGCAGCTTTAACTAATTTATTGAAAGACACTGATTTACAGTCCGGTAATGTCAAATATAAATATCTTTCAGTGTCTACATCAGTGCTACATGTATACATACAATTCTCACAATAATGATCCCATTTATAACAAAGGCCAAAAATACTCTCTATGTCTACACCTTCATTTTCCAAAACAGTAAGCATATACATTAAAAATTCCTGAGCATCTTGTTGGATATTTTGTATAAATTGTGTAGAACAGAACATTCATCCAAAAGATTACGATCATCAGAAACGCTTTGTATTTTACTTTTATCAGTTCCCAATTTTTCATGAACAGAATGCAACAAGAAACAAAATCTTTTTTCCCCGATTCTCCATAATCTGGTGTTGCAAACCTTCAAGAAAAAAAACAACAATGACCACTACATCAGCATAGTAGTTGACACCAGAACTATTTTCAAACTGATAACCAACAATCTCTTCAGCAGTGTCCTTTTTCTTTTTGCTTGCAAGTACAACATTATCTTTTTTCCCTTCTCTACACCTTCAGTACAGATATTCTCATACCTTCTTTTTCGACCAACAACACGCTTTTCAAATACAGGATATTGACCTAAATTAGGAGCATATGTTCTTCTTAACCTATTATACTCTTTGACACAGTAGGCATCTGCAGTAACCTTTGTATCATCAAAATCAATCAAAAACAAACCAGAAAATGTTCTGACTCATGACAAAGCAACATATGCCATACTCTCTGTAAACACAGTATTTCCAATGTTCACCAAAGCACTGTCAACACTTAAACCTTGAGATTTATGAATAGTCACTGCATGTGTTAGAGAAACTGGAAACTGTTTTCTACGGACATATAAATCTTTAACAAGCAAAAAACAAACTGAACAATGACCAATTTGTTTAACTTCTTCAATCTGATCAAATTTTATGTTTTAAGAATTCAATACCATCTTTATTTTGATAATTAACAAAATCCACAACTTTGCCCATTGCTCCATTATCTAAATCTTTTTCTACATCCAAATTACGCCTTAAAATTATCTGACAGATTCTACATGCATATACATTAAGCATGGGCGAATTTTGCAAATTCGCGGTTCGCGAATTTGCGTATTCACGAATTCGCAATCCGCAAAATCCGCGAACTCTCGCGAATTTGCGGATTTTTTCATTTTTTTGGATTCGCAAGGGTTTCTGCCAGTTCGCAAGGGTTTTGTACCAGTTTGCAATTGCGAACTTACTTGTCGGCTCGCAACGGTCGCGACTATGTTGTTTCTACGTCTGGTTCATCATCACAGCAACCTCTGTTTCACCACTGCCACCCTCTGGTTCACCCATGCCACCCTCTGGTACATCACTGCCACCCTCTCGTTCATCACTGTAGATTAGGGGGGGGGAAAGCACACCTGCCCTGCTTCAACTGACATGAATTAATTTGGGGTTGATTAATGTGTCACTGAAATTAAACTTCCAGTCTGGCACCTGCTTCCTTATCTGTAATTTGCTTTCTGTTGCAGTGCAATTTTTTTTCACAAGACCTTTGTGGCCTACTTGTAGCTATTCTATGAGCCTGTTGTGAGGGGCAGAGCAGGGTCATAGAATAGTTGCAAGTAGGCAACTGAACTCTGGAGGGGGCCCTCAGGAAGCACTACAGGGAATGGTTACTAATGATGAGTTTGATCTTTTGCACCTGCTGAGTGCTTTCAGTTTTGCAAAACTCGTTTTTCTGCAATTTCGCTGGATTCGCGGGGCGCGAATTTGCGTGAGATCGAATTCGGAAGCCGCGAATTTGTGCGAATATGCGATTTATTTTTTTGCGGCGTGTTAGTTCGCATTAGTTGTGCGTTTTAGCAAGCCGCTTGTAGGGCAACGGTGCGAAGTTACCCTCACGGTCGTTCACGGGCGCGACCATCTTGTTTGCATGACGTATTTCCATTTCCGGGCGCTATGTGTAATCTCGCAAAGTGTGCGGCTCGCTAGTACAAGTTCGCGTGTGATCGCGAGGGAAATCTCGCGTGAACTTACCCACGCGGTCGTGAACGGGCGCGGCCATCTTGTTTCTCATTCATTGCTATGGTTCTGGGCATGCTTTCTGTATCCTCTGTCAATCTCTGCCATCCTTTGCATGTTTGAAGTTTTTTTTTAATCTATTTTACTTATTATCTATCCGTCTATTTTTCTAGCTCTATATTTTTGTGTTTTCTGCTACTTTTGGTTAATTTTAAACTACTTTTTTAAACTCTTTTCTTTTCTTCTTCCCTATTCTATTTCTTATTTATTATTTACCTTCCTTTCTGCCCAGACCATGGTAAAGGGAGCCGGGAAGCATCCTGAGAAGGGGAAGGGTCCCGCACCCCGTGCCCGGCTCCCTTGCGGGTGTTTGAGGGGGGAGCAGGTCACAGCCCGGGAGATCTTTAGCGTGGAGGAGGTGGCCGCACTAGTTTTTTATGTTCAGCGCCGCCTCCCCAGGACCATCATGGCAGGCGGCAAGATCGCTAGCGGCTACGGGATCCGGGAGCGCCGGAAGCGGTGGGAGAAGGTGTGCCGGGCCATGTACCAACACTCTCGGGTCCGGCGCACCTACAACCAGGCCACCCACCGTTGGACGGATCTCCTGGACCGGGAACGCGACTTGATCGACCTGCTCGGCCTCGAGATCCCCGGGCTTGGTGAGTAGTAGTAGCTATTTCTTCACTACTCTGTTTTCTCCTGCTCTGTGTGTTATTATATTGCAAATTTTTGTTTTTTACCAAGAGCAATAATGCTGCTGATTACATTGTAGGTAAATTATATTTCAAAATCTTTTGTGCATTTCAGGTGCACTGCTCTCCTTCTCAGTAGCGTTGCTACTATGCTTATTTGCTTTCGATTTTGTGTTCATTTCATTGGCCTGAGAAATTATGTATGAGTGTAGTTTAAAGAACTGCGTAATGCTAGACACTAAGGGTCAGATTTTTAATTACCGGTGCATCCCTGCAAAGTAGCAGGGATGCACCTGTAATTGTGCGCCACGCCACCACCAGCCATGGTGCGCCGTATTTACAATGCGGCGCACCATGGGCCCAAAACGTCACCGAAGCGTTACGCATCTGTGCCGTAAAGGCGGCGCATTGCTGGAGTTGCGCAATGATGGCGCAGCTCCAGCAATGCTCTGGGGTGCCCTATCTCCCCAATGCTGCGTAAAGCCGTACGCCTGCTTCAAGCAGGCGCAGGGTTTGAGTCATGCATCACTGTCCTAAAAGTGACTGATTGAAATCTTGTAGATTTCCCTCAGCCACTTATAGGATGCGTTCCTGCGCAGGAACGCCCTCCCTTGCGCTGGAACGCCCCCTGATGGCGCAGGGCTTTACAACGCGATGCATCTCCCATATGCGTCACGCTGTTAATATACGCCGCACCATGGCGCCTCTTTTGTTCTGCCGCTGCGTCACAAAAGTCACACAACAATGGAGCAAAAGAGCTGCAAGGGGCTTCTAAATCTGCCCCTACAGACTCAAGTCCAGTCTTTCCTTTGTACACCTGGCAATAAGAAGAAATAGTGGTGGTGGATTGATAGTTTGAGTATTTTAATGACTGGTTAATGTAGTAGGAAACTTTTTAGTGTTGTCGCTGATCTGCAATCACGATGGAGTTTGTCTGTCACTTCGCGTGCTGCGGACTGCTGCCTGCCAGTCATAGGCGAACCTTTTTAGTAGTTTGTTTAGTGAGTTACATAACTTTCCAAGTCGACGGTCCGCAAATCAAGCAATACTAATATCGTAGTAGACCACATGAGATAGGTCAATAGATCCTGTGGAATAGGTGTCTATTTGCTATTTCGCCAAAATATTTTGTTATTGTTCTTTTGAAATGTTTGATTTGATTGAAAAATATCATCCATGTTTTCTGGTCTTTCTTTCTTTCATGTTGTACATCAGCTCCCCCCAGGGGCAAGAGGACATTGGAGGAGGCTGCTGCTGCTGCTGAACAAGGCCAGGATTGGTCAGGCGAGGGCTCCTTTGCTGGCCCCGGTAAGTTTTAATTTTAATATAGAGTACCTATTTTTTCCTAGCGTTCCTCATTCGATTTTTTCTAAATCGTCTTTGATCTTCTTGTAGACTGGATCTAAATTCTTATCCTGCCTCGACTATGACTCCCTGTGGTATTACTAGATTATTCTTATTAGTCTGTCTGTGTAGCTAACTAAGATTGCACATTTGGCAAAAGGTGTTAAACGAAACTCCCATTCTAGTCAGCAATAGCTCCATGCACTGAGTGCAGTCCTCTGGGATTGTCCATAATGTCTTTTCAAGTCTTCTAAATGTTTATGCTTCTTTGACAATTACCAACAATAAAAAGGTGAATGACCACCAAGAAAGAATAAGATACTAGTACTTTACTTTTGGTTTGGATAGGAGGACAATCCATACTACTACTGTTGCAGGGACAAATCTGCACAAACAGAACTATGGACACTAAATAGTGCATTGTTTATCAATTATAATAGGCGCAGGTAGACTTTCCACATACCTCAGTGATATCAGTCTTTGAAGAACCCCAATCTCCTTACTGACTAGATAGTGTGGCAGAGTCATTTAGCTCCCGAATTCATCGATGATTGATCCCCAATGATGATTATCCAACGCAGGACAAGAGTACGGAGTCAGAGTCCAGAAGTGTCAGAGGCACGGACTCATGCTTGCAAATTGCAAAACCTTTTGCTCATTCACTCTTGACCAAAAACCACAGAGTCTATTTAAGTTTTAAAGCTTTATTAAAAGTAAAAATATTTATTAAAATCAAGCTTGTCATAAAACATAAAGTACGGTTGATTAAAAATGGAAAAGTGCTTATAGTGATTTATTTCACACATTTATTGTGGGCGAGCCGAGCCCTCACCTGGTTTGAACTTTAATTTTTCTTTTTGGTGCTGAATCGTTGGTCCCTCTGTCCTAGTGGTGATGATGATGATTTGTTCTTAGAAGTGAAGCTTCTGTCTGTTATGAGAAAAATGGTGCGTGTAAAAAAGCAAGCATTCATCAGTTGTGCCAAAAAGTGCAGCAAGACAACACCCTTCCCTGGAAAAAGGGACATTTTTACTTTAGAGTAGACAGTCACAAATTATTAGATTGGTTTCTGTATTCACATTTCTTCATTCCTAGACAAAATACTAGTGAGTGGTGTATGTCTATGACATCCAACATTCTTAAATGTACTTTGTAGGTGGAACATCTGGTCCTGGGCCCAGCACGGAGGTGGAGGAGGAAAGCTCTGGGGAGGAGGCGGTGCAAGTGCCGGACCAAACTGCTGTGGGGGTTGCCACGGTAGTGGCGGGCAGTGGTAAGCTCTTATATTCCTTACTTATTGAGATTGCAGACTGCATAGTATGCTCCCCGTGAGAAAACGTAAGGTTTGTCCAGATGAGAGACATGAAGAAGAATGATTGACATATAGTTTGAATGGATGGATGCCTGGATCATGGTACTATCTGACTCTTAGATAGCATATGTGTATCTAGAGAGAGTAGACGGTCACTGGATGAACTAAGTGTTACTTTGAAGAGCATGTAACACTGCACCCGCACGTCCGTCCCAGTGTAGGAAAGGCAAGGAAAAGAAGTTGTAATTTTGTCAGAATACTACCATGAATAGTAGCAGTAGTTTGTATTGCAAGCACAGCATATATCCAGCTATTACGATGGCCACTCACTACCTCTGTTAATAAGTTTAGTAGAACTCGGTCATTCATATGTGGATGTATCACTGTTCACTCAATAGCAGTAGCCCTTGTAACAGAGTATTCTCAGTGCCACCCATAATAGAAAAGTAAGAGCATCACCACCTGCATGTACTGGACTGGTACAGTAACGCAAGTCTGTCTCACTCATCATGGCGGGCGTCTGTTTTTCTCGGGTGCAAGTTGACTGCGCTGGCATTATGACGGCTTGCAGAAGTTAACGTACCAATTTTGCTAAACAAGAGAGAAGAAGAAGAATAAGACTGGTGTACTGTCATAATCGACTCTAATGGAGTGAGTCCATAGTGCTTGTAGAATTGATTCCTTAAACTCCCACTAATGTTAGAGCAAGGATGAAGAAGTGGGAGGTTAGATAGATACTGGCCACAATAGTTATGTACTGCGCTTGCAAGTTGCTAGTTCTACTGTGACACAACTTTCTGCTGAATCATTTTGTGTTAATCTTAAAGAGCATTGGTTACAGACTATGTCTTTCTTTCTTCATATAGATGCTCCTTCCAAACCAACACGGAAGGAGCTGGCTAAAAGGGCCCGGCAACGGAGGCTGGAGGCCACTGTCGCCGAATATCGGCAGCTGGTGGCCCAGGAGGAGGAGGACACGCAGACTAGTACGTCAACAATATCCACGGCGACACCTGCATCCTCCTCCGCGCTCCCTGGGTCAGCCAGTCAGCGCAGCAGGTCTCCAGCGGTACGGAGCCGGGGTACCGCAGCCACCCGCCACCGCCGAGCAGCAAAGAAATCAGCTGCCCCCCACAGCAGTTACAAAAAAAGGATGCACCGCCTTTCCCAGAGGGTTTCCTACCTCGAGCAGGAGCTCCTCAACACCAAAACCCTGCTCGAGACCCTCCGCAAGGAGCATGCCGACCTGGCCCGAAAAGTCAACAGCAGCCAGCAGTAGGAGGAGACTGTCCCTTGCCCCTTTTTTAAAGACTTCTGGGGGGTGGGAATTGGGAGTTGGGTTTTCTATTTTTTTGGACTTCGTTTTCAGGGACATTCGTTGGGGTTCGGGAGGAGGGGTGGGTTGGGTCTTACGGGAGATTATTTATGTTAGGGATACATAAATATACTTTAAACTTTATCTTAGCATATGTGTTTTTTACTGCTTTTGAGGCTGGTGGGTGGGGGTTTAACAGTCCAGAAACTTAATTGGCATCTTGATTCAAGTTGTGTAAGTACTAATGGCCCAAATGTTTTAAAAACTAAGTGCCTCTCACAGAGTAAGTGAATTCAATAGTCCTAGGACCGTCAGTCTCTCGTCTCTCCTAATACTCCATTATACTACCTCCCCCCAAACGCTTATCTTACCTGTAATTTGTGTTTGGAAATAGGGCTAGGCACAGGGCTGGCTCCACGCGAAATGGCGATTAAGGTTGGCAATCCTGGGTGGAAGGAATGTCATCATTGCGGTGGTACTTGTGGTGTTACACAGTGGCAGTTGCAGCATCTGAAAAAAAAGAAAATGAAACCTTGTTTGTCCTTACCGTAGCATTAGAACGTACGATAGAGAATATAGCAGGTGACAGTACACTAGAACAGTGCCACAATGTAGCCTAACAAATGGTAAAGTATTGAAAGTATAACTAGTACTTGCGTTGAATTTCTTTGACATAGTACCGAAGGTGAAGGACACAGCAGCGTAATAATTTGCCACGTCTAGGAGGAGGATGTTCTTGATGACCAATCAAGTTGATGGCGCACATGAAAATCTGCTTTCATTTGCCAATAGTGACTGAGTGTCAAGCTGAGTAAGAATAGAATATATCCTCAGATTCCTTCACCAGCCTGTTGCTATGACCTTATCCTCCCCAGCAAGTGTGTGGAATTATTGCTGTCATTTAGTCACACGTCAATCATAACCACACAGCTCGGGGGAAGAGGGTTAGGGTTTGGAAAATGGATGGGAATGGGAAGTTTTGTTGAGAGAAGAAAAAAAAAGCACAGCATGGACAAACAATAATTGAAGATAAAGAAATCTTTGGGTACAAAGCTAACCATAAATCTTTTCAGTGACATAAAGGAAGTGCATGCACTACTGCATGCATGGTTACTGAAAAGTAAGTAGTACTTTCGACAACCGTGAATGAAAGAATGCGACAGTACAGGGCTGCAGTAATAATTATGCGTTTTCACTTGCCTATCTCTGCACTCAGAGAAACACTTCTTACATTATATTAGGTTTAAAAATAGCAGAAGTAAAACCTATAGAATGGCTGTAGGGATGAATTTAGAAGCAAAGATCAAAGAAATGCAGAGTCACACTCATAGAAGTTCACAGCAATAGCATTACTTAAAAGATAATTAGAAAAGAACGGATACTGTATCTGTATGTTGTTGTAGTTGTCCTGTTGAATTTGGTAAGTTGCATGCATCAAACCATTCCTCTTATTAGCGGGACTCCTCCATTCCAGCTGATGCTCCGTCCATCAATGTTGGTGACCAGAAGACACCCTGTCCACTGCCTGCCTGGCGGATGCTGAATTGCGGCTCGCTAATGTGAAGCCTGACTTCATCCTTTTTTTCCCATTGCACAGACTGAAACCCGGCCTGTAATTATTGATGGAAAAACAGGAAGTGATATTAGAACACCACTGACAAATAAATATAAGATATGTACGCTGTGTAGTGCAAAAAGTCACACTTTGAGTTTCCTAATAGACAGTACAATATTTTTGAAAGTGCGTACTGTGTCTGAGTCTCCTTTTGAAGGATAAATAAGTATGGGCGAAATAATTTAGCGGATCTTTCTCCTCACGCTAGGTGTACTGTAAACTGTGATTTAGAACAAAATTAGGCCTTCCCAGCAGTGCTCCCAGACCCTTACTAAACCCAGTCGCAAAAATGTAGAAGACCCCAATCATATCTCAAAAAACAAGGCCTAGTAGAAAAATGGTGACAAAACGTACTTTGAAAGTAAAGTAGGACCAAACCCCCCCTTGCCCACCGTGGATTATATTCAAACCACTTGCAAGCAAGCAAAAGTATCCATACCCAGCATCGCTCCAAGACTCGCAAACCCCCCCACAAACAGCCCCCCGCCCAAACACATGCAATGCAATACTGCTAACCCTAACGAGCCCTAAATTAAGAATAGTGGCAAACGCTTTCTTTAACTAGGCCAAATCCCCCCTTTCCCACCATGGATTTTCTTCAAATCCCTTGCAACCAAAATTACACATTCCCACGAGTGCTCTAAGACCCCAGAACCCAGTTGCAAAAATCTAGAACACCCCAAAACACATGGAATACTGCTGCTAGTGCTAACCCTAACGAACCCTAAGTTACAAAAAGTGCCAAAAGGCTTTTCAGCATGGATTTTCTCCAAACCACTTTTATCCAGTATTAGACCTTCCCAGCAATGCCCCAAGACCCGCCAACCCACCCGCAAAAAAGCACAACACCCCCAAACAGGCAAAAAGCAAAAATGGAAAATCTCATATTTTTCGGCCTTCTTTCAATTCTGTCCAAACGCGCTGTGCAGCTAGGCCCTAACTCCCCTTTTCCACCATGGATTTCCTAAAAAACAAATGCAATCAAAATTAGACTGTGCCAGCAGTGCTCCCAGACCCCAAAACCCACCCACAAACACCCGGAACCCCCCCAAACAGCACCTCAAAGACAAGCAAGTCAGCAAAAACGCAAAAAAAATTTCGCCTCCGATTTTGTCCAAACCACTTTTATCCGGTTTTAGACCTTCCCAGCAATGGCCCCAGAGCCGTCAACCCAGGCGGAAACTAGTAGAAGACCCCCAAACAGCCAAAAAGCAAAACTTTAAAAATGGGCACTTAGAAATTTTCAGGCATATTTCCAGAATCACTCCGCGCGCGCTCTGCAGCTAGGCCCTAACTCCACTTTGCCACCATGGATTTGCTTCAAACCTCTTGCAATCAAAAGTGCCCATACCCAGCAGTGCTCCCAGACCCCGAAACCCACCCACAAACACCAGGAAGCCCCCCAAACAGGCTCCCGAAAATGCTAAATTGAGCGAAATGTCAGAAAATGCAAAAACTTTTTCTTCATGGATTTTGTCCAAACCACTTTTATCCGGTATTAGACCTTCCCTGCAATGGCCCCAGAGCCGTCAACCCAGGCGAAAACAAGTAGAAGACCCCCAAACAGCCAAAAAGCAAAACTACAAAAATGGGGACTTAGTAATTTTCAGGCCAATTTCCAAAATCACTCCGCGCACGCTCTGCAGCTAGGCCCTAACTCCCCTTTGCCACCATGGATGTGCTTCAAACCACTTGCAATCAAAAGTATCCATACCCAGCGTTGCTCCAAGGCCCCGAAACCCACCCACAAACACCAGGAAGCCCCCAACAGGCCCACGAAAACATGATAGTGAGCAAAAAGGCAAAAACTTTTTCAAGTCTGATTTTCTCCAAACCACTTTTATCCGGTATTAGACCTTCCCAGCAATGGCCCCAGAGCTGTCAACTCACCCGCAAGGAAGTAGAACACCCCCACAAGTGCAGAGTCTTTCTTCAATGGGCGTAATCCAGCCATCTGCTTTGAGGGAAATAGGAGTCTGGAGGAGGAGGATAGAGGACCATGTTCTTGTGATCTTGTGAACCTGAGGAATGCAGACTGCGGCACCTTCAAATCAATAAGCAAATAAGTGAAGACAGTTCTGCTGATGGGCTTGTTTTTGTGATTAGGTGATTAAAGTTTTTTTTTATATAGACTTTGCAAAACAAAGAAAGACAGACACACAGGAATAAAAGTGAATAAGGATGAAAAAGAAAGTTATTGATTCATTGGCTCATTTTCATGGCTCGGTGTCAGGGAAGAAGAGTTCGTCCTCATACTCTGCGAATTCAGGCGGGAGTAGGTCACCTAACAGAGAAGAAATTCCCTCATCTAAGTTGGTGTCCTCCTCGTCTTCTACCGACGTGTATTCTTGTATTTTGTAATCTGGTGGTATGAGGTGCTGATTCATCTTGATCATTGTTAACCTCTCCACATTTTTGGGCGAGAGGCGGGTCCTTTTGAAAGTTACAATGCCACCAGCAGCACTGAAAACACGTTCAGAAGACACGCTTGCGAGTGGGCAAGACAAGTAATTTATAGCCAGGTTGGAGATCTCTGGCCACAATTCTTTTTTCCCATGCCAATACGCCAATGGGTCATCATGAACATAGACCTCTGTTGAGTCATTCAGATAGTCCTGCACCATCAACTCAAGGTTCTCCACGGTTCTTCCACTTTGCTTACTTTTTGCTGGGACCTTTTGAGAAGCAAACCCAAACTGAGTTAGCCAATCCTCTTCTTCACACAATGTTACTGTTGTGTCTGGTGCAGATGATCGGGTTGCTGGTGTCTTTAACGGCTGAGAGGGAAAATCACTCACTTCTGCCACAGCCACAGGTGCAGAAGTGGATTCTTTTGACTCCGGATGGCCTGCTGATTCTGATGTACTGCCTTTTCCTTCAATTTCCTGCCGTTCTCTTTCAAACCTCATGGCTGACACAGCTAGCCAACGTTTGTATTTTGAAACTTCTGCGTCACCAAAAGGAAAGAATGCTCTGCCTGCCAGTGCCTTTTTGTAGCGTGGATCCAGAATAGTAGCACAAATGTAATGCTGTCCTGTGTGGATCTTTTGAAGACGTTCATCGCAAAGTAGGCGCTCTAATAATTTCTCCGCCAAATCAAAAGCTTCTTGCTTTTCTTCATCTTTTTGAAACGTAGAAGACACCGCCTTCAGTAGGTGCTCTAGCATGCGCAACAATGGGATAGCTTTTCCCAAATTACAGTCCTCCCTGCTGACTGCACGCGTGAAGACCTCAAAAGGACGAAGCATGTCTGTCAGGCTTTTAACTAGCTTCCATTGCTCCGCATGTATCCTCAGGTCCTTAATAGCTGCACCCAGTGTAAAGAAATACGGATCGACTACCGCACACTGCTCATACAGATGCTCAAGCATGTAGAAGGTTGAGTTCCAACGTGTTGCCACCTCCTGGATGAGTGCTTTCACTGGCAGTTGACGTTGATGTAGCAGGCCCCTCAGATGCTTCTGGGCCTTAAAAGAATGGCTGAAATGTGTGCACATTCTTCGGCAGGTGGTCAGTAACTCGCACAGTGGACTTTCTTCACTCAAGAATTTTTTAACAACCAGGTTTATACAGTGCGCCAAACACGGCACTCTGAAATAGTTACCCATATCCATGGCCTTAACTACATTGGCGCCATTATCCGTGGAAACATAACCAATCTTGCGTTTTCTTGGGGACAGCCATTGAAAGACCTTTGTGTTAAACTCCTGCAAAATGTTTTCTCCTGTATGACTTGTCTCCATGCCAAACATGGCTAGTGTTGCATGTTTCCGAGCAGCTTTAAAAACGTTGTCCGGGTCAACACCTGCCCTTAGCTTTGCTGTAACTCCTGAAAAAGAGACCCAGTGTGCAGTGATGCACATGTAATCAGGGGCTGCGCCACTGGTCCACATGTCTGTTGTCAGATGTATAGTGGGAACAGCACTCTTCTGCAAAGCTGCCCACCTCCAGCACATCTTCATGTAGTGCTGAAACCGCAACTCTGGCAAAATAGAACCGGCTAGGAACCTTCCATTTAGGGCAGAGCGTTGCCACTAATTCAAGAAAACCAACCCCTTCCACAAAAGAAAAAGGGAGAAGGTCCAGAGCTAGCATTTTAGCCCGCTTAGTGTTATACAGACGCGTCATTGGGTGGTTGCGTTCAAATGGCGAATCTGAAAACAACATGCTTCTAATGGTGGGCTGGACCATTTTACGGGATGATGATGACTTCTTCGACCCAGTTACGCTCGGTGATGATGAACTTTTTCGCATTGGTGTCTCACTCTCTCCCACACTCTTAGTGTGGCTCACAGGGGGTGTGCTGCTGACAGGGGTACTGGGTGTAAGTGAAGTGTTTGACGCTTCTTCCTCCTCGTCATCATCAGATGAAACATCAACGGATACAGTTTGTTGACTTGCAATTCCGGCTTCCTTGATCTCCTTTAGGTGCGCATGCCATTTGACAGTGTGCTGTCTCTCAAGATGACCTCTCTGGCCTCCGGTACTATAGTTGGTACCAAGCTTACCATGACTAGCTGCAAGCTTACAAATGGTACAAATGGCTATGTTTTCCCTTGTTGTGCTAAAACTAAAGAAGTCCCAAACTGCGGACTTCAAATGTCTGTGGGGGGCGGAGGAGGCGATACTGGTCATGCTAATGCCAGATGAAGTGGAGGATGTGTGTTGCTGAACTTTACTACGTTGTGCACTTGCAGCACCACTGAAAGAGGAAATGGAGGTCGAGGTGGATGGAGGTCCCTTCTGGCGAGAAAATATGGAAGCGGTAGGTGGTGGTGTACTAGTTAACTGCAATAATGGTGGTGGTCTCATTGCCTCGTCGACAACATCACGCTGAGCAGCTTTTCGGGCTAGGGTAAAAATGTCTGTTTTCTGCATGCCCGCTGAGCCTGGAGTGACGTTTATGATGACTGCGTCGTCGTCGTGAGAGTCTTCATCAGCAGGAGTAGTATACGCCACTTCTTGTTCAGCGTCATCATCACACTCCATAAGTATGAGAGTTTCGGGGACCTTCCTTTTACGCTTAGCTACCTTTGTCAGATCATGGTGTGCCTCACTCTCAGACGGCCGTGGTGGTTCCCAATTTGCATCCATATCATCAGAAGGAAGGGGGCTTGAAGAAGATGTAGACACCATCCTTGATCTTTTCCTTGCTAGGGATGTTGAAGACAATGAATGATCAGGGGCAGTGGCTCCCTCAAATGATACCTCGGCTTGAATGTCGATTTCCTGATGTGCCCCTACTTCGGGAGGAACAACTATTGTGGGCACTTGTGCCGCTCCATGCACCTCTGCTTGCGCATCTCCTTGTGCTGCCTCTCCGTCCACATGTACTTGGGCTTGTACTTGCACATGTGGTTTTTGTTGCGGCTGTGGTTGTTGAACACTCGTCAGATGAGTTCCAACAACCTGTGTTGATTGAGGGACATTGCTGCTACTTAATTTGGCGTGGTGGTGGTGGCACTGAGCCCAATGGAGCGGGGGTGCTGCTCCCAGCTTGGTCCCCAGCAGACCCCGCTGCTGCAGCAGGCGTCCTTTTTTTTTTTACAAAAAATGTGGCGGTCGGCACACCAGTCTCCTTGGTAAGTGGCGCCACTTGCTTCTTCTGCTCCTTACTGGCAACTTTCTTGCTAGAGGAGCTACGGGGAACTTTTTTTGGGGCCATCTTCTTCAGATGTCAGAACAGCAGGCCACAGTTGCATGAGTTGCAGAGTTGTCTTGTCTGTGGCCACACGTGACGTCGCGTGACGTTATGCTGCACACACCGCTGCAGGACTTCTTCCGGGCACTGGTGGTTCTCCTGTGCACCTAAAAGCAATGGAAGACAGAGGAACATCAGTTATGCAGCCAAAAAAATCGAAAAAAACACACAAAAATCAGCACAATCCCATGGCATCCATGCCCTCAATGATGTTTAAATTCAAGACACCCAACAGAAAGACTAGGCCCATGCACCACTCACTACCCCTGGGCATAATGGATGAAAGCTAGGCAAAATGGGTGCAGGCCTGAGAACACTGCCTGCATTCAAAATGGCCCCTTGCCCCCCAGCACATGGCCAGGGCCTGCCTGTACCAGCACTCAAAATGGCCCCCACCCACATGGCCATTCCCCATCAACACCCCAAAAAATCGAAAAACCTACAAAAATCACGACAATCCAATGCCATCCATGCCCTCCATGATGTTTACATTAAAGAGACCCCACAGAAAGACTCAGTTCATGCACCACTCACTACCCCTGGGCAAAAGGCCCCAACAGCAGCCAAAAAAAATCAAAAAACACACAAAAATCAGCACAATCCCATGCCATCCATGCCCTCCATGATGTTTACATTAAAGAGACCCCCACAGAAATACTCAGTCCATCCACCACTGAGTACCCCTGGTCAAAAGGCCCCAACAACAGCCCAAAAATCGAAAATTCCAAAATTGTAGTTGTAGCAACTGTAATGCCCCAAACAAACTTACTTGTGAAATTTCTAATCCAAAAGTGATCCAAAGAAAGTCAAAAAGGCCTCAAATCCAAATATCCAGCAGCATCCACAAAAAGTAATCCTTCCAGGTCAAGATCCAAATGAAAGTGACCAGTACATGATGAAAGCACTGGGAGGAGCCTGCTGGACAGGAACAGGAAGTTGGAGACTGTGGGGCACTTCCTTCCTACTACCCCCCCCCCCCAAAATGGACTCCTTGCAAAAAAAAGTGCAGGAAAAAGTCAACCTGGATTTGTTCTGATAAAAATCATCATTTTCAGAAGGTTTATGCTGCTTGCTGGTGGATTTCTTGTGCAGAATTGAAAATTTTGCAATTTCGCGAGTGCAAGATTGTTGCTGCCCGCCGCATCTACGTGTTCGCAATTGCGAGCTCTCGCGATGCGTGCTGTGCAAGGTGGCAAGCCACGATGATGTAATCGCGGTCGCGAAACTCCCGCGGGATCCCGCAGCAAGATCCAAAATGGCGCAGCACACGCAAAATATGGAGAAAAACAACTCTGCAAACGCTGAATGATGGTAAGTGAACGCCGCGCGCCGCAATATTGTATCACCAAGCAAAAAAATCCGCTGCGTGCGAATTTGCGAATTTTCGGCAAGTTCGCGGATTGCGAATTTGCCGAAAATCCGCAAATTCCGCGAGCGGAACGGATTTTACGACCACGCTTAATATACATTCTTTTCTAAACCAGCAGTTTTAGATATTGATTTTTCTAAAGAATCCAATTTTGTCTTCAATTTTTCGGTCAAAATAATAGTGATTCCTTTGTGCTCTATCTTATCAATGGCTTCCATTTTTATTATTTCTTCATTTTCCAGTTTCAAAAGTTGTTCATTGAATATAGAACACTCACGCAGTGTTGGCATTAAGCAGATTACAGATTTGTTTTCTGCAATTTCCATGTATATTTTCTCAGGAACTATATCTTCATTTAGAAATAAATTGGAAAGTAATCGACTCTGCAAAGCTTGTTTGCCATGTTCAGTCAGTAGTCCAATTCTTATATCTTAGAGAATAGTTCCATAATCAACATCATTTGCCTGTTGCATATTTGTAATGAGTTCTTTGTATTCAAAATATGACCAAATATTCACGTTTCTAACACTACCCAGAGACTTTCTGGTGTCTTCATGCGCAAGTGTTTTAAATACAGGTTGTCCTTTTACAGGAGTCAGTTGCAGTACATCTCCAAAAACTATGACGTGTTTTCCTCCAAATAACACGTCATACTCTGTTTTAAGAATTTGCTGCATTCTTAAATGCACAAAGGCAAGCATTAAGTTTGATACCATGCTTACCTCATCAATAATGAGAAGTTTCATTTTCTTCAAGACTCTTGAAACTTCATAACAAGCTTCTCCAAATAGCTTGTGGTATTCCAATTTGTTTTCATGCTCTACTGGTAGCATTAGTAAACGATGTAATATAATTCCTTTAATGTTGTGTGCTGCCAACCCAGTTGGAGCAGTGACAACACATGACAAATGCGACTCAGTTGTTTTCTGTAGATAACTTGTAATTACTTTAATTAAAAAACTTTTTCCTGTTCCAACTTGTCCACTTACGTACATTCGGATAGTTGAAATGATGTGCTTGAGCACTCTTTCTTTTCATGAAGTAATTCATGGTCAATCTGTTGTCTCACTTGCTCATATATTTGTTTTTGCTCAACATTTAGTTGTTCTTCCAACTTGAATAGGTTTGTTACATCTTCTTGAGCTTGATGCATTGCTGTTTCCACCTCATTCATGGCGATTGCTGCTTCATTTTCAACAATTGGTTGTCCTAGTGGAGAACTTTGACTGTCTTGAGAACTGTCTCTAGCAATCTCAGCTGCAATTGTAGCTTCTTGATCAATTTCATCGTTCAACATTTTCACATAATTTGAAAATGCACTGCATTGTATGCTATCTTTACAAGCATTAAAGGAATTTTCATAGCTCTGGAAATCTCCAAGTAATTCCAGTTCTGAACGCCATGGTTTGAATAGTTGTAAAAGGGCTAAATAGTAAAATTCCCTTTTATCAGCAGTGTCACAACTCAGCTTCCTGTGATTAATCAAATTTCCTTTCGTTTGTTTCACCAAACAACCTTCGGAACCAATGACTCCATATTTTCCATCATTGATGTTCTCTGTAGTATTCCGTTTAAAAGTGTAGTTTTGCAGCACTTCATAGAGACACATGTTCTCAAGATGATGACTTCTGTTTGGGTAATATGTGTCGGACATATTAGTTTTCAAAATATCTGTACTTTCTGGATTTTTTGATGCTAAATATTCAATTTCTTGTACAGATTTCAGTACTCGATTTCGTATTGCTGCAAGACCTAGACTCACATAAATGATTCTTCTAGATTTGGAGGATAGACTTGCAGATGATAACCGATCTGAGTATTCATATGCTCCGATTTCTCGATGCAAATACATCTTCAAACTGAAACTGTATAATTTCTTACTTAGAGTCTTCTCCTTAGAAATCTCTTCCCACATTTCTTTCAGTTCTGTCTTTTCTGATTTTGTTATATAAGATGTTACATATCGAGCAACAGCAATGGAATTGTCCGCAACATATTGAATATCCATGTTAGTATTCCACATCGACAACATAACTGAGTTGTAGTCATTTATGTACTTTGACTCTTCATTTCTTCTTAAGTTGTAGGTATTTTTTGGAGACTTTCTTGTGATAGTATGTCGCAAAGATGACATAAAACTGTTCACTCTTTCTTTGGATATTACAGGACGTGGAAATCCAAAGTGACATTTGGTGTAGAACTTCTCCTTAGATTTGTACTTTCGTTGACAGTATTTTCCACATTGGTGGCTTTGGAATCGTAACACTTGTGCTCTTAAGTTGTTTTCTTCTGTGCTTTTGGGTACAGCACATGTTGCATATTGTTCAATAAAACTCAAAACAGTATCATCTGCATCTGTTCCAAATTTGGGAGCTTCCTTAATCCATAACAGCATATGTATATGAGGAGCACCTCTTGCTTGATACTCCTTTCTCCAAAAGAAATCCACAACTTCTCCAAGAGGAGGATTTTTTTTATTGCAGATAAAAGACATCAAAGCCTCAAATCTTTGATTGAAATACATGCATACATTAACAGGATCTAAAGAGCACAATTCTCCAGGTGACTTGTATTCAATATTTTTTATATTAGAATTTGCCTCTCAAAGAAATTCTAGTAAATCATCCCAAGCGTACTCAGCAAAGCTTAGGGTAAGGGACCATGTTGGAGTTACTAAGTTTCGTAGCATACATTTCAGTTCTCCATGACGACGGTACTAATATTCATTAGTGCCACGCTGACATGCCATCAAATTAATGAGCTGAGATTCTAGATGATCATCTCTCTGGTGCACTTCATCCACAAAATCTTTTGCAGATACATTTTGCAGATGTATTCCAGTTTTTAGAATATAGTTGACTGCATATGAAAGTCCAGACAAGACACTTTAAAACAAAAGATAAAATATATAAGGGATACATTGTCGAAATCTTGGATCTTCTGCATATAATCTTGTTGCCCGATATTCAGATGCAGGAATCTGCACAGGACGTTCATCATATCGTCCTCCTTTTCCAGTTGGGAACAACTGTGGAAAACAACGAGCTTCCAAGCACTCTTCCCTTACACTCATGGGAGTTCCTTTTGCTTTTTTCATTTGGAACAAATCAATAGTGTTCCCCATCACATCTTTTGAATGAAGTGGATGCACACTGTAATACTCATACATTTCTTCACATCTTAACATATCCACTTTTTCAATTTGCCCACTTGACATTTCAGTATCTTCTGCTAAAACTATTTCTTCTTCTCCCATATAAACTATGTTCAACATTCTCTACAACATTTTCTTCTATTAATGTCTCAGTTTCTGCACTCTCTTGTTCAGGACCGAAGTAACAAAACTCAATATCATCACAAACCTTCTTCACATCTGCAAAAGAGCACTGTTCAACTCATTTAACTTTAGTGCTGGACTTTTTGCATAATACAATTTCTCACTAACTTCTGCCTTTGAGTATGATGTACTGCCAACATCCTGAAATGGTGAAAAACACTTTGACATACTTTCCTAGAAAGACAAGCCAGAGAATGAGAATGACTATGCAAACTAGTATATTTTCTCACTCTGCAAGGGTCTGGTCCTTGCAACAGCTTCATATTTTGTTTAACACTTTTTTTACAATATGCATGTAAGAAATTTCGTAGTTTATCAATAGATTCTTGTCGTACACTACAAATACTACTACAATCCCAAATGTACACTGGGGCTTTAGGACGTCTGCCTAGAATTTAATCAGCCATCACTTCTGCATTTCTAGGAACCATTTGCTCTTTCTCAAGTGGACAACCATTTTTAAACTCATAAGCTCGACCACTGGTGTCAACTGCATGCAACAAATTATTGCTCTGTAAATAACTCTCTTCGTTAAAAAAAGGCTCAGAACTTGAAGAGTGTTTCCATTCCCCTAAAATAAATCACAAAAATTACTTTGGTTAATTACTCTTTTCCTCTGACTTACTTGTAGGTACTAAAATCTCTCAATAAACACAAGGGCTCTTTTTAGAGCCACCTAACAACTAAACACATAAGCTTCGTATATATCTGAAAAATAATATTTGTTTTTTGCTTGGAGTCGCGCACCCAATGCGCTACAATCATGCAGCCAACACGTACAAGTCGTGCACCCCACGTGCTGGAGTCGCGTACCCTACGGGTTACACGCCGTGCAACCAATGCGTGCACACCAGGGGCCGCACTGAGTGCCACGCTGGGTGCGCGACACCTAATTTTACCATAAAAAATAAATTGCCCCTATCAGAAATTTTTATTATCCCCGGGGGACCCCATCCCCTGGGGCCTATATAATACGTTGGGGACTGTGGGGGGAGCCCCAATGCCCCCACGGTCCCAGACAGCTCCCCGCGTCCTTCGAGAGCCGGCATTGCTTTTCCTCAGGGGGATCAGCTAACCTGCTGCTCCCCCTGAGGAAAAGTAATCTGCTTTCCTATTTGGAAGAGAGAGCAGGTTTCCTGCTCTCTCTTCCACATAGAAAAGCAGTTTGCAATGACAGGGTGAGGGGCCGCGAGGCTCCCGCCCTGTCATTGCAAACCGCATTTTGGGACCCCCCCTTTTTTATTAACCCCCGCTTGACCAATCACCCCCAAACTTTCAGGGAAGGAGTGGAACTGAGCTGGCCAAAGTTTGAAAAATTTCACGCAGATTCATCAACTGGCGCCAAAGTTATTTTAAATAGAATGTATTTATATTAATGTATTTGTTCATTTATGTATTTATTTTAAACTGGAGAAAGGGGAAGGGGTGTAACCACTCTCACCCCAGGTACACCCATAGGAGGGACTACAAAAATGGGAGTCTAGAGGGAAAGACAAATAAAACTAGGACGCCCTCCACTCTATAAGCTAATCAACAACACCAGTCCTAGTTCTTGTGGCAATATTCAATTATTGGTCTGTAAACATTATCGGTGGACATTCGTCACCCAATGGAATCCTTTCAATATAAGGATAGTCCAAATGTTTCAGTCTATTGCCTCTTAAAAAAACACAACCTCTCTGATCTATACATATAGGACAGCACAAACAAAAAATGTGAGAAAAGCGAGATGGCACCTCACGGGCGAACCACCAATGGGACCCCTGGCTGGTACTCACCAGGTTGGCCCTGTTCTCATCATTGGTGCCATCAAGCTATAACGTAAACGTGTCTCAGACCCCAAAAAAATAAAAAGACAGTGGATGGTGCAGTGACCACAACTGCCCAGGGGCGGTGGCGGTCCCTGGGGCTGTGGAGGGGGCACCATGAGCAGCCCCGCATATATTATTTTACAGCCCCAAGGGGTGGCAGGCCCCTGGCAGTGCTGGGGGGATTGGGACCCCCCACACTATTGTTTTAAAAAATGCCCCCGGGCGTAAATTAAAATATTTTGCGTGGCAGACCGCGTTCCCTTTTTTTTTTATCGGATGCGCGGATCCTACGCGTTTTACACACATATTTCACAGACTTCTTCAGCCTCGCTTCTACCGAGGCATAAAATGACTGCCAACAGTTTCTAGGCTCGAATGTTGACAACCACTTGACAGCCAATTAGTATTCAGCGCGTGATCAAGAGGGTGCGCTTATGGTACGATTACAATGCGGCCAGGATCCGTGGATGCACCGTGCACATACCTTTATATATGTGTTTTTAAATGTCATTTTCACAGAAACTACTGAACAGATTTACACCAAATAAGCAAAAGGCATGAGTCTGATCCAAGGACTACCTCTTTGCCAAATTTGGTGTAATTGCGTTCAGCAGTTCGGGCTGTAGCTGCAGCTAAAGGTCCTATGGGAAATTGCATGGGGAAAACGCATTTTGGGACCCCCAATTTTTTTTTATTAACCCCCGCTTGACCAATCACCCCCGAACTTTCAGGGAAGGAGTGGAACTGAGCTGGCCAAAGTTTGAAAAATTTCACGCAGATTCATCAACTGGCGCCAAAGTTATTTTACATAGAATGTATTTATATTAATGTATTTGTTCATTTATGTATTTATTTTAAACTGGAGAAAGGGGAAGGGGTGTAACCACTCTCACCCCAGGTACACCCATAGGAGGGACTACAAAAATGGGAGTCTAGAGGGAAAGACAAATAAAACTAGGACGCCCTCCACTCTATAAGCTAATCAACAACACCAGTCCTAGTTCTTGTGGCAATATTCAATTATTGGTCTGTAAACATTATCGGTGGACATTCGTCACCCAAGGTAATCCTTTCAATATAAGGATAGTCCAAATGTTTCAGTCTATTGCCTCTTAAAAAAACACAACCTCTCTGATCTATACATATAGGACAGCACAAACAAAAAATGTGAGAAAAGCGAGATGGCACCTCACGGGCGAACCACCAATGGGACCCCTGGCTGGTACTCACCAGGTTGGCCCTGTTCTCATCATTGGTGCCATCAAGCTATAACGTAAACGTGTCTCAGACCCCAAAAAAATAAAAAGACAGTGGATGGTGCAGTGAACACAACTTATATGTAACACAACTGACAACATTGAACATTTAACATATAAGACACTGCGCAACTAGGACCATCAACTTTACTTTCGTTCCTTTCTTTGTTGCAAACAGTAAACACATAAACAGTAAAAAAGGAGGGTGTGAATACTACCTATCGATTCACACCCTACTTACAGCCGACATGTTTCATTGCCTTGGTTTCTATCAGGCAATTTCTTCAGGGCAACTCACTTTTAATGCCACTGCAAGAGACACTGATTCTCGAATGCTGTAATACAAACAAACATATATGCGGTCACCTGGTGTTCCCCTCCATTTTCTGCACATCAAACTCTATGTAATGTCAAACAACCACGCTGTATGGGTAAGTGTCATTATTACCCTTCAAGCAGTTTTGCCTCTCATACCAGACAGGAGGACTTTAAAATCCGGAATCCAGCCCCCATAGGTGAGCGTGGTCCTATCTCCCCTTAGAGAAATTACTAAAAGAAAAGACCAGAAAGAAACTAGGTTATCTCGGTCACGGAGCCTCCTCCTACCTTGTACAAGTATGCTGGCCTGAAACAAAGTGGATAAAATGTTACCGGTGGAAGAGTAAAGGTCGGCGTCCTCTCAGCACTCGAACGCCGACCGAGTGCAGCCCTTTTCTTTTACCGGCATCGCTGCCGATTTTCAGGTGCTGTGATAGGTCCGCGGGGTCAGGTGACTCCCGCGGTACCCGGCTGCCAATGGGACCGCGGGGTCAGGTGACTCTCGCATGCTCAGATGCCGGTTCTGAAGTGGGGGAACTGCCGCGGCCATTTGTAAACGGACCCCCAGTCCATGTAAAAATACGAATAGTGTGGCGATGTCTGTATAGTCCTGAAATGTAACAGACTTATAAAGCATACAATACAAGAGCGGATTTTCGAACATAAAGTCCGGCAATCACTCCTATTTTCGGCTCTTACGGCGATGGAAGTCGCCTGGGTCATATTAATCATTGTCGATGTCTATGTACAAAGCGTCACCATATCTATTGATGGCAAAGGCTGGTTTATTAACAGGATGTTCCTAAAAGTGTTAATAAAATGACGACCAATTTAGAACAGTGTGTGGTCATGATCAAATGCGGCGGCAGCCATGTTTGTAAAGTGTAAGGCTGATGTAGCACTGTATTACTCAAAATTAGAGTCCTCGACCTTAATCTTCTGGGTTAAAGTGCAGGGTCCATGGGACACAGGGCTAGCTTCTGTTGACATATTCCAGAGGTAAAGGTACCTAGGCTCGATCTAGGGAGAGTGGATGTTGTTAATACCTCAATCCATAATGTATTTAATCATAGTATGTCGGTGTCACAATTTTATATGTACCCTCAATAAATATAGATTGGGAAAGGCAATCAGAAGAGGTATCAAGTGTAAAGGGGACAGTAGACTACTGCGCTCAGAAACAGCCACTAGGATCACTTAATGTAACTTGTTCCACTCAAGGAGTTCGTTCAGCCCTTTCTGTTCACTTTGCTCTTGATATATCCAGCGCGCCTCCTTAGTGATCAATCGTCTTTCCACAGACTGAACATCGCCCATCACTCTCTCCAACACTACCCACGTAAAGTTGTGTTTATTGCGGTGGCAATGTTGCACTAATTTGGTAGTCAGTTTTCCAATCCTTATTGTGCTGACGTGCTCTTGAATGCGGAGTTTGATCTTCCGTGTGGTGAGTCCAATGTACTCCAGCCCACATTCACATTTTAGTCTATACACCACGTTGGTCGTGTGGCAGTTACTGAAATGATTCAGTGACCAAGTTTTTCCAGATCGAAGAGTCACAGATGTGTTTTTTTTTGTCAAGGGACACACTGAACAACTCCCACATGGGAAGTGTCCTTTAGGGATGGTAGTATTCTCTGCTTCTGGTCGTCCGATACTTCTGGTATGAACCAGTTTATCTTTCAGGTTACTTGCTCTTCGGAAGGCAAAACGAGGGGGGGGCATCTTGAAATCCGCTGTTGATAGTAGGGCCCAATGCTTCCTAATAGACTGGCGGATCTTTGTGGCCATGGGATCATAAGTCATGACTACAGGTAGACAGTCTGACTTCTCCTTGGTTCGTGTCTCTAACAAAACCGCTCTGGGTGTATTAAGGGCTCTCTTTTGAGCTTGTTTGACGACTCTCCGAGGGTAATCACGGGCTTCCAATTTCAAACTCAGAACTTCTGCTTGTTCCTTGTATAGTTCAGTGGATGAACAGTTTCGCCTGTACCTCAAAAATTGTCCCACCGGGAGATTGTCTCTTAATGCTCTTGGATGGTATGACCGGTACGATAGCAGTGAATTTCTATCGGTGGGCTTTTGATGCACACTCGTTCGAAAACCCCCTCCAAATGCCTCGATGTCTAGATCAAGATAAACTGCACTTGTGCGATGATATTTCCAAGTGAAGCGGAGGCTCATATCTTGAGTGTTTAGCCAATTTAAAAATTGGGCCAGGGTTGCTTCTTCTCCTGTCCATAGGAGGAGCACATCATCGATATATCGCCTCCAGAGGGAGAATCTGACAACAACCCCTTCAGAGGCCACATGCGCCTCTGGAGGCGATATATCGATGATGTGCTCTTCCTATAGACATCGAGGCATTTGGAGGGGGTTTTCGAACGAGTGTGCATCAAAAGCCCACCGATAAAGCGGTTTTGTTAGAGACACGAACCAAGGAGAAGTCAGACTGTCAACCTGTAGTCATGACTTATGATCCCATGGCCACAAAGATCCGCCAGTCTATTAGGAAGCATTGGGCCCTACTATCAACAGCGGATTTCAAGATGCCCCCCCTTCGTTTTGCCTTCCGAAGAGCAAGTAACCTGAAAGATAAACTGGTTCATACCAGAAGTAATGGACGACCAGAAGCAGAGAATACTACCATCCCTAAAGGACACTTCCCATGTGGGAGTTGTTCAGTGTGTCCCTTGACAAAAAAAACCACATCTGTGACTCTTCGATCTGGAAAAACTTGGTCACTGAATCATTTCAGTAATTGCAACACGACCAACGTGGTGTATAGACTAAAATGTGAATGTGGGCTGGAGTACATTGGACTCACCACACGGAAGATCAAACACTGCATTCAAGAGCACGTCAGCACAATAAGGATTGGAAAACTGACTACCAAATTAGTGCAACATTGCCACCGCAATAAACACAACTTTACGTGGGTAGTGTTGGAGAGAGTGATGGGCGATGTTCAGTCTGTGGAAAGACGATTGATCACTAAGGAGGCGCGCTGGATATATCAAGAGCAAAGTGAACAGAAAGGGCTGAACGAACTCCTTGAGTGGAACAAGTTACGTTAAATGATCCTAGTGGCTGTTTCTGAGCGCAGTAGTCTACTGTCCCCTTTACACTTGATACCTCTTCTGATTGCCTTTCCCAATCTATATTTATTGAGGGTACATATAAAATTGTGACACCGACATACTATGATTAAATACATTATGGATTGAGGTATTAACAACATCCACTCTCCCTAGATCGAGCCTAGGTACCTTTACCTCTGGAATATGTCAACAGAAGCTAGCCCTGTGTCCCATGGACCCTGCACTTTAACCCAGAAGATTAAGGTCGAGGACTCTAATTTTGAGTAATACAGTGCTACATCAGCCTTACACTTTACAAACATGGCTGCCGCCGCATTTGATCATGACCACACACTGTTCTAAATTGGTCGTCATTTTATTAACACTTTTAGGAACATCCTGTTAATAAACCAGCCTTTGCCATCAATAGATATGGTGACGCTTTGTACATAGACATCGACAATGATTAATATGACCCAGGCGACTTCCATCGCCGTAAGAGCCGAAAATAGGAGTGATTGCCGGACTTTATGTTCGAAAATCCGCTCTTGTATTGTATGCTTTATAAGTCTGTTACATTTCAGGACTATACAGACATCGCCACACTATTCGTATTTTTACATGGACTGGGGGTCCGTTTACAAATGGCCGCGGCAGTTCCCCCACTTCAGAACCGGCATCTGAGCATGCGAGAGTCACCTGACCCCGCGGTCCAATTGGCAGCCGGGTACCGCGGGAGTCACCTGACCCCGCGGACCTATCACAGCACCTGAAAATCGGCAGCGATGCCGGTAAAAGAAAAGGGCTGCACTCGGTCGGCGTTTGAGTGCTGAGAGGACGCCGACCTTTACTCTTCCACCGGTAACATTTTATCCACTTTGTTTCAGGCCAGCATACTTGTACAAGGTAGGAGGAGGCTCCGTGACTGAGATAACCTAGTTTCTTTCTGGTCTTTTCTTTTAGTAATTTCTCTAAGGGGAGATAGGACCACGCTCACCTATGGGGGCTGGATTCCGGATTTTAAAGTCCTCCTGTCTGGTATGAGAGGCAAAACTGCTTGAAGGGCAATAATGACACAAGTGAAGTAGTGTGGCTCACTGGTTAGAGGCGGCAGACCCGAGAGCAGAGGACGGCCCGGGACCAGGGTTCGATTCCCGGCGCAGCAGGTTTCTGGACCAGGGTCAGCGGACTCGATAATTCTCTCGCCTCGGTGCCCACTCTGATCAGCGTTCACACTCGGCAACTCTGGGCATTAGCTTGCCTCATCTTCACTAACGGCCCCACCAGACCGCCGGGGATGCCTGGTCTCACCCTGGAGATACCCACTAAGGGACCATCTCTCAGGGAAGCCAGGAAGGGTTTCGCAGCGGTCGAAGCGCCTTGGGACCCTCCGGGTAAGTAGTGCGCTATATAAATGGCAATACATTTACATTACATTTACATACATTTACATACCCATACAGCGTGGTTGTTTGACATTACATAGAGTTTGATGTGCAGAAAATGGAGGGGAACACCAGGTGACCGCATATATGTTTGTTTGTATTACAGCATTCGAGAATCAGTGTCTCTTGCAGTGGCATTAAAAGTGAGTTGCCCTGAAGAAATTGCCTGATAGAAACCAAGGCAATGAAACATGTCGGCTGTAAGTAGGGTGTGAATCGATAGGTAGTATTCACACCCTCCTTTTTTACTGTTTATGTGTTTACTGTTTGCAACAAAGAAAGGAACGAAAGTAAAGTTGATGGTCCTAGTTGCGCAGTGTCTTATATGTTAAATGTTCAATGTTGTCAGTTGTGTTACATATAAGTTGTGTTCACTGCACCATCCACTGTCTTTTTATTTTTTTGGGGTCTGAGACACGTTTACGTTATAGCTTGATGGCACCAATGATGAGAACAGGGCCAACCTGGTGAGTACCAGCCAGGGGTCCCATTGGTGGTTCGCCCGTGAGGTGCCATCTCGCTTTTCTCACATTTTTTGTTTGTGCTGTCCTATATGTATAGATCAGAGAGGTTGTGTTTTTTAAGAGGCAATAGACTGAAACATTTGGACTATCCTTATATTGAAAGGATTCCCTTGGGTGACGAATGTCCACCGATAATGTTTACAGACCAATAATTGAATATTGCCACAAGAACTAGGACTGGTGTTGTTGATTAACACCCATAGGAGGGACCTTAGGGTTAGTCTACCACTAAACTTACTATAAGTATGGAACCCCAGTCCCTAGGACTTTAGATCACCCTGGACAAAACTCTGCAACATATATCCTGGACCTTCGACATTCCATATTGACTGCAAGATGGAAGAAATCTCCCTTGTGGTCAAGGAGCGACCACCCTGTTCAAACAGGCACCAACAGCATCTTTGCCAGTCTGCATTTTCTAGGCTCCCTCTGGATCTCGAAGAATCTGAGACAGCACACAGACTTCTAGACAACTCTGACCCCGATATTCTCTCACAGCAAAGCTGAGACCCGTGGCAGACACGAAAGACGTGGGACTGGAACTCCTGGACATCCTGCATTTTGCTACCTGCATTGACTTCCCGAGGTATCCTCAAGTTGTGCACTGGAGTGCTTGAAGCCCCAGAATGGAGCACCTTTTGCACCAAAGCTCAGAGCCCTACACTCCACGAGTGGCCCGTGGGCTTGCTTTGTGCATTTCCGCTCAACACATCTTCACAGTTCCTAGTCCATTGGCTAGTGAGCCCTCAAGAAGACAATCCTTTGTTTCAACTTGCTTTCCTGGTTGCTCCAGGCTTGCTCCAACGTCCCTGCAAAGGAGAAGTTCCACAGATCTTGCTGGTCTGCACCGAAGCCAATCTTGACATCCTACATGGGTTGCGTTTGCCAAGGCTTGTTGGGATCAATCTGGATACCGACACCGCAGTCAACTATATCCTTTGTGGGACAGTTCGAATCCAGCACCTGGTTGTCATCGACGCCTCCTGGTCCTCGTGGCTGAAAAGACAAACTTCAACTTTTCACCTAAGGTCACCCGACATCTGGTGGCATCTTTCTATCGCCGCCCTGGTCACTGGCAAGTGGCCCAGACTTTGTCTCCTCTGCTCTCAGGTTCTTCGGATCTTCAATCCACCCTTGGATCAACCCGGACACTTTTCCTACGGTCGCCTGCAGCACTTTTTTGCAGATCTTCATTGAAATCGACGACGACACCCGACACCAAAAGAGACCCATACACCCGGCTTTTGTGGGTGAGGTAACACGAGTACTCTGGTAGTCTCGAGGCAATTGGCCCTCCTAGTGTCTAAGTCTAAAAGGGTTCCATCTTAGTTCATTTAGAAGTGTCCTTAAATTGTAAAATTGTACCTTGTTTGTTCCCATAGAAAGTCAATGGTAAACTGCAGCTGTGTTTAGACACTGCGCGCGTCTCCTGTGGGCCTCCTACATCCTAGCCTTTGGTTGCCCTGAGTAGCCCCAGCGATTCCACAGGCCCCAGGCCTGCTTTCTATTTCTCACGTGGTTCTTATACCACTATTTTAGTATATGGTTTGTGAGGCCCCTAGGGCAAAAAGTATACTGTGCAACTTATTGTATGCTAAATAAGTTCCTTGTATTGTACTTTTACCTCTGACCTCATAAAGAGAGCAGAGGGGTTGTGTTTAGATTAAATACATGTATATTTGATATATACCTTTTGTGGTGTGCTTCCATTTGGTACTTAAGAGATTATAATTGGTAAAACAACTAGCTTAATTCGCTCTCTGAAGTCTTAGCCTGAAGACTGCTCGCCATTGCTACCCCTAGGATAGCTTTCTATAAGGTTGACTTTACAACCACCATCAATAAGGTTCGATTAGACTGGTGCAGGGTGCCCACTAGAACTAGTGGACATCATATGCCAGGCTAACTTCTCACATGAGGTCACACAGTGTGTCATTATGTAGTGTAGTTCCTATATTCCCAAGAGGCTCTGCGCATTGGAATAATATATCCTATAGGTTAGACGGTAGAGAGACAAAATATCGAAATTAAAATATCGACATACAATAATATCGATGTTTTAATTTCGATGGTATAGAATATCGATGTGCAAAATATCGATAGACAGAATATCGTTTTTAAGGTATGTATGTTATTAATATCGAAATTGTGTTTAGTGTTATGTATTTTATTATGCTGTTTATATGTTTGTTAAATATGTTTTTTAATGTATGTTTGGAAATTAGTAATTTTGTTTACATTTTGCGTTTTAGTATCAGAGCGGGTTGTGGGTTTATAGGGGAATAGGGTGGGCAGTAATTTAATAATAATTATTAATTAATTTAAAAAAAAAATATTTGTAATTAATATTTAATTGGTAATTAATTATTATTAATTAGTTAATTGAATTAATTAGAGTTAATGTAGTAGTTTTTACTATTTTTTGTTATTGTTAATTAATAATTAATTGGTAATTAATTATTATTAATTAGTTAATTACATTAATTAGAGTTAATGTGCTAATATATTTAATTTTTTGTTATTGTTAACCTCTTCAATGCTAATGACAAGGGTAACTCGTCATGATGCACTGGTTGAGCTGTGCTGATGACAAGGATAACTCGTCATGTATAATGGGAATCATCAAAGATCAGCACAGGAGGGGGAAAACCCCTTAGCATCCAAGGGGTTAATTAATAATTAATTGGTAATTAGTTATTATTAAGTGATTAAATGATGTGATTTATATATGTGTAGTGGGTTGTGTGTTTATAGGGGAATAGGGTGTGACATAATTACATTTAATTAATTAAAGAGATTGTATTTATTCATTGGTATTTATTGTTAATTAATTGGTAATTAATATGTGTTAATTAGTTCATTTATAATTACTTCAATTTAATAATATTAATTGTTATTAATTGATTAATCGATATTTATATTAATTGTGTTTTTTTGTATGTGTAGTGTGTTGTGTGTTAAAGGGGGAGTAGTGTGGGAAGTAATTTTTACCCCCAGGCTAGCCAACTCTTTTCCTACTGTTGCACCCTCTGGAGTGGGAATAGTAATTTTTACCCCTACCCTATCCAATGCTTTCCCTACTGTTGCACCCTCTGGAGTAGGAATAGTAATTTTTTACCCTAAGCTATCCAACGCTTTCCCTACTGTTGCACCCTTTGGAGTGGGAATAGTAATTTTTACCCCTACGCTATCCAACGCTTTCCCTACTGTTTCACTCTCTGGAGTGGGAATAGTAATTTTTACCCGTACGCTATCCAACGCTTTCCCTACTGTTGAACCCTCTGGAGTGGGAATAGTATTTCTTACCCCTACGCTATCCAACGCTTTCCCTACTGTTGCACTCTCTGGAGTGGGAAGAGTAATTTTTACCCCTATGCTATCCAACGCTTTCCCTACTGTTGCACCCTCTGGAGTGGGAATAGTAATTTTTACCCCTACGCTATCCAACGCTTTCCCTACAGTTGCACTCTCTGGAGTGGGAATAGTAATTTTTACCCCTATGCTATCCAACGTTTTCCCTACTGTTGCACCCTCTGGAGTGGGAATAGTAATTTTTACACCTAAGCTATCCAACGCTTTTCCTACTGTTGCAATATGTGGAGTAAGTATATATATTAATTTATATGTAGAGTTTTTAATTTATTTTAAATGTATATGTATTAGTTATTGTTTTTTAAATATGTTTTAATGTTTTTATTTAATATTTATAAAATGATATGTATTTTTACATTATTTTTACATTATTAAAACATTTTAAAAAACGATATTTTTAATTTCGATATTTTTGTACTACGATATTTTTTTCCTCGATATTTTTGTACTTACCTTTATGAAGAAATAACTCCGATATTTTTGATGTCGATATTTTTGTGTCGATAATTTTGTATGTAGATATTCTGTCTGTCGATATTATGTCATAGATTAAGGTTAGACATAGGACTAAGGTCTACTAGGTCTCTATCAAATATATTAGACTTAATTGTGAGTGCCAGCTAGCTCAGAGGTCACTAGAAACTTTCTCGAATAAACAAGAAGGGATTTGTTTCTGACAACCGCATAAACATGACAACTTTGTTTCCCTATGATAAAACTGATCATCAGAGTTGTGGAAACAATAGATAGATATTTCACTCAGTCAATCGTGCATGCTTCGTTTCACCAGAGGTGCAGAGAAATAGACAGACGGGCGTTTTCAATAAAAAGGTTTTATTGAACAGTCTTCTTTCTCAAGCATAAGAAATGTACTGTTACAATTGTAAAACTGGTTATAAAATATAATGCATACAGTATAAAGAGTAAAATAAAATAATACTGTAAAAGCATTGTATGGTTCCTAATTGTATTGTATCCTGTGAATCACTCCTGAGGCGGAAGCCGGGAGTAGCTAATTTTAAAAATTGTGATCGTTTTACAGTGTATTTGTTGTGATTTTAAAACTCCTGCACTGAAAACAACTCTTGGCATCACCTGTCTGGAGCGCAGCGGCAGACAGCTTGTTGCTTCGCTTTCTGATCGCGTCCTGCCGCCATTCCCTTGCTCGAGGGACCCGCCAGACACGCCCACAGCGGCTGGCCACGCCCCCCTCCCAGCTTTTGTATAAATTGAGCGCCAAAGCGCCAGCGCTTCATTGTATCCTGTGAATCACTCCTGAGGCGGAAGCCGGGAGTAGCTAATTTTAAAAATTGTGATCGTTTTACAGTGTATTTGTTGTGATTTTAAAACTCCTGCACTGAAAACAACTCTTGGCATCACCTGTCTGGAGCGCAGCGGCAGACAGCTTGTTGCTTCGCTTTCTGATCGCGTCCTGCCGCCATTCCCTTGCTCGAGGGACCCGCCAGACACGCCCACAGCGGCTGGCCACGCCCCCCCTCCCAGCTTTTGTATAAATTGAGCGCCAAAGCGCCAGCGCTTCATTGTATCCTGTGAATCACTCCTGAGGCGGAAGCCGGGAGTAGCTAATTTTAAAAATTGTGATCGTTTTACAGTGTATTTGTTGTGATTTTAAAACTCCTGCACTGAAAACAACTCTTGGCATCACCTGTCTGGAGCGCAGCGGCAGACAGCTTGTTGCTTCGCTTTCTGATCGCGTCCTGCCGCCATTCCCTTGCTCGAGGGACCCGCCAGACACGCCCACTGCGGCTGGCCACGCCCCCCTCCTACGCACCGACCTCCACTACAAATCATGAGTCCTGGCAGGCAGCGCAGCGGACGAGCGCAGCGGGCGCGACGATTGCGCGCCGAAGGCGCGCATAAGGCAAGCTCGTCTGCGCTCGTCCGCGCCTCGGCAGCGCCCGGAGCGACCCCCGAGGCTCCTGTCTCCCTGTCCACCACTAGCCCTCCGCTTCTGGCGCGCGAGTCTTTACTCCGTCTCAGAGACTTCGCTCATGAAGGCCATCTGTCCTTCTCCGACACCGCCTATCCTCTGCACGACTTTGCCTTCAAAGGTTTACTGTCGGGTGGCCTGCTGAACGTCAGGTCACTACCTAAACACGCTAACGAAATCTCTCAGCTTATCGACAATCACCATCTTGACGCGCTATTCCTGACGGAGACCTGGACCCACTCCGATTGTAATATAGAATTGGATTGGGCTTGTCCACAAGACTTTAAAATCCTGCACCTCCCTAGACCTAAGGGTCGGGGTGGTGGAGTCGGTATAATATATAGAGCCTCCTGGTCCATAAAAACCCTTGATATGGACCCAGTGGCCGGTACGGAAATACTCGGACTCTCAATCGACTGCCACTCCGGAACAACTTTCACGGCTGTGATTTGTTACCGCCCACCGGGAGCCTTCAACTCCACTCAGCAGCAGTCGCTCCTCACCACCCTTACCAATATGGCTACCTCTCATAATAAGTTGATCGTTTTAGGCGACTTTAACCTATGGCCTAATGGCAGCCTAGACTCCGCTCTCAACAATCTTCTACTTTCCTGTGAAGGTATGGGACTTTCCCAGCTGGTCAATAAACCCACACACTCCGCAGGGCACCAGCTCGATCTAATCTTCTCCTCTCCCCAGCTAGTATTCCTGAGCGACATTCTGCCTATGTGCTGGACCGACCATGCACTTATTAAATTTCACATAGCCGGCAGCAGGGCCAGCAGACTGTCTCTCAGCTCCGGCCCCGATTTTTTGTATAGAGACTGGAAAGCTCTGGATAAACTAAAACTGTCCGGCCCGGTTTTTGAGGTGGAAGACAGCTTTTCCATCGCTCAGTCGGTAGAGGACAACTATCTGTCCCTCTGCACAAGGATCTCCAACATCTCCGAACGCCTCGTCCCTCAGAAAAAGGGCAAACCAAAGAGACGAGCACCTGCCCCATGGTTTGACGACTCACTGAGAGCACTCAAATTAGCCTGCAGACAAGCAGAGAGAAGATGGAGGCAAGGCTATTCTGACACCAACAAAACTCTTTGGAAAGATAACCTCTGGGCGTACAAAACTGCCATTGCCCAAAATAAGGCCAACTATTACTGTTCCACCATTACCAATGCCACCAATAGTTCGAAAAGTATTTTCCAGATACTTAAGAACTTAACCCATCCAGACTGTGTCACTTCTACGCAGCCCCCCACCCAAGCCCTCTGTGATAATCTCGCAGCATTCTTTATCAACAAAATAAACACCATCATTCAAAACCTGAAATCACCCCCCTCTCTGGGAGCCCCCTACACTCAGGGACCCAGCTCCAGCTCTCAAAACTTGACGCCTCTAGGCTCCGGCCTGACGGCCAGACTACGGGAATTTCCTCCTATCCCGGTCTCCGAGTTTGATAGACTGGCGCTTGGAATTACCTCGGGTTCCCCGCTCGACCCCCTGCCTCCAAAGATTTGGAAAAGTTTTGGAACTGAACTTTTTGGCACCATGCGCCAAATATGCAACCAGTCCTTGCACAGTGGTTATGTCCCAACCTTGTGGAAACAAGCGCTTGTCACCCCACTCTTAAAAAAACCCTCCCTGAGTCCAGATTGTCTATCTAACTATCGACCCATCTCCCTACTGCCATTTCCAGTGAAAGTCGCGGAACGATGGGTCAGTTCTTGCCTCTCCCGACACCTAGAACAGAACAACTTTTTAGACGATCACTAGTTCGGATTCCGTCCTGCCCACGGCACCGAAACAGCGGTCTTGACAGCCATGGAGGACCTTCGCATGCGTGCAGACAGGGACCAGTCAGTAGCACTGATACTGCTGGACCTGTCTGCCGCATTCGATACGGTCAACCACAGAACGCTGCTGCAGAGACTAGGTGAAGCAGGTGTGGATGGCACAGCGTTGCTCTGGTTTCACTCCTACCTGCGGGATAGGAAACAGGCTGTCTCCCTCCCCCCATTCCAATCCACCTTCGCACCGGTGCCTCAGGGAGTTCCCCAGGGCTCCTCCATCAGCCCCATTCTTTTTAACGTGTACCTCATCCCGCTGATCACGTTAATTAAGTCTTTTGGGATAAAAACGATCAACTATGCTGATGACACGCAGCTCATACTCTCTTGGGAAGGAGAAGACTCCATTCCTTTAACCACCTTCCACGACTGTTTAAGAGAGACGGCTGGGTAGCTCCACAGAAACTCCCTCCAATTCAATTCCTCCAAAACAGAGGTTCTGTTTTGTGCTGGCACCAATATACCCCGCCAGTTTCCGAGTGAATTCTGGCCTCCAGAGACTAGAGACAAACCTCTGCCAGTCTCCTCGGTCCGCAACCTGGGAGCCATGCTCAATAACAAGCTGAGTATGGAAACCCAGGTAGCAAAAACAGTGGGGATCTGTACAGCCCTGTTACGCTCCCTGCGTAAAATCATGCCACTTCTCCCCGCACAAGCCCGGGCGTCGATAGTCAGGTGTACAATACTTAGTCGCCTTGACTATTGTAACGCCCTGCTCCTTGAGTCTCCAGTCACGCTGACGGACCGACTTCAAAGAATTCAATCTGCCGCCGCCAAGCTGGCTCTTGTTGGACGAGAAGGTCTTCGGCCACAGCAGCCCTGGCCGAGCTACATTGGCTACCCTTAAAGCAGCGGGTGGCATTCAAGTCCCTCTGCATTGTCTTTAAGGCTCTGCATGGACTCGGGCCCAGACCCCTGCAAGCTTTGTTTCTGTGGTACATTCCCACCAGAGACTTACGATCATCCTCAGCCTGTGTGGTAAAGGTGCCCAGATTCAACAAAGCTAGAAGCGGGGGCAGATCCTTCAGGGTCGCAGCGGCCAAGTTATGGAACAGCTTGCCCATTGACATACGCCAGATCTCACAACTTCTTCCATTCAGGAAACGCATCAAGACCTGGCTTTTCCCCTAAAATTCCACCCGCCTGCTAGCTACTCCAGTCTATCCTCAGCAGAGTATTCTCCAGCGCCAGGAAGCCTGCAAGGTATCAGCCGCGCTTCATAAATATTCAAAATAATAATAATAATAGATAAATACATACATAAATAACAGAGGCTAAAAGTACTCAACTGGTGCTTCTAAAATACGCCTACCACAATGTACCTAACCTAAGCTTAGTACGAGAGAGGAAGTAAGTGAGGTGAAGCATAAATGTAGTATTCTTTTGCCAAGAATCTGTCCAAGATTTCTCTTAGGGTCTAATCAGCTCCGTACCTTAATTTGGAATGAGGAAGGTCAGGCTCAGGACTCGATTTCCCAGCAACCTGCAAGGGTAGCCTGGAAACACTGGAGCTGGATTTCTCGGCAGGAGAAAAGAAAGCCTCTCTCTCAGTGCGTCTGCTGGAGGGTCGGCTTCCTTCGGCACTTGCTGTAGCAGAATGCGTCGGGCAAGTAGATAGTCGAACTGCTCCAAACCACTGTGTGTTTGCTAAGGCAAGTGTGGGCATATTTATACCTTGAAGTTGCTGAGTTTGACGTAAAGGTGGACATACTAATGTCATTAAAGACTCTAAGTTCTTTGAAAACTCCATGAGTTCTTGGACAAGTCAGTTCTCGGGAAAAGGAAAGACCCTAGCTGCTGAAGCTGAGTTTTCCAAGAAATCGTTGTAGATTTTCGGAACTAGTGGAAGTAGCCCTGCCGTATTTGGACTGCATGAGCTATGTCTAAATATGGTTATGATTCTTAAGCCTATAGAAGGACATAGTGATTTATACCTATATAATGGCATGAATCAGGAAATTTACAATAGTGTCCTAAAATGGTTCACAACACCCACTCCACGTCATTATGTTATTATGTTATTAAGATTAAGTACTGAAACATAGAAGCAAGAGCATGTGTTTTTACAATCCCACCCTAAAAAATACATGAACTGTATTTAAAAAATGGTTGTACACAAAATGAGCATTTGTACAGTATGCATCTAAAAGCAATGATTTCAAAGTAAGCATATGATATGATATTAGCAATGCTAACCAAATGAATCACAACATTTACATTTATTAAATGGCTCTAGATACTGAAAAAAAGGTCGAGACCATCCCATAGCAGAATATACAAGCAAGTTTGATTTGTGCATTAGGTCAATATTGTTTCTAGGAAGTAGTCAAAGAATTCTTGTTCTCTAAGAATAGTTCTACTTTAAGCAGATTAATTTGTGACAAAGTTCAGTCTGTTTTGGAAAAAAGTCAAATAAATCTGTAGTGAAATAGAGTTTCAAACTTAGAAGCATTTGTTTTGAAAAAAGTGAAGGTCGAATTTCAGAGTTCCAAAAGAACGCTGTGTGCAAATTTCAAAGTTATTCTTGGTGTCAGGAGAAAACATTAAGTCATCAAGGCTGGCAAAGAAATTGTCTACCACAGTAGATGAAAGTTCGACTACTTCATTAAGAAGGACAATTGTACACAGATGTGAAGCATCGCCGTCAGCGTCAGTCGCATTAGCAATGTTCATAGCAGATGGTACCTGTGTGCCTGTCGGTCTGCGTATCTCACCTCCAGTTGGATTTGCCGGTGAGATCTCAATGAATGCCGTCATCAGGATTGGTAGCCGTTGGGGGCAGCACAACATATGAGCCGTTACCGGACCCAGTAATGTGTCAACATCCATTGGCATAGCCGATGGTAGTGTTAGACAGATATCTAACACACATTCCTCTCCACAAAGCAGGCATCGTAGAACAGGTAAGATGCAATCTTGCCAGATTGGTTTGAATGACAGGAACCATGTGGTATTCAGATCTCTCAAATGAGCCAAGTGAAGGATCTGTGTTATTCTGTCACAATACCTCATGGCCAGGAGCGCATTCTCCATGCTGACTTGGGTATCGCTGGTGGCCGGATTTGCCATAACGGAGGAATAAAAATAAGATCCCTGCTACGAGTCGCAAAATGAGAGGCAGACCACCGAACACAGACTGTACGAAATTAGGAAAAATGCCCAGGACTGGTTCAAAGGGTGCTAACAGTCTCGACAAAATCATCTTAAATACATGTGCAATACCGCTGGTATCAGACATGTTAAAGATACGACCTAACATTTCTGCGAAATGTACCAGGCAGTTTGTTGATAATAATGCATGTATCTCTGCAGAAGTCCTTGCAACTTGCAGATCATACATCTCTCCGGACAAGGTCAGTGGCACTGTTTTCTGCAAAAGAATGGCTTTCATTCTGCATAAAGTATCAATTTGTTTAAAAGAGATGTTCAGTGAAGGCCATAGTGGCGACTCCCCGTCTGTCTTGGTTTTAGGAAACAATACTTGCATACAACAAGTGACCCTGGCTGACACACTAACGAGATAGCCTATTCCTGGCATCATGCCACAACAGCTGTGATCATTTAACATAATGTAGCTACCATTGGAAAGCTGCCTAAAAATTGGATCTATCACCGCAGTGGGCGAACCCTGCAGGTGGCAAGAAAGGTTATTAGAAGAACCCTCCCAGGCTCCATGTAAATTAATACCTTTACATAACAGTGTACAGCTTAGTGAGTTTTTACCATTTTTACCACTAAGAAATACCTCCTTCCCCCCACTCCAACATTTGTGTGTATATGGTAAATCCCAGGTCAACTTAATGTATTCTTTACCCAACCTTTCACACAGGCCTGCTGGTATGTGTTTTAAGCAATACTGAAACTGGAAAGTCGTCACTGGTATCGTGATGGTGCCATGTATTATCCATTCAACTGATGGTTTCTCAGAAACGGTCAATGGTAATCTCTCCAGTTTTTCTATGCTCAGCACCGTATAGCCTGCCCCCCTCTGTGCCAACGAGATTTGTTTATCTGTAAGGTTAAATACAGTAAATAATGACGTAGTGTTGATTAGACGCCAAGGCACATAGCCAGAACGAAGGTTTTGCAACGTCCAGCCTAACAGAATTATAGAACGTAATTGAGACTGGCCATGTTGTAACATTAGCAAGTCCTGTTCCATTATGTCTATGGCAGAGGATACAATGCTGAACGGAGAATATATTCTGGACGACAGAGTTGTTAACCCATTGTCAACTACAGAGAGTGATTTCTCTAAATTAATACAATTTCTCGTATTCTTTCAGCTGTTTCCATTTGCGTGACTTTCCATGCTTCATTGTATGCAGCGTATATACCGGCGTATGTGAAACGTTTATGACGTGGATTACGAGGTCCCAGTAAGACTTCTCGTAAATCAACGCCATCTTTAAGCAAAGATAAGTTTTGTTTTATTTCTGGAAGTGTGGTTTTCTGCAGCCACTCAAGGCATAGTTTTCCTACACTATAAGTTGTTATTATCCCTGGATGTTGTCTTTGGATATATCTCGGATCTGGCCGAGTTACTGTGAACCCTTGTGTCTTGTTCAGGAATCTATCTTGACAGTTATTCATGTCTGTGGGCCAGATTAACCATTTTTTCCATTCAGGATGTGTTCTGCTTTGTAGTAAAACATAATTTAGGTCTACCTCCTCACCTGAAGTTAAATTACTATCAGGTGTGGGCTTAGGTAGGGACAGTTTGTTTAAATCTTTTATCTTAGCAAGGCCAAGACAAGATGTCTATTGAACAGTGTCATTTGAGAACATCATTTGTTTTGGGATGATGCAGACTTGAACAATGCTTCTAAACCTTGTACCTGCCAGTCTTTTGTGCCCCAACAGTTTTCGTTTTAATGTTGTCTTTCCAAAAGTCAAAGCCTAAGGTGGACAATTGAGCATAAAAGGCCGAAGAGTAAATTTGTGTAGTATTTGTCAACATACTTTTCATGCCTGTCTTATTAACATTTTTAAAGTAAAAACTTTCTGGGTTTGTAACATTAAAACCTGTAAAATATGGACATTTTCTAATAAATGTTTTAGAACTACCTTTCGGAGGTGTTGGGCAATGTTCCCATTGATTATATGTTAAACATTTCTAGGGTTTGCAGATGTATGCAAGTAATGATGGCCAAAATGATTAAAACAATACATTTCTTCATAATTTGATGAACCTTCTAATTATTCATGTTTTGTAAATTTTGCTGACATTTCTAAGTCTGCCATCATGTTATTAACAGTTTCAAAGTCCCAATCATCAGAAAATATGCTGGGTGAAACGAAATAACTCAAGGAAACCTTAAATTGGTGTGGAATTTTCAGCAGCTCGACAGGGCCATAAATGTCATAATCAGTTGTATCCCAAGCTATTCCACCAGGTAGAGGAACCGCTATGGTGTTCACTGATGAGAGGTCTGGTTGTTCACGATGAGATGATTTGTGTGGCTTCAGGAGCAAGTTGATGTTCTTACTTGCTGTGTCCATTTTAATGTGTTTTCCATCTATCAGCTTTCCCAAACTTAAAACAAGAATGAGCCATAGCAGGAAATAAAATACACCTAACCCAATCCAAAATTGAACCCATGGTGAAACTATATATGTTTTTGCAAGCTCTTGACCAAGTTCCGTTACTTTTTCCTTGAAAGTTTTATTTGCTGGCGTAGTTTCAGGATCACTGGGATCCTCAGAAAAGTTATCAAAGTTGATAAAATAGCAAGAGGCAGTTCTGTCAATACTTGGTATTGCATCCAGATTCTTTGAAATCGGTGTAGTTGCTTGTTCCGTTGACATGTTTGTATAGTCAGATGCTACATCATTGTAGACGGGAGTTTCTTGCCGAGCTGTTATTTGGGTTTCAAGAGGCACAAGTTCCATGGCTTTGTTGCATAGCCCTTCTTTTCCCACTTTAGAATCTTCAAAGGTGATGAGTCTTTCAGTTTGAACCTCTTGGATGGTAGCAAGATTTGGTCGTCTGCTACATCTTGGGAGCCCACTGGGCCTACTACTTATTATCGGTCACATGGTGTGGTTTTACCAGGTCAATTGATACAGACCGGTTCCCCTTTCTTCCAGCAAGGGGCGGCAGTAGCACTGTTCTTGATCCGTCGATTGCTAGTACAGATACTGGTTTTCTGTAAGAAGGCCCAAATTCCTTCTTGTCCGCTATTTTCTCCCTGACCAGATCCCCAATCCTTGGAATCTAGACAGGTCTTGCTGGGACAGGTGGTTTTTCTTCAGTGGTCGTTGGCTTTTCGGTGGTGTTGCTTAGTCTTCTTCTTGTTTCATTTAAGTCCTGTAAAACAGCCAAAGGATCTTTGATATCAAAGGGTTTTTGTTCCACCACTGAAGTGTGACGATCGAGATCTTCAACCAACATTCTAGTACCAAAAAGGATTTCATATGGAGTGATTCCACCCAGAGAATTTCTTGGCAGGTTATTAAGACTACGGTGGACATTTATTAGATGTTTGACCCACCCATCACCCGAACCTAATACCTTAGCTGTTATAGATTGCTTTATGTCACGTTTTTTTCTCTCCACAACCGAATTTCCCTCAGGATGGAATGGACTTGAAATTCGCAGTGCAATGCCCAAGCTGGCCATGGCCTCCTTGTAAGCCCTAGAGCTAAAAGCAGGACCCTGGTCAGAATGTAGCGTGCCGATTGCATATGTGCCGATAAAGACTCGCAAATCTTTTATAACAGTTCGGGCATCAGCTGAGCGCTGAGGCCATATCCAAATGAATCTTGTCCTAGTATTTGTGGGACCGCTTTTGTCCGTTGGGACATTTGAGCGTGGATAGTCTAAAACTATCTAAAAATGGTGTCTGTACTGGGCTGGCTACACTGTAGTCAGGAATCTGGTGGTGTTCAAAGCTGTGGTATTTGTAACAGTCATCGCAATTTATTCCGAATTCGTACACGTGAGCTTTCATCCCTGGCCACCAGTACATCTCTTCCAATTCTAGTAGAGATTTAGAGATCCCTGGATGTATCAGACCCTCTCCCATATGTGCTTCATGAATCAGAGCACCTCTCCGGTTCCTGTTTGGAATTACCCTATCCCCCACACCAGGGATTCGAGCAAAAGGAACAGAGTTTACATCAATTATGTATGTATATTTGAGTGGGTAATTTAGAGGTAACGCAGCACCGCTGCCTTTGCTCGTGGCATTGACAGCGAGCATGGTTTCACCTTCTATTGTTGTTTTCGAATGATTGATTGTAGCTACGAAAGCCGTTTGCACAGCTGCCTTTGTGGCTTCATCAGACAATTAATTCCCTTCAACGTGAACGCCATCACGCTGATGACTCAGTGTATGGATCACGTGAGTCTTTTGTAGTTCTTACTGTAAATGAACTACTATAGGTCTGAATTTACCATCGAGCCAGCACCCTTTAACAATCGCGCACGCTGCACTATAAGCTTGTTTTCCCCCAATTGCGGGCTGTGGTGATCCGTCTGTATATATTATACAGCCGTAATGTTCTAGAGGTAGAATTTCAGTAGGCAGAGGACATTCTTGTTCGTATTGGAGAAATTCCTGTGTCTTCAAGTAAGGGTCAAAAGCGTATTCAACGTCTGTTGCAGCAAGAGAATTAACCCATTGTATCCATCTTGGATGTAGAGCTTTTGCATTTGGAATGCTTGCCTTTGTCACTGCCTCTAAGGCAGGAACAGGTGTAATAACTTTTATGCATTTACCTTGTGCGAGGGCTCTCTCCTTCGCTACCGCAGTCTGAATCGCTGTCAGAATTTTTTCTGTTGAAGTGAATTTCATTTCAGCTCGTGTGTACAAGTGCGATTTGTAAGCTATTGGTACCTTTTCACCTTCATTAAATGTTAGGTATGTGAATCCGCATCTCCCTGGGATGATTCGGATTACAAGGTTGCGTACATTGTCGTGTTTTTGTAAGTGTGTTGTTGCCAACATGTCTGTTTGTCCTGAACGCAAACTTTCCGTGTGTTTTTGAGTCCAATAAGTAGGTTTGAAATCAGGTTTGATTAGTTCGTAGAGAGATTTAACCCTTTCTGCATAATTCAGAATGTAAGTTCTTCCAAAGTTTAGGAATCCTAGAATTGACTGTACGTTTTTCAGCGTTTTTGGAGGTTGGACCAGCGCACATTTTTCTAAAAAGTTTGCTGCCAGGCTTTTCCCTTCACTTGAAAGTTTGTATCCCAAGAATAGGACTTTGAGGTGGGCAATTCTTGATTTCTTAAAATTGAATTTATACCCTTCAGAGGCGAATCCAAGTATTATGGTGTTCACCCTGTTCAAGTGCCTGTCCAAATCATCATCTGTAAGATAGATGTCATCAACATAAGATAATGCCTCATCATCGTACGTTTGTAGTAACTCTGTTACTCTGGCTGAAAATAATGCAGGGCTGATCTTGAATCCCTGGGGGCGACGGCAAAATTGACGCTGTGTCCCCATTATTGGATTCGCAAAAATGTCCTCACCGCACCTCTAGTCCAACATTGGAAAGATTGTGCACACAGTGAAACTGACCTGAAGTGGACAGTAATATCAAAAATTGAGCCAGACCCAAGAGGCGGCGATATTGAAGAAAGATTGTCCAAACGTGAGGCATTACTGACTTTGAAATATAACACTGCAACTAATGGATTGAACGAAATGTCAGAACTGTATCATCTGTGACTTGATATTTATAGGATCCATCTAAAGATACTACAGGGACACACTTCAAAGTGGACAGTCTTTTTATATGAGCATTGACGCCAATTGTCTAGTTAACTACATCAAAACCATGAACTCTTCAGCAAATCAAATCAAATGGGTGGCTATATCAAAATCGACCCACAGAATCATCATAGCATAGTAGGCTGTATCCTTTACTTGCCACTTAGTATGACTATATAACAATGATGTATAAACCTGTTAATTGCTGATATGGAGAATATTCGGTTTAAATTCAGTGTCAGTAAAAAACAAGGACACCCCCAGGCCTCGCCAAATTATGTCGCACAATTTAATCGTCTTTTTATATATATAAAAAAGATTAATTCTTTGACACACAAAGTCGCGTATATTATAAATTAATATATGGTTCTGTCATTATGGTAAAGAATAATCAAAAAGTGTCATCAGAAAATATACGACCAATATAAACTCAGCTTTGGGAAAGAAATGATAAAGAACATTTACTACATTTCCCAGAATCCCCACAGGGTCTTGCAGTCTTTAAAATACGTGAGTTCAAGGAAACATGGCAATCGGAGCAAAACAAAACCGGCATTTTCGAGAGACTCTGCCACACGAGGAAGGTGAGCGAAAATTGACACGATTCAGTTTGCTTTGACAAAAATGTTAGATACCATGAGCTACGCTATGGATTGCTGAGCTATATTTTACTGGTGACCTACAGCGCTAAATCACACTCTTAACAGCTTATGAAAAACAAGCAAAAACATAACTCGGTAGCGGGTTCACATGCCTTTGTTTACCTAATTATGAGGCTTCAAACAAACTGTGTTTCATCTAAATGCTTAGTGGTATCCTGAGTCTGCAAACAGGGCCACTGCCATAGACAAATGAGCCAGTCTGGCCATGCTTTGGGACTATGATCGCGCAAAATTGAACACCGATTTTTGTTGTCTTAGATTTGAACACTCTAAGCTTTTTAACCATCCAACCAAGACAACTTTGATTTTCAATGGATATTGCGGTTTGTTTCTAGATTCTTGCACCTCGTGCAGATAAGCGACTGGAAAAGGGGCAACATTCTTGAAATTCTTTTCCCCCTCCAAACAAACGGCATTCAGAAGCTTTGAAACACTCTCTAGACCCGCGTCCTCCATTAAAATAGTGAGTACTCGAGGCAATGTTTTTTTAAATTCACGTTTTTTTAAATTCACGTTCTGTTCCTTGAATATTTTTGAAACTGACTGTCCCCACCCCCTTCTCTGTTACAATCCACAGATCCTACGCAGACAACTAGACGACACAGTTATTCTTATAGTGTTGTGTCAGACTGAGCATTAAGTTTGAAGATCGCTAAGTATATGTTTGGTAGTAAGAATGTTTGTTTTTATCCTTTCAGATTTATTTTCTTCTGTGGTCCTAAGGAAAATCCCCATATTTGGGGGATTTGAAACGCGTCGACCTTATGTGTGTGTTTGTTTGTTGGCCAATCATACCGTTATGGATATTTTGTTTGTAAAAGAATTATTTATGATGGCTGTGTTATATATTAAAAGACATTTGTATTAGATTGACTATATACTAGGTGCCCCCGCCTGACCCAAAAGATTCAAAATAATCAGGGTAGGGTCACGTTCACACACATCTTTTCCTTATTTCTTTTTCTCCTTCTTTCCTCTTTTGGATTCCATCTCACCATAATGTTGGGCATACATGAGATATAGATTGAGAATGAATGTGAAATGAATGTTTGAGTCCTCACCGACAATTTTTCCTCTTCTTGATATTACTATTTTATTTTTTTCTTACACTTTGTTGTATATAGTAGCACATATAAATAGGAGCTCCTCTTGTAAATAAACTTAAGTATGTTTTCATAATTTAATGTTAAATATATCAGAAATTTTGAAAAAGTAAAAAACGGGAATACATAAATTGATTTAAAGAACTATTGCAGACTGAACGGCTAGTCTTTGCAGGACAGTATTTTGTTTATTGTCTTTTGCTAAACATTCGAATTGACTGAGCAATACTGGCAGTTGTTTTGTTTAATATACCCATTATTGAGAAAGCGTCAAATACCTGCTTTCTGGTGCTATGTTTTGACAGAAGAAACCGTTTGAAATATCTAATGTGGTTTTGTATTTCTTGCGAATGATGTTATTCATCAGTGCTGCACTGTGTGAATTTTGTACTGTAAATGTTTTGCAACAAGAGTTTAAGGGCCAGATGTAGGTAAATCCCATTTACCGATTTTGAAATACCGAATTTTACCGATTCGGTATTTCAAAATCGGTAAATGGGATGTAGGTACCAACATCTGGATTTTTTTACCGATACCTTGAAATTCGGTATTTACCGATTCGGTAAATACCGAATCGGTATTTGCTATTGAATCCTATGGGCCTTGAAGCCCATAGGATTCAATTCAAATACCGATTCGGTATTTACCGAATCGGTAAATACCGAATTTGTCAAGGGTGCAGGGGGTGTCACTTTGACAACCTCTAGCACCCCCAAAACGGGCATGTGTGCAATGTGGCACACAGACATGCCCTAACGGCACGTCTGTCTGTCACATGGCACATGTGTACATGCACAGATGTGCATGTACACAGGAATCGGTATTTTACCATGGATTTGTATTCCATGGTAAAATACCGATTCTGTAAGCCATGTGCCAATGGAAAATTGGCTACCCACATATCATTTTCGGTAATTTTACCGAATCAGTAAATATTACCGATTCGGTAAATATTACCAAATCGGTAAATATTACCGATTCGGTAAAATTACCGATTCGGTAATAATACCGATTCGGTAAAATTACCGAATATGTGCCCCTACATCTCCATAGCCCTTTACCGATCGGAAACGGCCGAAAATCGGTATTTTCGGCCGATTCCGATCGGTAAAGGGCTACCTACATCTGGCCCATAATGTCTGTAATCCAAAACTAGACAATATGATTCATTTGGTTTGGAGACAGGAAACAAAGGATTGTTCATGGACGAGGTGCATGTTTCAATCACTCCTTGGTATTCAAGGTGATCTAAGATCTCCCTGACTTGTTTTTTAGCTTCCTGCTTTACTGGATACTGCCTCTGAGCAGTAGGTTGATTTTTTAACGGGATTTTATGGTGAGGAGAGTCCTCAGCCCATCCCACATGATTTTTATATAATGCTGGAGGTTGGGCCACAGCCCATTTTCTGGCATAGGTGTATTTTTAATGAATAGGAATATGGTTTGAGAAGGCTGGCATAATGATTTCTTCACCATGTGGCACTCCCTGACAAATTCTGGTGACCAGTCTTTTTCAGCCGGAAGGATGTCACAACCCTTAGATAGTTTTTCCCAAAAGAGTGCTTTTATTTTTTTAGTTATGTCCCCCTCTATCCGGAGTGTTACTTCATATAACCTATGGGGTATACTAACCCTGGTGTTTGTAGTTTCAACTTGAATGTATTCATTCAGATCCACTGTCTCCAGATGATCTTTCAGGATCCTGCGAGCTATGGTGACCTCTGCTTCGGTGTCCAGCTTTGTCTGAGCCCACTCCCCGTACTTGAGTTGTGTCCTCAAGATCCTTATCATGTCTGATCTTTACATTTGCTACCTTCTTTTTGGTGAATTGAGTTTTCTTATTTTTTGGAACATGTTGATCATCTTTGGACTTCAAGCGTTCTTCTTTGTGTTCTGACCGTCCACTTCTTTCGGATTTCTGTGAGGAAGTCTGAAAGGTATGAGAGGATCGTGTATCAGTATCTTGATATCTATCAGGTTTTCTTAAATTATCCCTATTTCTAAGGTTATACCTCTTTTCAGTGTGCTCCTTTTGAGGAGATCTACCTCTGGACTGAGAGCACTTCTCTTTTTCCGGGATGATTATAGCATCCGCATCGGCTTCATTGAAACCTGTAACGTCTAAACCCGGTTGGGTTGCAGTTCTGCCAGCTCCACTTCCCCCGGGATTATCCTCTTCTGACGTTTTGTTAAGAAGTTTTGCAGAGCAAGTTTCAAGGAAATAAAGATAAGGTGCACAATATTTTGGAACGCTGTATCCTTCAACGTTGAACAAAACCAAAAACTAATAAATAGGATTTTTCGTTCTACTCAGTTTAAGGCGGATATGTTATCCTTCAACCCACTCCAGACGTCTACTGGAGTATTTTTGCGGGATAAAGGTGTCTCTGTGAAAAGCATTACTGAGTTACTCTAATATCTAGCGTTAAATTAGTGCCTTACCAAATGTTGGGCGCCATGTAGTGTAGTTCCTATATTCCCAATAGGCTCTGCGTATTGGAATAATATATCCTATAGGTTAGACGTAGGACTGAGGTCTACTAGGTCTCTATCGACTATATTAGACTTAATTGTGAGTGCCAGCTAGCTCAGAGGTCACTAGAAACTTTCTCGAATAAACAAGAAGGGATTTGTTTCTGACAATGCATAAAAATGACAACTTTGTTTCCCCAAGATAAAACTGATCTTCAGAGTTGTGTAAACAATAGATAGATATTTCACTCAGTCAATTGGGCATGCTTAGTTTCACCAGAGGTGCAGAGAAATAGATAGACGGGTGTTTTCAATAAAAGGATTTATTGAACAGTCTTCTTTCTCAAGCATAAGAAATGAACTGCTACAATCGTAAAACTGGTTGTAAAATATAATGCATACAGTATAAGGAGTAGAATAAAATAATACTGTAAGAGCATTGTATGGTTCCTAAACCATATATAAATACATACATAAATAACAGAGGCTAAAAGTACTAAATTGGTGCTTCTAAAATACGCCTACCCCGGTGTACCTAACCTAAGCTTAGTACGAGGGAAGAAGTAAGTGAGGTGTAGCATAAATGTAGTATTCTTTTGCCAAGAATCTGTCCAAGATTTCTCTTAGGGTCTCATCTGCTCCGTACCTTAGTTTAGTATGAAGAAGGTCAGGCTCAGGACTCGATTTCCCAGAAACCCGCAAGGGTAGCCTGGAAACACTGGAGCTGGATTTCTCGACAGGAGAAAAGACAGCCTCTCTCTCAGTGCGTCTGCTGGAGGGTCGGCTTCCTTTGGCACTTGCTGTAGCAGAATGCGTTGGGCAAGTAGACAGTTGAACTGCTCCAAACCACTGTGTGTTTGCTAAGGCAAGTGTGGGCATATTTATACCTTGAATTTGCAGAGTTTGTCATAAAGGTGGACATAATAACGTCATTAAAGACTCTCAGTTCTTTGAAAACTCCATGAGTTCTTGGACAAGTCAGTTCTCGGGCAAGGGAAAGACCCTAGCTGCAGAAGACGAGCTGTCCAAGAAATCGCTGTAGATTATCGGAACTAGTGAAGTAGCCCTGCCGTATTTGGACTGCATGAGCTATGTCTAAATATGGTTATCATTCTTATGCCTATATAAGGACATAGTGATTTATACCTATATGAGGGCATGAATCGGGAAATTTTCAATAGTGTCCTAAAATGGTTCACAACAATTAACTCTCTCTCTCATTCTGCTCTCTCTCTCTGCAGCGCTGGGGTCTCTGGGTGGGACAGTCACCCAGTGTGCCATTAACTCTCGACTCTCTGCAGTGCTGGGGTCTCTGGGCGAGACAGTGACTTGTCTTACGTCACACAGTGTGTCATTAGCTCTCTACTCTCTGCAGTGCTGGGGTCTCTCAGCGAGACAGTGACTTGTGTATATGCCTCCCTGAAAAAACTTAAAACCGCTCGCTGCTCGGACTCCCAGAAGTGGTTCTCTCACAACTTAAGGGCTCAAAAATTAGATATCCGTCAAAAAGAACGAAAATGGAGGAGAGACTATGATTCACACGGAAAATCCCTCTATCTGGCCGCCCGTGTAGCTTATAAGAAAGCCATCATATTTCTCAAACATAATTACTCATTCATAAAATAAATCTAAAGACATCTTTGCAATTGTCAATAAATTATCAAACATGGCGATTGCTCTTCCAAAACCGACTGTGACCCAAAATCTGTGCAACTCTCTTAACCAATACTTCTTTGATAAAATCATTACCATCAAAGCTAGTATTCCAGTTATTGACCCTAAACCGAACCCCCTGCACAGATCTCTAGTGCCCACTCCTTCGACCATTTCCCACCTCTTAATGCACACTCCCTACAAGCCCTTTTAATAAGGGTAAAATCTGGTTCCCCTAGGGACTGTTGCCCTCCTTATATTCTAAAGGAAATTTTCTCAACCCTCTCTGCCCCCATCCTGACCTTTCTCAATGCCTCCCTGTTACAGGGCATGGTCCCTAAAGCCTTTAAAGAGGCAGTAGTCGTACCCTTTTGAAAAAAACAGGTGCGGATCCCTCAATCCTCTCCAATTATTGGCCAATCTCCCTTCTCCCCTACTTGGTCAAGGTCCTGGAAGCCCATGTAACCACCCATCTCTCCAACTTCATTGAACAATCTAACCACTTGGATCCCCATCAAGCTGGGTTTCGCCCTGCTCATTCCACCGAGACTGTTATCACCGCTGTCGTGGATTCAATTCGCACAATGCAGATAAGGGAATTCCTCAGGCTCTGGTCCTACTGGATCTCTCGGCCGCATTCGACACGGTCGACCATGCCATCTTATTGGACCGTGTCAAACAGGCTGGCATCTGCAACTCAGCCTACAGTTGGATTAGGTCCTTCCTTAGCGACCGCACTCAAATCAAAGTACTTTATTCGGTTAGAAATATAACCATAAAAGCATAGAACATAATATTACATTCGCAAGAAAAATAAAATTTCCAAAGATTTCAGTAAAATACGTGATGCCCTAGTCACAAACTGCAAAACGTTCAAGCTGATTGATTAACATAATATGAAAACGAAAGAGGTGATAGAAAATTGTTACTACAGATAAAATTATGTCAAATCTCTTTGGGTCTAAGAGGGCTGGATGGAAGAAAATATAATTCATTACAAGTTAAAATTTCCATATTGATAATATCTATGTCTATACAATTTAATCCATCAAAGTTAAACCCGAGAGTAAATCAAATCGATTGGAAGTGGGGATAGTGTAACCACTCGATGCAAGGCCACTTCTGCCCTTCAGGTGATTGCTCTCTACATTTTGTCTTGGTGAGGGGACGTATGATGTTCTAGGGTAAAATTCACTTAGGCCCCAGATGGATATAGAGCCATCTCCTATTTGTGGCTGCCGTGTTTTGAGATGTGGGACGACGTGTTTATTCCTGAATTTTACTAGTACCAAATCGCCAGCTATATCTTTTGGAAGAGGTCCTAGCCAGCCCACCCTTCTAACACTTAGTATTCTTCCATCGATGTTAGGTGGCAGAGGTCTATTTTTAGTTAACCAAAACACAACCTTGTTTATTAGGTCCTGTTGTCTTTCATTTTTCCCCTTTGTAAGTTCTGGTACTCCCGAGGGGACGCACACAAAAGGAGCGGCCTCCGGTGGCAAATGTATGTGATTGGTTTTATATGACATATTGTCATGTTTAGCAGCTCTCCCCTTGTGTAATATAGATTCCTTTTTCGGCCCTACTCTAGGGTAAGAACTCCGTACTGTTGTGGATGCTTTCGAGATGTTTGATTGTGAGCAGTGTTACTTTGTGTGGTAGTATTAGGCACTTCTGTGGGGGCTGGAAACTGTGGTTGAATGGGACCTGCCAAACTTTTTATGAGTAGCGAGATAGGTCTTGATCGCTTCCTCAACACCCGTGAGCCTATCCCCTAAGCTATTCATTTTTTCTATCAGCGGGGATATTATTAATTTGATCATGTTTTTGATCCGGGCCAGTAGAGTAGCCTGAGTAGATGCTTTAGAGGTGGCAGTGTTGGGCAATGGGGGACTTGGGTTCAGTTTTTGTTGCTTTGCCTGACTCCCCGTTTGTTTAGCCCCATCTCGCTTCCTTTTAGCAGAAAAGACCTGAGGGGACACTGTAGATTGCGGATTTACTTTTGCTCGTGGTAAAAGGGGAGTACCCTGCAAACTTTCATTTAGTTGGGATGGTCTACTGGACTGGGGACTAGTGGTTGCTGTAGGGCAGGTAGGAGCATTAGTTTGCACACTTCCTGATTCCACAGGAGCGTACATAGATTTACATAGTTTGTTTAACTCCTCCAGCAGTGATGATTCAGGAGCTGCGTCAGCTATCTGTGAAGGAGAACACCTGCTGGATGGACTATCCATGGCCAGGCGTCGTTCTTTTCTCTCTAGTTCACTGACACTGGGGGAAGTTGCCCTCTTTATATAGTAGTCCATCGTTCCCTTAAACAAGTCACTCTGGGAGGAAATGTTCTGCGGACCCCCTTGCAGGTCATGGCGTAACTAGCTTATATGGACTAACACGGGAACAGCATCAACCACCAGGATTGTTCGAGTGTCACGATATGGTGACACTTAGGAAGGCCCTGTATGAAACTGGGGATTATCGTTGGTTCCCTTTACCTCTTTGTTTTTCTTTTTTGTTTGAGTGCCAAGGGGGGTGTCCCGACCCGGCCTCCTCTGGCCTTTGATGGCCTCTGATGGCCCCGCGCTTGTCCCGGGTTTCTCCCGGCGCCGACCCGCGCGCGATCCCACGACGCGGGGGCTGGGCTCCTTTTCAGGCGCCTCCTGGCGCAGGAATTGCGTGTGGCGGCGTGTTCCGCCGCTGGGGCATCTGGGCAATGGAGTCCTCAGGGCTCCCCTCACGCTGCGGCCGCTGGGGTGGGCTAGCGGCGGCAGATGGGAGCTCTGCTGCAATGACGGACCCAGGAGCTGCAGGAGCTGCAGCACGCTCGTTCAGGTATGCCCCCAAGAGTTCTGTGGTCCCCCCGCTCCACCGGGGCAGGGCTCCTTTTTAGGCGCCTCCTGGTGCAGAAATTGCGTGTGGGGGCGTGTTCCCCCGCTAGGGCGTCTGGGCAATGGAGTCCTCAGGGCTCCCCTCGCGCTGCGGCCGCTGGGGTGGGCTAGCGGCAGCAGATGGGAGCTCTGCTGCAATGACGGACCCAGGAGCTGCAGGAGCTGCAGCATGCTCGTTCAGGTATACCCCCAAGAGTTCTGTGGTCCCCCGCTCCACCGGGGCTGGGCTCCTTTTCAGGCGCCTCCTGGCGCAGGAATTGCGTGTGGCGGTGTGTTCCAAGAGTTCTGTGGTCCCGCACTCAAGCGGTCTGGCTTGCACCCTTCACTGCCCCCAAACTTCAGACCCCCTGAGGGGTTCCCAAGGGTTCTTCGTTGTCTCCCCTTTTGTTCAATCTGTACCTTGTCCCTCTGATTCAGTTTCTAAAAAGGTTCAAGGCCGTCACATTCAATTATGCAGACGACCTACAACTTATTTTTACAATAGACAATTCTCCCGAATCCATCTGGGAGTTCCATGATACCTTGCTGCACATTCGACATTGGATGGACTCTAATCACCTATAATTGAACCCCAGCAAGACCGAATTAGTTCTTAACGGCAAAAGCCAAATATTCTTGGGTCCACACTATTGGCCCCCCGAACTCGGTCCCCCGCCCACCCCCTCTACCTCAGTAAAGAGCCTGGGAGTAGTCATCGATAGGGATCTGTCACTGAAAACCCTAGTAGGCACGGTGGTATCCTCCTGCTTTTTCCAGCTCCGCAGGATTAAGAAAATCAGTTGGATGCTAACCCAGTCAGCCTTGATCCAGGTGGTGATAGCCTTAGTACTGTCACACCTGGATTATGCCAATTCCATCTACCTGGGCCTCCCTCTTTTTCTCAGTAAACGCCTTCAACTGGTGCAGAACCAAGCAGCCAGATTGATCCACCAGCAACCTCGTTGGCAATCAGCCAGGCCCCTGTTAAAACAATTTCATTGGCTCCCTATCTCCCAACGAGTAGAATTTAAAACAGCATGCATCATCTTCAAATCTCTCCATGCCCGCAGTCCCCAATTCATTAACATTCATCTGCCCACGTACATTCCCTCCTGCAACCTCCGGTTTGCCAATCTTCATCTTTAATTTACCCCCTCTTTTAAACTGCAGCGTCAGGGAGGACGCAGGTTTGCGACCCTTGCTTCCAGATTCTGGAATTCCCTCCCTCTGGAGATCCGCTCTTGCACTGACCTCTTAATGTTCAGGAAACAGCTTAAGACCTGGCTCTTCACTCAGGCCTAGGTATAACCCTTCCATCTACCTGGGATTCTGCTAGTCAGCGCCATGAAACCTCTGGGTGTACGTGCGCTATATAAAAGGTTATTAACATAACATAACATAACTTGTCTGAGGTAACACAGTGTGTCATTAACCCTCTACTCTCTGCAGTATGGGGTCTCTGGGTGAGACAGTGACTTGTCTGAGGTCACACAGTGTGTCATTAACTCTCTCTCTCTCTATCTGCAGTACTGGGGTCTCTGGGTGGGACAGTGACTTGTCTGAGGTCACACAGTGCGTCATTAACTCTCTCTCCTTTCTCTGCAGTGCTGGGGTCTCTGGGGGAAACAGTGACTTGACTGAGGTCACACAGTGTGTCATTAACTCTCCTCTCTCTGCAGTGCTTAACTCTCCTCTCTCTGCAGTGCTGGGTGGGACAGTGACTTGTAAATGTAAATGTAAATGTAAATGTGGGTGTACTTGTAAAGCGCACTGTGACTCCATGGAGTATCCTGGCGCTGAAGATCGCTGGGGAAACCGTCCTGGTTTTCCCTGTGAGATGGTCCCTTTCTGGGTATCTCCAAGGTGAAACCAGGCATCCCCGGCGTCTGTGGGGGGCCGTTGTAGAGATGAGGCAAGCTTAATGCCCAGGGTTGCCGAGTGTGTTCCCTGGTTAGAGTAGGCACCGAGGCAAGAATTATCGAGTCCGTTTTGACCCTGGTCCACGACCCTGCCGCGTCGGGAATTTAACCCTGGTCCCGGGTCAGTCCTCTGCCTCAGGGTCTGCCGCTCTAATCGGTGAGCCACACTTCTCCACAGGTCTGAGGTCACACAGTGTGTCAGTAACTCTCTCTCCTATCTCTGCAGCGCTGGGGTCTCTGAGTGGGACAGTGACTTGTCTGAGGTCACACAGTGTGTCATTAACTCTCTCTCTCTCTCTCTGCAGCGCTGGGGTCTCTGGGTGAGACATTGACTTGTCTGAGGTCACACAGTGTGTCATTAACTCTCTCTCTGTAGTGATGGGGTCTCTGGGGTGGACAGTGACTTGTCTGAGGTCACACGGTGTGTCAGTAACTCTCTCTCTGCACTCTGCAGTGCTGGGGTCTCTGGGATAGACAGGGAAATATCTGAGGTCACACAGTGTGTCATTAACTTTCTCCTCTCTCTGTAGTGCTGGGATGTCTGGATGGGACAGTGACTTGTCTGAGGTCACACAGTGTGTCATTACTGTAGGAAGGTGGAATCTGACTATATGGTTGTGAGAAGTTAGCCTGGCATATGATGTCCACTAGTTCTAGTGGGCACCTTGCACCAGTCTAATCGACCCTTATTGATGGCGGTTGTAAAGTCAACCCTATAGAGAGCTATCCTAGTGGTAGCATGAACCAGCAGTCTTCAGGCTAAGACTTCAGTAGGCGAGTTAAGCAAGTTGTTGTACCAATTATAATCCCTTGAGTACCAAATGAAAGGACACCACACAAGGTATATATCAAATATATATGTATTTAATCTAAACACAACCCCTCTGCACTCTTTATGAGGTGACAGGTAAAAATACAATACAATTCACACAGTTAATATATGATAAGTTGCACAGTATACGTTATGCCCTTGGCGCCTCACAAACCATATACTAAGAAAGTGGTATAAGAACCACGAGAGAATTAGAAAGCAGGCCTGGGGCCTGTGGAATCGTTGGGGCTACACTAATCAACCAAAGGTTAGGAAGTAGGAGGCCCACGGGAGACGTGTGCAGTGTCTAAACACAGATGCGGGTTACTATTGACATTTTTTATGGAGATCGTAAAAGTTACAAATATACAATTTGAGGACACTTCCGGATGGACGAGAATGGACCCCTTTTAAACTAGGACACTAGAATCACAGCAAGAAGTGGGGGTGACCTACTCTCCTATGATGGTTACCCCCACTTTTTTTCCGGGTGTTTTGCTGGTTTTCGACTTTAGTGTGGCTGTGGGCCTGCCAATCAGACCCACAGCCAGCTGTTCTCTCTTTAAATTGATACCATGTACTTTAGGTACATACCAGACTGGTTACTGGGTCACCCTTGTGAGCCCCTGTATAGTGTACCATAGGTACCCAGAGCGTAGGTGCACCTTAGGCCTACCAGGGGCTGCAGAATGTATTGTGCCACCTCTGGTTTGCCTTCCAAACTGACACTACAGGTCTGTTCACACAGCCTGGGTAAGGTGGCGTAATCACCCCGTACTTAGATATAGTATACCTATATCTATATATACATATAGACACATATACACCTATAAGTCACTCCTATAGCAGGCCTTAACAATCCTGGAGGCAGAGTGCTTGGTTTTATGTGAGAGGGTTCCCTAGCTTGAGCTGAGCCCCTCTGCAGCTTTCGGAACCATCTCCTTATAGCTGTTCTATGATATAGCCATACTATGTTCTCTTAAGTGCATTATAATCCTTGCGGTTAATGCTAACTTTGATTTGGCTTTATCAAAACAGTTCGTGTAAGGTGTCAAACACTTTGGAATACTACCCCCCACCCCCACCAGTCCTGGCGGCGGGGGTAGCATTCCACCCTTCTGGAGGGAGAAGACATGTATTTACTGGTTTGCCCGGTTAAAGTTAAACAGAGCCTCAGCATCACAAAATGGATGCTGCTGCCACAGACACGAGTCTGATCTCCTGTTGCTGGACGAAACTGTGGCAGGGGAGGCCTGGACAATAGGTTTCCTGTCCAGGGAGGTGCCGGCACCTTCCCAGACAGGCTTTTGCATATTGGGGCAGGGAGGGCTGCATTCAGTGAATGCTTTCCAGACACTGCCTGGGGCACACGAGGTGCTCCATACATTTCCTAGTTCAAACCGGTTGCTGGGGCACTCTGCCTCAGCTCTGGCTCAAAACTGGACAAAGGGAAAGGGGTGTAACCACCCCCTTCCCATGTCCAGCCATAGGGGGAACCTTAAGGGTAGTCCAGGCCCTTATCTCAGTATTAGTATAGGAGCTGTGTCCCTAGGACTTTAGATTACCCTGGACGAAACTCTGAAACATAAATCCTGGACCTTCGACATTCCATTTCAACTGGAAGATGGAAGGTATCTCCCTTGTGGTCATGGAGTGACCATCCTGTTCAAACAGGCACCAATAGCAACTTTGCCAGTCTGCATTGTTGAGGCTCCTGCTGGATCCTGAAGACTCTGCGACACAGGGCATGGGCTTCCAGACATCTCTGACGCTGCTCAACGTTCTCAGCAAAGCTAAGACCCGTGGCGGACACGAGAGACGTGGGACCGGAACTCCTGGACCTCCTGCATTTTGCTAACTGCATTGACTGCCGAGGTATCTCGCAGTTGTGCTCTGGGGTACAAGAAGCCCCAGCCCCAAGCAACATATGTGCTGAAGCTCAGTCCTCCACACTCTACGAGTGTCCCGTGGGTCCCGCTCTTGCATTTCAGCTTGACACGTCTTCCTGGTTCCTAGTCCATTGGCAAGTGAGCTCCCTGAAGACACCCTTTTAAATCTAACTTGCTTTCCTGGTTGCTCCAGGCTTGCTCCAACTTCTCTACAAAGGAGAAGTTCCTCAGATCTTGCTGGTTTGCACCGAAGCCAATCTTGACATCCTGAGTGGGTTGCATTTGCCAAGGCTTGTTGGGTCCAGTCTGGATACTGACACTGCAGTCAACTAGATCCTTTGTGGGACAGCTAGAATTCAGCTCCTGGTCATCGTCGATGCCTCCTGGTCCTCGTGGTTGAAGGGACAAACTTCACCTTTTCACCTGAAATCACCCGACATCCGGTGACATCTTTCTATCACCGCCCTGGTCACTGGCAAGTGACCTAGACTCTGTCCCTACTGCTTTCAGATTATACAGATCTTTGATCCACCCTTGGATCCACCCGGACACTTTTCCTCTGGTCGCCTGAAGCACTTTTGTAGCTCTCCATTGAAAACGACGACGAAACCCGACACGAAAAGACACCTATGCACCCCGCTTCCCTCGGTGAGATAACACGACTACTCCTGTGCTCCCGTGGGTCTTGACTCTCGAAGTGTCCTATTTTAAAAGGGTCCCATCATAGTCCATCCGGAAGTGTCCTTAAATTGTATATTTGTAACTTCTACGTTCTCCATAGAAAGTCAATAGCCAGCGGCTGTGTTTAGACACTGCACGCATCTCCCATGGGCCTCCTACTTCCTAACCTTTGGTTGTTTAGTGTAGCCCCAGCGATTCCACAGGTCCCAGGCCTGCTTTCTAAATCTCTTGTGGTTCTTATACCACTATTTTAGTATATGGTTTGTGAGACCCCTAGGGCATAATGTATACTGTGCAACTATTCGTATATTAACTCAGTGACTTGTATTGTATTTTTACCTCTGACCTCATAAAGAGTGCAGAGGGGTTGTGTTTAGAATAAATACATATATATTTGATATATACCTTGTGTGGTGTCCTTTCATTTGGTACTCAAGGGATTATAATTGGTAAAACAACTTGCTTAATACGCTCTCTGAAGTCTTAGCCTGATGACTGCTGATCCATGCTACCACTAGGATAGCTTTCTATAAGGTTGACTTTACAACCACCATCAATAAGGGTCGATTAGACTGGTGCAAGGTGCCCACTAGAATAGTGGACATCATATGCCAGGCTAACTTCTCACATTGGTGTGCAGCGGATGGGATAAGAGCTTGCATTGTTTTGCCAAATAATCTTGAGAATATCATTTGAAAGATCATATCAAGGTGCCTGTAGGTACAAATGAATCAAGTCTTAAATACATCATTTCTACTGAACTTAGCAGTTGTAGGTGGTAAGGGCTCAGCACACCCTGACTACAACTCCTAGAGAGGTTCTAGTAGGAAACAAGTAGTGTAGCTAGGTGCACTCACCATACCACACTAGCCATGTCCTTGGAAGCAGGGCCTAGTGGGCCTCTGTCAGAAGACAACCCAAGGTTGCCTTCTAAGTATGACACATTCACTTTTCAAGAGTTGAGAAGCGTGTGTGTGGTCAGAAAGTTAAGACAAGGACAGAGTCCAACCTTTAACCACCTGGTAGATATCTTAGTGGCAAATGATGCAGAGAAAGCATCAGACCCAGGTAGCCAGGGTAGTAGAGAGGGCGGCCAGCCCTCATCAGAAGAGAATCCTAATGGGGATGTCCCACTGGTCTCTGAAGATGAAGAGGATGTAGACCAGGATGAGGCTGATGAACCTAACCTGGGAAACACAGGACTAACTGGAGGTGGAGAAGGCCCAGGAAGGCCTTCCTCTAACATTCCAGGTAGGCCTAATGGTGGGAACAGAAGGTGCAGCTCCCTTTCCAGTGGGTCTGACCATTCTGACTCATCAATAGGGTCCAATGCCTCTGCTCAAAGGAGAATGACTTCCCCTCAGAGGAGAGAGCATAAAGCTAGAATGACAGAAGTCAAGCTTAGGATCAAGAGGCAAGAAGTTGCCCTTGCCAAAGAGACCCTGGCTCTTGAAAGAGAGAAGAAATTGTGTGGGCTAGAGCCCACTGGTGGCATCAACAACCCTAGTGGTAGGGAAAGGTCTTATGACCATAGAAACCTAAACAAGACTGTCCCTCCCTATCAGATTGGGGATGACATCCACAAGTGGATAACTGCTTTGGAGAGGGCCTGCAAAGTACAGAAGGTACCCAAGGAGCAGTGGGCAGCGATCTTGTGGCTCTCCTTTGCAGATAAAGGCAGAGACAAGCTCCTCACTGTTAGAGAAGAGGATGCTGACAATTACAAAGTCCTGAAGAGTGCTCCAATAGATGGGTTTGGCTTAACCACTGAGCAGTATAGGTTGCTGTTCAGAGACACCCAGAAGACACCACAGACTCAGGACTGGACTGATTTTGTAGATTGTGCTACTAAGGCTCTGGAGGGCTGGTTACTGGGCAGCAAAGTACAATACTTTACAGGATTTTATAATTTGAATATGAGGGAGCAGATCCTTAATAATTGTCAAAACCAGCTTCTGATCTGACCTCTCCCCAAGAATTGGGAAAGAAGGCAGACAAATGGGTCAGAACCAGGGTGAGGCCTAAAAATCAGGGTGGTGACCAGAAGAAAGATTCTACCAAACTACAAGAGAAAGGTGGGGATAAATCTAAAGATAAATCCACAACAGCCCCAAAAATCCTCTGACGGGGTGTGTCCCAAACCCCTTTCTCTTCTGTTAAGAACCCGTATTGCCATGTATGTAAGCAACCTGGCTACTGGAAAACTGACAGCAGTTGCACAAAAGCCAGCAATAAGGAAAATATTCCTCCAAGTAATACTCCAACACCTCCTGTTACTACTAGTAGTAATCCCCCAGGTGGTGGGAGTGCCCCCAAAACTTTGGTTGGGTATTCTGGGGGAACTCAGGTTAACTCTGGCATAACCAGGTCTCCTACTTCAGCAACTCTAGTCTGTGATGGTGGCATTGGGTTTTCCAACTTCACTGCTTGGCCCTATACCTTGGGCAAGTACAGACAAGAGCCCCACATCAATGGTCAGACAGCTGTGGTCTATAGGGACACAGGGGCTAGTATCACCATGGTGACAGAGAAACTAGTACCCTCAGAAAAGCTTTTACCTGGGTTTACATACCAGGTGACCAATATTGATGGAGTCAGGTCAGATCATGCCATGGCAGTAATAAATCTCAGCTGGGGAGGTGTCACTGGCCCAAAGAGAGTGGCAGTGATCCCAAACTTGCCTGTAGATTGTTTATTGGGCAATGATCTTGAGATCTCAGCCTGGGCTGAGATAGAAAAAGAAACCCATTCCAAAATGGTAGGCCTTCCTGAAAAGTTTGGTAGGGCTGTGATGGTCACAGCCCAAACCCAGACAGATATTGGTGTTGTGAAGCCTGAAACTATGGATCACTCCACTCAGACAGAGAGCATTGGGGAGGAAGAAAAGTCTCACTCCCAACAGACTTTAGGTGAGAGTCAGCCTCCTCAGGGAACTGACCCTACCCCTTGTGAAGGAACTGCCCCAGAGGTAGTCAGGCCTGACCTGGTAGAGCCCCTGATGTCAGTGTACCCTTCCAAGGTGGTACCCAGTCTGGAGCAGGTAACCTGCCCCTCTCTACCCTGCCTCAGTCAGCCCAGGGCTGCAGAGGTCAGGGAGGCCAGTGGACCCCAAAGGGCCCCCTGTCCAGAGGAACCCCTCCATCAGCAGAAATGGGGCACCCGATCTAGTAGCCCTAGCCAAGTGAAAATTCCTCAACACTCTGAGGGATCTGCCTTACCCTTGTGTAGGAACCTTCCCTAGATGGACTCTGTTGGACACAGGCAAACCTGGGACCCAGTGATCCCAAACCTGACCTGTCCCTCCAGTAGCCCACCCAAAGGGACCCAACCTCCAGCTGTAGGTAGCCAGAGGTTGACCCAGAGAGCACAATGCAACTCAGTCATGGAAAGAAAGGCATGCATGGTGGATAGTGATTGGAGGAAGCTGAGCCCAACAGTAGTGGAGCCTCACTTCAGAACTCCATCCCAACACCAGCCTTTTACTTTGCCAAAACACACCACAGGTAGAGATTCCCTATGGTGGAGACCCTTTGATACCCCTAGGGTGAGGGATTGCTTAGTGGATCATTAGACAGGGGGTAACCATGCTAGTGCAGGGACTTCCTTATATGACCACTTAGGCAATATAGGCTTACCTGGTCAAGGATAGCCTCATCTCCTTTCGTTTGGGGGGGGGGGGTGTTGTGTAGGAAGGTGGAATCTGACTATAAGGTTACCCCCACTTTTTTCCTGGTGTTTTACTGGTTTTTCGACTTTAGTGTGGCTGTGGGCCTGCCAATCAGACCCACAGTCCAGCTGTTCTCTCTCTAAATTGATACCATGTACTTTAGGTGCATACCAGATTGGTTACAGGGTCACCCTTGTGAGCCCCTGTATAGTATACCATAGATATCCAGGGCATAGGTGCACCTTAGGCCTACCAGGGTCTGCAGCATGTATTGTGCCACCCCTGGTTTGCCTTCCAAACTGACACCACAGTCTGTTCACACAGCCTGGGTAAGGTGGTGTAATCTCCCCTTACTTAGATATAGTACACCTATATCTATATATACATATAGACACATATACACCGATAAGTCACTCCTATGGCAGGCCTTAACAATCCTTGAGGCAGAGTGCTTGGTTTTATGTGAGAGCGGGTTCCCTAGCATGAGCTGAGCCCCTCTGCAGCTTTCGAAACCATCTCCTTATAGCTGTTCTATGATATAGCCATACCATATACTCTTAAGTGCATTATAATCCTTGCAGTTAATGCTAACTTTTGTTTGGCTTTATCAAAACATGTTGTGTAAGGAATACCCCCCCCCCGCTAGTCCTGGCAGCGGGGGTAGCATTCCACCCTTCTAGACGGAGAAGACATGTAGTTACTGGTTTACCCGGTTAAAGTTAAACAGAGCCTCAGCATCACAAAATGGATGCTGCTGCCACAGACACGAGTCTGACCTTCTGTTGCTGGACAAAACTCCAGTAGGGGAGGCCAGGACAATAGGTTTCCTGTCCAGGGAGGTGCCAGCACCTCCCCAGACAGGCTTTTGTGTATTGGGGCAGTGAGAGCTGCATTCAGTGAATGCTTTCCAGACACTGCCTGGGGCACACAAGGTGCTCCATGCATTTCCCAGTTCAAACAGGTTGCTGGGGCACTCTGCCCCAGCTCTGGCGTGAAACTGGACAAAGGGAAAGGGGTGTAACCACCCCCTCCCCAGGTCCTCCCATAGGAGGGACCTTAAGGGTAGTCCAGCCCCTAAACTCAGCATTAGTATAGGAGCTGTGTCCCTAGGACTTCAGATTACCCTGGACGAAACTCTGAAACATAAATCCTGGACATTCGATATTCCATTTTGACTGAAAGATGGAAGACATCTCCCTTGTGATCAAGGAGTAACCACCCTGTTCAAACAGGCACCAACAGCAACTTTGCCAGTCTGCATTGTCGAGGTTCCCGACGGATCCCGAAGATTTTGCGACACAGGACATGGACTTCCAGACATCTCTGATGCTGCTCAACATTCCCAGCAAAGCTGAGACTCATGGCGGACACGGAAGACGTGGGACCGGAACTCCTGGACATCCTGCATTTTGCTAACTGCATCGTTTCCCAAGGTATCTCGCAATTGTGCATTGGGGTACGAGAAGCCCCATCCCCGAACACCTTTTGCACTGAAGCTCAGGCCTCCACACTCCACGAGTGTCCCGTGGGGCCAGCTCTTGCATTTCTGCTTGATGCATCTTCCCAGTTCTTAGTCCATTGGCTAGTGAGCCCCCTGAAGACTTCTTTTTAAATCTAACTTGCTTTTCTAGTTGCTCCAGGCTTGCTCCAACTTCCCTATAAAGGAGAAGTTCCTCAGACCTTGCTGGTCTGCACCAAAGCCAATCTCGACATCCTGCGTGGGCTGCATTTGCCAAGGCTTGTTGGGTCCAGTCCGGATACCAACACCGCAGTCAACTAGGTCCTTTGTCGGACAGCTCGAATCCAGCTCCTGGCCATCGTCGATGCCTCCCGGTCCTCGTGGCTGAATAGACAAACTTTACTTCTTCACCTGAAATCACCCGACATCTGGTGGCATCTTTCTATCGCCGCCCTGGTCACTGGCAAGTGACCCAGACTCTGTTCCTTCTGCATTCAGGTTCTTCAGATCTTCAATCCACCTTGGATCCACCTGGAAACTTTTCCTCTATTCGCTTGCAGCACTTCTTTGCAGATCTCCACTGAAAATGACGACGAAACCCGACACGAAAAGACACCTATGCACCCGGCTTCCCAGGGTGAGGTAACACGAGTACTCCGGTGCTCCCGTGGGTCTTGACTCTCGAAGTGTCCTAGTTTAAAAGGGTTCCATCGTGGTCCATCCGGAAGTGTCCTTAAATTGTATATTTGTTACTTATTTGTTTCCCATAGAAAGTCATGGTAACCTGCGGCTGTATTTAGACACTGCACGCGCCTACCGTGGGCCTCCTACTTCCTAACCTTTGGTCGTTTAGAGTAGCCCCAGCGATTCCACAGGTCCCAGGCCTGCTTTCTAATTCTCTTGACTTGTCTTGTAGTGTAGTTCCTATATTCCCAATAGGCTCTGCGCATTGGAATAATAAATCCTGTAGTCTAGACGTAGGACTGAGGTCGACTAGGTCTCTACTGAATCTATTAGACTGCTATTGAGTGCCAGCTAGCTCAGAGGTCACAAGACACTTTCTCGAATTCACAAGAAGGGATTAGTTTCTGACAACCCCATAAACATGACAACTTTGTTTCCCAAGAATAAGAAATCAATCTCTAGAGTCGCGGAAACAATAGATAGCTATTTTACTCAGTCAATCGTGCATGCTTCGTTTCACCAGAAGTGCTGAGAAAATAGAGAGACAGGCGTTTTCAATAAAAAGCTTTTATTGAACAGTCTTCTTTCTCAAGCATAACAAATGTACTGCTACAATCGAAATACTGGTTATAAATGAGAGGGCATATAATATGAAGAGTATTATACAGTAGTACTGTAAAATCATGATGTGGTTTCTAAGCCATAAGTTTGCCTAAAACATATAAAATACATACAGTGATAAAATAATGACTAAAAGTACTGAACTGGTGCATCTAAAATACGCCTACCCCGGTGTACCTAACCTAAGTCTAGTACAAGGGAAAGAGTAAGTGAGGAGTAGCTTAAGTTTAGTATTTCTCTGCCAAGAATCTGTTCAAGAATTTTCTAAGGGTCTAATCAGCTCCGTACCTTGGTTTAGAATCAAGGAGGTCTTGTATCTCTCTCTCAGGACTCGATTTCCCAGAAACCCACAAGGGTAGCCTGGGAACGCTGGAGCTGGATTTCTTGGCAGGAGAAAAGACAGCGTCTCTCAGTGCGTCAGCTGGAGGGTCGGCTTCCTTGGCACTTGCTGCTGCAGGGCGTCGGGCAAGTAGTTAGTCGATCTGCTCCAAACCACTGTGTGTTTGTCAGGGCAAATCTAGGCATATTTATACTTTGAAGGTGCCAAGTTTGACGTGTGATTGGACATAATAACGTCATCAGAAGATTCAGTTCTTCAAAAACTCCATGATTTCCTAGATAAATTAGTATTCAGGCAAGGGGAAGTCCCTAGCTGCTGAAGGTGGGTTTCTCTAAAAAATCGTTGGTGATTCTTGGAACTTAGTGGAAGAAGCCATGCCGTATTTGGGCTGCATAGGCTCAGTCTAAATATGGTAATGATTTCTATGCCTATATAAGGATTGGATAATCTATACCTATATAAGGGCATGAATCGGGAAAAATTACACTAGGGTCCTAGATTCATTTACAACAGTGTAAGGTGTCAAACACTTTGGAATACTACCCCCGCCAATTCTGGTGGCGGGGGTAGCATTCCACCCTTCTAGAGGGAAAAGACATGTATGTTACTGTTTTACCCGGTTAAAGTTAAACAGAGCCTCAGCATCACAAAATGGATGCTGCTGCCACAGACACGAGTCTTCCCTCCTGCTGCTGGACGAAACTCCGGCAGGGGAGGCCTGGACAATAGGTTTCCTGCCCAAGGAGGTGCTAGCCCCTCACCAGACTGGGTTTAGTGTATTGGGGCAGGGAGGGCTGCATTCAATGAATGCATCTAGACACTGCCTGGGGCACACAAGGTGCTCCATGCATAGCCCGGTTCAAACCAGTTGCTGGGGCACTCCAGCCCCAGCTCTGGCGTGAAACTGGACAAAGGGAAAGGGGTGGAACCACCCCCTTCTCAAGTCCACCCATAGGAGGGACCTAGTCAGGTAATCCAGCTTCCATTCTTAGTATAAGTATAGGAGCTGTGTCCCCAGGACTTCAGATTATCCTGGAAAGAAACTTTAAAAGAGAAGTCTTGGACCTTCGACATTCTATTCTGACTAGAAGACGGAAGACGGAAGACATGTCCCTTGTGGAGTGACCACCCTGTTCAAACAGGCACCATCAGCAACTTTGCCGGTCTGCAGTTTCAAGGCTCCCGCTGGAGACCGAAGACTTTGCAACTCAAGAACTTGACTTCCAGACTTCTCTAACCCGATCCACATCCACAGCAAAGCTGAGACCCAAGGCGGACACGAGAGACGTGGGACCGGACATCTTGGACATTCTGCATTTTGCTAACTGCACTCCTTTCCTGAAGCCTCTGTAAGTTGTGCATTGGGGTACGAGAAGTCCCAGCCCCGAGCATCATTTGCACTGAAGCCCAGGCCCCCACACTCCGCGAGTGTCCCATGGGCCCCACCTTCACATTTGTGCTCAATGCGTCTTCCCGGCTGATTGTCCATTGGCTAGTGAGATCCCCAAAGATGCCATTTTGAAACAACTTTGCTTTACTGGTTTCTCCAGGCTTGCTCCAGCTTCCCCCAAAAGGAGAAGCACCACAGACCTTGCTGGTCTGCAACAGAGCCAATCTTGACATCCTGCATGGGTTGCGGTTACCAAGACTTGTTGGGTCCAATCTGGATACCAACACCGGAGTCATCTAGATCCATCATGGGACAGCGCGAATCCAGCTCCTGGTCATCGTCGATGCCTCCTGGACCTCGTGGCTGAAGAGACAAGCTCACCATCTTCACCTGCAAAGCACCCAACATCGCCTGGTTCCTTCCTTGTTCCTTCCTAGTCACTGGCTAGTGACCCAGACTCTGTCCCCTCTGCTTTCAGGTTCTTCACATCTCCGATCCACCCTTGGATCCATCCAGACACTTTCACTCTGGTCGCCTGCAGCACTTTTTTGCAGCTCTCCATAGAAAACGACGACGAAACCCGACACGAAAAGGCACCTATGTACCCGGCTTCCCTGGGTGAGGTAACTAGAGTACTTCCGTGGGTATTGACTCTTGAAGTGTCCTAGTTTAAAAGGGTTCCATCCAAGTCCATCCGGAAGTGTCCTTTATCTTTAACTTTGTAACTTTTACGAACACCATAGCAAGTCAAAGGGAACCCGTGCCTGTGTTTAGACACTGCACGCGGCTCCTGTGGGTCTCCTACTTCCTAACTACTGGTCATTTAGTGTAGCCCCAGCGATTCCACAGGCCCTAGGCCTGATTTCTGACTCTCACGTGGTACTTATACCACTTTCTTAGTATATGGTTAGTGAGACCCCCTAGGGCATAACGTATACTGTGCAACTTATTGTGTATTAACTGTGTGACTTGTATTGTATTTTTACCACTGACCTCATAAAGAGTGCAGAGGGGATGTGGTTAGATTAAATACATATATATTTGATATATCCCTTGTGTGGTGTCCTTTCATTTGGTACTCAAGGGATTATAATTGGTACAACAACTTGCTTAACTCGCCTACTGAAGTCTTAGCCTGAAGACTGCTGGTTCATGCTACCACTAGGATAGTTCTCGATAAGGTTGACTTTACAACCATCAACAATAAGGGTCGATTAGACTGGTGTAACGTGCCCACTAGAACTAGTGGACATCATATGCCAGGCTAATTTCTCACAACAGTGACTTGTCTGAGGTCGCACAGGGTGTCATTAACTCTCTACTCTCTGCAGTGCTGGGGTCTCTGGGCGAGACAGTGACTTGTCTGAGGTCACACAGTGTGTCATTAACTCTCTCTCCTTTCTATGCATTGCTGGGGTCTCTGAGCGAGACAGTGACTTTTCTGAGGTCACACAGTGTGTCATTAACTCTATCTCTCTGCAGCGCTGGGGTGTCTGGGCGAGACAGTGACTTGTCTGAGGTCACACAGTGTGTCATTAACTCTCTCTCTCTCTGCAGCGCTGGGGTCTCTAGGCGAGACAGTGACTTGTCTGAGGTCACACAGTGTGCCATTAACTCTCTCTCTGTAGTGTTGGGGTCTCTGGGTTGAACAGTGGCTTGTCTGAGGTCACACAGCGTGTCAGTAACTCTCTCTCTTCACTCTGCAGTGCTGGGGTCTCTGGGATAGACAGGGAAATATCTGAGGTCACACAATGTATCATTAACTCTCTCCTTTCTCTGCAGCGCTGGGAACTCTGGTCGAGACAGTGACTTGTCTGAGGTCATACAGAGTGTCATTAACTCTCTCTCTCTCTCTTTGCAGCGCTGTGGTCTCTGAGCAAGACAGTGACTTGTCTGAGGTCACACAGTGTTCCATTAACTCTCTACTTTCTGCAGTGCTGGGGTATCTGGGTGGGACAGTAACGTGTCTGAGGTCACACAGTGTGTCAATAACTCTCTCTCCTCTCTCTGCAGTGCTGGGGTCTCTGGGTGGGACAGTAACTTGTCTGAGGTCGCACAGTGTGTCATGAACTCTTTCTCCTCTCTCTGCAGTGCTGGGGTCTCTGGGTGGGATAGTGACTTGTCTGAGATCACACAGTATGTCATTAACTCTTTCTCCTCTTTCTGCAGTGCTGGGGTCTCTGGGTGGGATAGTGACTTGTCTGAGATCACACAGTGTGCCATTAACTCTCTCTCTGTAGTGTTGGGGTCTCTGGGTTGAACAGTGGCTTGTCTGAGGTCACACAGCGTGTCAGTAACTTTCTCTCTTCACTCTGCAGTGCTGGGGTCTCTGGGATAGACAGGGAAATATCTGAGGTCACACAATGTATCATTAACTCTCTCCTTTCTCTGCAGCGCTGGGAACTCTGGTCGAGACAGTGACTTGTCTGAGGTCATACAGAGTGTCATTAACTCTCTCTCTCTCTCTTTGCAGCGCTGTGGTCTCTGAGCAAGACAGTGACTTGTCTGAGGTCACACAGTGTTCCATTAACTCTCTACTTTCTGCAGTGCTGGGGTATCTGGGTGGGACAGTAACGTGTCTGAGGTCACACAGTGTGTCAATAACTCTCTCTCCTCTCTCTGCAGTGCTGGGGTCTCTGGGTGGGACAGTAACTTGTCTGAGGTCGCACAGTGTGTCATGAACTCTTTCTCCTCTCTCTGCAGTGCTGGGGTCTCTGGGTGGGATAGTGACTTGTCTGAGATCACACAGTATGTCATTAACTCTTTCTCCTCTTTCTGCAGTGCTGGGGTATCTGGGTGGAACAGTGACTTATCTGAGGTCACACAGTGTGTCATTAACTCTCTCCTCTCTCTGCAGTGCTGGGGTCTCTGGGTGGGACAGTGACTTGTCTGAGGTCACACAGTGTGTCATTAACTCTCTCTCCTCTCTCTGCAGTGCTGGGGTCTCTGGGCGGGACAGTAACTTGTCTGAAGTCACACAGTGTGTCATGAACTCTCTCTCCTGTCTCTCCAGCACTGGGGTATCTGGGTGGAACAGTGACTTGTCTGAGGTCACACAGTGTGTCATTAACTCTCTCTCCTCACTCTGCAGTGCTGGGGTCTCTGGGTGGGACAGTGACTTGACTGAGGTCACACAGTGTGTCATTAACTCTCTCCTCCCTCTGCAGTGCTGGGGTCTCTGGGTGGGACAGTGACTTGTCTGAGGTCACACAGTGTGTCATTAACGCTCTCTCTCTCTCTCTGCAGTGCTGGGGTCTCTGGTTGGGACATTGACTTGTCTGAGGTCACACAGTGTGTCATTAACTCGCTCTCTCTCTCTCTCTCTCTCTCTGCAGTGCTGGGGTCTCTGGGTGGGACAGTGACTTGTCTGAGGTCACACAGTATGTCATTAACTCTCTCTTCTCTCTGCAGTGCTGGGGTCCATGGGCGGGACAGTGACTTGACTGAGGTCACACAGTGTGTCATTAACTCTCTCCTCTATCTGCAGTGCTGGGTCTCTGGGTGGGACAGTGACTTGTCTGCGGTCACACAGTGTGTCATTAACTCTCTCTCCTCTCTGCAGTGCTGGGGTCTCTGGGTGGGACAGTTACTTGTCTGAGGTCACACAGTGTGCCATTAACTCTCTCTCCTCTCTCAGCAGCGCTGGGGTATCTGGGTGGGACAGTGACTTGGCTGATGTCACACAGTGTGTCATTAACTCTCTCCTCTCTGCAATGCTGGGGTCTCTGGGTGGGACAGTGACTTGTCTGAGATCACACAGTGTGTCATTTACTCTCTCCTCTCTGCAGTGCTGGGGTCTCTGGGTGTGACAGTGACTTGTCTGAGGTCACACAGTGTGTCATTAACTCTCTCTCTCTCTGCAGTGCTGGTGTCTCTGGGTGGGACAGTGACTTGTCTGAGGTCACACAGTGTGTCATTAACTCTCACTCCTCTCTCTGCAGTGCTGGGTCTCTGGGTGGGACAGTAACTTGTCTGAGGTCACACAGTGTGTCAGGAACTCTCTCTCCTGTCTCTGCAGCACTGGGGTATCTGGGTGGAACAGTGACTTGTCTGAGGTCACACAGTGTGTCATTAACTCTCTCTCCTCTCTCTGCAGTGCTGGGGTCTCTGGGTGGGATAGTGACTTGTCTGAGATCACACAGTATGTCATTAACTCTTTCTCCTCTTTCTGCAGTGCTGGGGTCTCTGGGTGGGATAGTGACTTGTCTGAGATCACACAGTATGTCATTAACTCTCTCCTCTCTCCTCATTGCTGGGGTCTCTGGGTGGGACATCGACTTGTCTGAGGTCACACAGTGTGTCATTAACTCTCTCTCCTGTCTCTGCAGCACTGGGGTATCTGGGTGGAACAGTGACTTATCTGAGGTCACACAGTGTGTCATTAACTCTCTCCTCTCTCTGCAGTGCTGGGGTCTCTGGGTGGGACAGTGACTTGTCTGAGGTCACGCAGTGTGTCATTAACTCTCTCTCCTCTCTCTGCAGTGCTGGGGTCTCTGGATGGGACAGTGACTTGACTGAGGTCACACAGTGTGTCATAACTCTCTCCTCTCTCTGCAGTACTGGGGTCTCTGGGTGGGACAGTGACTTGTCTGAGGTCACACAGTGTGTCATTAACGCTCTCTCTCTCTCTCTGCAGTGCTGGGGTCTCTGGTTGGGACATTGACTTGTCTGAGGTCACACAGTGTGTCATTAACTCTCTCTCTCGCTCTCTCTCTCTCTGCAGTGCTGGGGTCTCTGGGTGGGACAGTGACTTGTCTGAGGTCACACAGTGTGTCATTAACTCTCTCTCCTCTCTCTGCAGTGCTGGGGTCTCTGGGCGGGACAGTAACTTGTCTGAAGTCACACAGTGTGTCATGAACTCTCTCTCCTGTCTCTCCAGCACTGGGGTATCTGGGTGGAACAGTGACTTGTCTGAGGTCACACAGTGTGTCATTAACTCTCTCTCCTCACTCTGCAGTGCTGGGGTCTCTGGGTGGGACAGTGACTTGACTGAGGTCACACAGTGTGTCATTAACTCTCTCCTCCCTCTGCAGTGCTGGGGTCTCTGGGTGGGACAGTGACTTGTCTGAGGTCACACAGTGTGTCATTAACGCTCTCTCTCTCTCTCTGCAGTGCTGGGGTCTCTGGTTGGGACATTGACTTGTCTGAGGTCACACAGTGTGTCATTAACTCGCTCTCTCTCTCTCTCTCTCTCTCTGCAGTGCTGGGGTCTCTGGGTGGGACAGTGACTTGTCTGAGGTCACACAGTATGTCATTAACTCTCTCTTCTCTCTGCAGTGCTGGGGTCCATGGGCGGGACAGTGACTTGACTGAGGTCACACAGTGTGTCATTAACTCTCTCCTCTATCTGCAGTGCTGGGTCTCTGGGTGGGACAGTGACTTGTCTGCGGTCACACAGTGTGTCATTAACTCTCTCTCCTCTCTGCAGTGCTGGGGTCTCTGGGTGGGACAGTTACTTGTCTGAGGTCACACAGTGTGCCATTAACTCTCTCTCCTCTCTCAGCAGCGCTGGGGTATCTGGGTGGGACAGTGACTTGGCTGATGTCACACAGTGTGTCATTAACTCTCTCCTCTCTGCAATGCTGGGGTCTCTGGGTGGGACAGCGACTTGTCTGAGATCACACAGTGTGTCATTTACTCTCTCCTCTCTGCAGTGCTGGGGTCTCTGGGTGTGACAGTGACTTGTCTGAGGTCACACAGTGTGTCATTAACTCTCTCTCTCTCTGCAGTGCTGGTGTCTCTGGGTGGGACAGTGACTTGTCTGAGGTCACACAGTGTGTCATTAACTCTCACTCCTCTCTCTGCAGTGCTGGGTCTCTGGGTGGGACAGTAACTTGTCTGAGGTCACACAGTGTGTCAGGAACTCTCTCTCCTGTCTCTGCAGCACTGGGGTATCTGGGTGGAACAGTGACTTGTCTGAGGTCACACAGTGTGTCATTAACTCTCTCTCCTCTCTCTGCAGTGCTGGGGTCTCTGGGTGGGATAGTGACTTGTCTGAGATCACACAGTATGTCATTAACTCTTTCTCCTCTTTCTGCAGTGCTGGGGTCTCTGGGTGGGATAGTGACTTGTCTGAGATCACACAGTATGTCATTAACTCTCTCCTCTCTCCTCATTGCTGGGGTCTCTGGGTGGGACATCGACTTGTCTGAGGTCACACAGTGTGTCATTAACTCTCTCTCCTGTCTCTGCAGCACTGGGGTATCTGGGTGGAACAGTGACTTATCTGAGGTCACACAGTGTGTCATTAACTCTCTCCTCTCTCTGCAGTGCTGGGGTCTCTGGGTGGGACAGTGACTTGTCTGAGGTCACGCAGTGTGTCATTAACTCTCTCTCCTCTCTCTGCAGTGCTGGGGTCTCTGGATGGGACAGTGACTTGACTGAGGTCACACAGTGTGTCATAACTCTCTCCTCTCTCTGCAGTACTGGGGTCTCTGGGTGGGACAGTGACTTGTCTGAGGTCACACAGTGTGTCATTAACGCTCTCTCTCTCTCTCTGCAGTGCTGGGGTCTCTGGTTGGGACATTGACTTGTCTGAGGTCACACAGTGTGTCATTAACTCTCTCTCTCGCTCTCTCTCTCTCTGCAGTGCTGGGGTCTCTGGGTGGGACAGTGACTTGTCTGAGGTCACACAGTATGTCATTAACTCTCTCTTCTCTCTGCAGTGCTGGGGTCCATGGGCGGTTCAGTGACTTCTCTGCGGTCACACAGTGTGTCATTAACTCTCTCTCCTCTCTGCAGTGCTGGCGTCTCTGGGTGGGACAGTTAATTGTCTGAGGTCACACAGTGTGTCATTAACTCTCTCTCCTCTCTCAGCAGCGCTGGGGTATCTAGGTGGGACAGTGACTTGGCTGATGTCACACAGTGTGTCATTAACTCTCTCCTCTCTGCAATGCTCGTATCCTCGTCAGTGCGTCGGAAACGTTTCCGACGCACTGACGAGGATACTTTGTTTGCCGTCTGAACACTCTTTTGAAAATATCCGAATGTTATTCACTTGACTTCTTAATAAATTTGAAGACTTCTTATCTTTGTGGTTTAATCTCCACATATCCCTATATGTACCCTGTGGTTGACTACTTGCTCCACGTCATTGCTGTCCCCGTGTTCGTTTGGCATTCAGATGGAAATTCAAGGGAGTTTACTTCTGCATAGAAAAACATCGTCCTGATGATGGTCTATTAGACGTCTGCCCTTTAGACCGAAACGTCGACTTTCCATCATCTCCTTCACAGTTGCTTTGTCACCAATTCACAACCATTTTTTATTAATTAATTTAGGTTGTGTAATTTATCATTTGGAGTTGATGTGTTTAGTTGTGAACTATATAGAAAATATCATCCATCTCTGTTCATGACCTTTTGCTCTAATTAATTTGACTGTATTGATCTCCCTTCGTTGGTTGAAGTAAAAATATTTTTTATAAACACAATTTTTTTGCTCTATGTGTTCCTTCCTTCCAGTAATATATTTACTTTGTTGAAATAAGACGGTCATCCTGTGGATACTCCTGAGTGTGTTACATATGTACAACTCATTATATTTTTAATCTTCCTCAAACAAGTCCCTTGTAGCACATTCTGACTTTAACTATACAGTGCCCAAGCCTACAAGGGTTTATTGGGTTTCCCCTGCCTTGAACAGGGATCTGGGTAGGATAGTGACTTGTCTGAGGTCACACAGTGTGTCATTAACTCTCCCTCCTCTTTCTGCAGTGCTGGTCTCTCTGGGTGGGACATTCACTTGTCTGAGGTCACACAGTGTGTCATTAACCCTCTCTCTCTCTGCAGCGCTGGTGTCTCTGGATCCAGACACGGCTAATGAAGCTGTGATCCTGAATGAAGACGGGAGACGCATGAGAGGGACAGACAGACGCCAGTCCTGGACGGACAATCCCAAGAGAATCACTTACTGTCCCTGTGTGCTGGGGCGGGAGCGGTTCACTTCGGGGAGGCATTACTGGGAGGTGCAGGTGATGCAGGAGGGGTGGATTGGGCAAGTGGGGGTCGCCGGAGAGAGTCTGCTGGAAGGGGTGGCGTTTACCGGAGGGACCCCTGAGTGCATGGCCTGGGATGTGGAGTGGTTGCATGGTGGTCGGTTCTGGGCTCTCGCCTTCACTCCTGACCTCCGTTTGCCCCCCCTGAAGCTCGGGGTGTACCTGGACTGTGCGGGGGGGCAGCTGTCCTTGTACAACGCAGACACTTGGGAGCATCTCTGCACCACCAATGGCACATTCACTGGGGGGGTGCACCCCTACTTCTGGGTCATTAAGGGGTCAGACCTGTGCCTGGTATAATAATAGAGCTCCCACTCCCCCCACCAGGGCAATAACAGGGCATAGAGAGGCAAACCCCCCAACCCCTTTCTTACCCTCACTCTTTGATTTCCTGCATCTCCTGGTATTAACACTCCCTTAACTTGGGGCTGCACCCCCATTTCTTCAACTGCCCAGGGGCAGACCTGTTCATCGAACCCTTTCTACACCTACTTTCATCTCCCGATAGACCTCCACCTTTGGGGGTGCAGTGTTGCCCTGTTTTGACAATACCTTGGTGGACGTCCGTGCGAGGGGGAGCAGGAAATGTCCCCCAAGGATGGGGGAGCAGGAGATGTCCCTGAGGAGGGAGGGGGTGGGAGATGTCCCTGGTGGAGCGGGAAATGTCCCCCCGGCAGGGGGGGAGCGGTGATGTCCCCAAGGGAGGGGGAAGTGGGAGATGTCCCCTGGGGAGGGAGGGGAGTGGGATTTGTCCCCCCAGGGGAGCTAGAGATGTCCCTGAGGGAATGGGGAGTGGGATATGCACAAAGAGAGAGGGGTTGAAAGATGCCAATTAGGAGGGGGTGAGGGAGATGTCCCTGGTGGAGCTGGACAGGAGGTGTCCCAGAGGGAGTAGGGAGCGGGAGAAGTCCCAAGAGGGGGGGGGGGCGGGAGATATATCTGGGGCAGGGGAAGTGGGCGAAGTCCATGAGGGAGGGGGAGCGAGAGATATCTCTGAGGAAGGGGAGCAGGCGATGTCCCCAAGGGAGGCGAGGAGGGAGATGCCCACAAGGGAGCCGGAGATGTTCCAAATAAAGGGGGAGCAGGAGATGTCCCTGAGGGAGGGGGAGTGGGAGATGTCCCTGAGGAAGGGGGAGTGGGAGATGTCCCAGGGGAGGGGGAGCAGGAGATGTCCCAGAGGGAGGGGGAGTGGGAGATGTCCACAAGGGAGGGGGAGAGGGATATATCCCACAGGTAGGGGGTGGGAGATGTTCTTGTGGGACAGAGAGAGGAAAATGTCCCACATAGATGTCTCCATGGAAGGGGGAGTAGGAGATGTCCCGAGTTTGAAAGCGGGAGATGTCCCTGAGGAAAGGGGGAGCAAGAGATGTCACCAAAGGAGGCGGGAGCAGGAGATTTTGCTGAGGAAGAGTGACAGGATTTGTCCAGGAAGGAGGGGGGAGAGGAAGATGTCCCTGGGGGAGAGAGGAGCGGGAGATGTCCCGGGGGTAGACAAAGTGGGTGATGTCCATGAGGGAGGGGGAGTGGGAGATATCTCAGAGGGAGGAAGAGATTCTCAGAGGGAGGGAAAGCGAGAGATGTCTCAAAAAGGGGGGCAGCAAGGAATGTTCCAGAGGGAGGGAGGAGCGGGAGATGCCCCCGAGGGAGGGAGGAGTGGGAGATGTCCTGAGGGGGGGAGTGGGAGATGTCCAGAAGGAGGGGGAGCGAGAGATGTCCCCAGGAGAGTGAGCAACGTCAATGAGGAATAGAAGAGCGGGAGATGTCAGCAAGGGGGGGGGGGCAGGAGATATCCCGGAAGGAAGGGGGAGTGGGAGATGTCCGTGAGGGATGGGGTGCAGGAGATGTCTCTGAGGGAGAAGGTGATGTCTCAGAGGGAGGGAAAGCGAGAGATGTCCCAGAAGGAGGGGGTAGCAAGGAATGTCCCTTAGGGAGGGGGAATTGGGAGATGTCCTGAGGGGGGGAGCGGGAGATGTCCCTGAGGGAAGGGGGAGCTGGAAATGTCCAGAGGCAGGGGGCAGTGAGAGATGTCCCCAGGAGAGTGAGAGATGTCAATGAGGAGGGGGCGGCAGGAGATATCCCAGAAGGAAGGGGTAAAGCGAGATGTTCTACAGGGAGGGGGAGCAGGAGATGTCCCTCAGGGATGGAGGAGTTGTTGAGGTGCCGAGTGAAGGGGGAACAGGAGAATGCCCCAAAGTCGGGGGTCAGGAGATGACCCCAGAGAGGGGGGAGCAGGAGATGTCCACAGGGGAGCGGAGAGCGGGAGATGTCCCAAGGGAGGAGTAGCAGCAGATGTCCATGAGGGAGCGGGGAGCAAGTGATATCCCAGAGGGAGGGGGATATGTCCCCAAGGGAAGGGGAGTGGGAGATATTCCAGAGGAAGGGGAAGTGGAGATGTCCCTGAGGAGGTTGAGCAAGACATGTCCCTTAGGGTGGGGGAGCAGGACATGTCCACTAGGGAGGGGTGTGGGATATGAACCTTAGGGAGGGGGAGCTGGAGATGTCCTCACTCTTCCACTCTACCTCCCTCACTCTACCACTCTACCACCCTCACTCTTCCACTCTACCTCCCTCACTCTACCACTCTACCGCCCTCACTCTTCCACTCTACCTCCCTCACTCTACCACTCTACCTCCCTCACTCCACCACTCTTCCGCCCTCACTCTACCACTCCACCATCCTCACTCTACCACTCTACCGTCCTCACTCTACCGCCCTCACTCTACCACTCTACCGCCCTCACTCTACCACTCTACCACCCTCACTCTACCGCCCTCACTCTACCACTCTACTGCCCTCACTCTACCACTCTACCGCCCTCACTCTACCACTCTGCCGCCCTCACTCTACCGCCTTCACTCAACCACCCTCACTCTACCACTCTACCGCCCTCCCTCTGCTGTTCTCACTCTACCGCCCTCACTCTACCGCCCTCACTCTACCACTCTGCCGCCCTCTCTCTACCGCCATCAATCTACCGCCCTCACTCTACCGCCCTCACTCTACCACCCTCACTCTACTGCCCTCACTTTACCGCCCTCACTCTACCACCCTCACTCACTCTATCACCCTCACTCACTCTATCGCCCTCACTCTATCTCCCTCACTCTATCGCCCTCACTCTATCTATCTATCTATCTATCTATCTATCTATCTATCTATCTATCTATCTATCTATCTATCTATCTATCTATCTATCTATCTATCTATCTATCTATCTATCTATCTATCTATCTATCTATCTATCTATCTATCTATCTATCTATCTATCTATCGCCCTCCCTCACTCTATCTATCTATCACCCTCCCTCACTCCATCTATTGCTCTCCTTCTATCTATCTATCGCCATCACTCTACCACTCTACCACCCTCACTCTACCACTCTACTGCCCTCACTCTACCACTCTACCGTCCTCACTCTACCGCCCTCACTCTACCACTCTACCGCCCTCACTCTACCACTCTAGAGTGAGAGATGTCAATGAGGAGGGGGCGGCAGGAGATATCCCAGAAGGAAGGGGTAAAGCGAGATGTTCTACAGGGAGGGGGAGCAGGAGATGTCCCTCAGGGATGGAGGAGTTGTTGAGGTGCCGAGTGAAGGGGGAACAGGAGAATGCCCCAAAGTCGGGGGTCAGGAGATGACCCCAGAGAGGGGGGAGCAGGAGATGTCCACAGGGGAGCGGAGAGCGGGAGATGTCCCAAGGGAGGAGTAGCAGCAGATGTCCATGAGGGAGCGGGGAGCAAGTGATATCCCAGAGGGAGGGGGATATGTCCCCAAGGGAAGGGGAGTGGGAGATATTCCAGAGGAAGGGGGAGTGGAGATGTCCCTGAGGAGGTTGAGCAAGACATGTCCCTTAGGGTGGGGGAGCAGGACATGTCCACTAGGGAGGGGTGTGGGATATGAACCTTAGGGAGGGGGAGCTGGAGATGTCCTCCCTCACTCTATCTATCTATCACCCTCCCTCACTCCATCTATTGCTCTCCTTCTATCTATCTATCGCCATCACTCTACCACTCTACCACCCTCACTCTACCACTCTACTGCCCTCACTCTACCACTCTACCGTCCTCACTCTACCGCCCTCACTCTACCACTCTACCGCCCTCACTCTACCACTCTACTGCCCTCACTCTACCGCCCTCACTCTACCACTCTACCGCCCTCACTCTACCACTCTACTGCCCTCACTCTACCACTCTGCTGCCCTCACTCTACCGCCCTCACTCTACTGCCCTCACTTTACCGCCCTCACTCTACCACCCTCACTCACTCTATCACCCTCACTCACTCTATCGCCCTCACTCTATCACCCTCACTCTATCGCCCTCACTCACTCTATCACCCTCACTCTATCGCCCTCACTCTATCGCCCTCACTCTATCTATCTATCTATCTATCTATCTATCTATCTATCTATCTATCTATCTATCTATCTATCTATCTATCTATCTATCTATCTATCTATCGCCCTCCCTCCCTCACTCTATCTATCTATCGCCCTCGCTCACTCTATCTATTGACCTCCCTCTATCTATCTATCGTCCTCCCTCACTCTATCTATCTCCCTCCCTCTATCTATCTATCTAGCTATCTATCTATCTATCTATCTATCTATCTATCTATCTATCTATCTATCTATCTATCTATCTATCTATCTATCGCCCTCACTCTATCGCCCTTCCTCACTCTATCGCCCTCCCTCACTCTATCTATCGCCCTCCCTCTATCTATCTATCGCCCTCCCTCTATCTATCGATCACCCTCCCTCTATCTATCTATCACACTCACTCTATCTATTGCATCACCACAGAATCACTCAGCACCACCACAGCATCACTCAGGGGCAAAACAACATCACTATGCGCTACCACAGCATCACTGAACGCCACAGCATCACTCGTCGCCACCACAACATCACTCAGCACCACAGCATCAATCTGTGCAACCATTCAACAACAGCTGGTTCAAATATGTTCTCTCAATGTTTCAAGCTTTATTACAAATGTCACAAAAATATGTTAATATTTCACTTCTGTTCTTGGATTTTCGTCACAATAAAATACACTGAACATAATCTTCACAAAAGTTATTTACAAAAGTTTAAGCTATTGGCATTATAAATTACAATAACTTTTATTTAAGTATTAAATATTTTAAAAAATTAAAAGCCATTGTTATTTGTAATATCAATACATCTAAGTCACGTAAATACAACAAATATTGCATTACAAATGCTATATGTGTCACATTTGCAAAAGTTAAAACTATTGGAATTCTAAATGACAAAGCTATTAATTTAGCTATTTTCAAAACCAACACATAAATACAAAATTTGTCATTTACAATACTAATAGCTCAAACTTTCCTAATGCAAGACCTATTGCATTGCGAATGCTTGTTGATCTTCTGCTGCACTATCTCTGGGCGCCCCTGGGCGGATTTAAGATCACTCACCATGCCTGTGGAGATGGAAGCCTCAAATGGAATTTTAAAACCCTCCTCAAAACCTTTCACCAATAAGTCAGCGTCCTTTTTGTTACTGCACCCATTGGCTATCCTCCTGAGCTGGTACATGCCAATGGGGGACCAGGCTACCCGGAAACGTCCCCATCCCTCATGGTCCCCCAGCACTCTTGTCCCAGTTTCTTCTTCTTCTCTTTTTTGTTGCAATGATGTCTGTTGTGTCTACAACCTGAGGCCGGGTACCCCGGCCCCACAGAATGTTCAATTGTGCCTAAATTTGCACGCCTCCCCACCCAGTGCACTCGCCTGAGTCATATTTCCAGCAAATTGCTGCTGAGCTCCTGTCTGTCTGTGGTTTCCAGCTGTTGTATGAGTGGGCTTGTAGAATGACTTCTGTTTGTCTTGCCTCGCCCTAAAGCGATGCTCCCCTTTTATTGCCCTAACCTTTTCCTCTTTTGCCACCATCATCTTGTGAATTATCCTGGATACAAAATCCTCAACCTATTCTATTTCAGGGTGTGTCTGCATTTGTGATCTAAAGCCCATTTCATAATCCAACCACGTGTCCCCTGGGAATTGTCTGTGTGCCCCATGGATGTCGGACTCATAGAGCCAGAGGTCTGCTGTACACTGCGGGAACTTTTCATGACTAATACCTGCCATAATCCTGGATGCATCGCACTAGCTGTCAAAATCCTTTTCTATCTCAACCATTTCCTCTCTCTCCTGCCTGCCTCTTTCTTGATACATACTCTCAGGTCAAGTCCTCCAACTGCATTTCTAGCAGTGTGAAAATGTCAATAAACTCCTTCCTCCAAATCCTTTCCTTCACTGCCAATGGGATGAGGCCTGTCAGCCCGTTGCCCTTGCGATCATTGATGGTTGCCCTTGCAAATGCTTTGCACTGGCCTCTGGCGCTTGCCCTCTAAGGCTGGGCTTCTCGCCCTTGATGCGCTGCTTCCTCAGGCACCACCCCACGCTTCCATGGGTGATGGGAGCCCCTCCGTCATTGACCTGTGCAGGAACCTGATTGTCTTGCTCCTCGCTCTCCGCCTACCCCCGGTTTGAGGACCTTTCCATGGTGTATCCCCCCCACACACTGGGAGGCTCTGCTACCCATTTGCCTCGCCCTTAAATGTGCATCCTGGCTCCATCAGATGCCACAGGAGCCCAGACGCACCTCCTTCTTGTGAAAACAACAACCCTGCCAAAATAGATATCAGCGGTCCCACTAGGGATCCACAGATTTGTAGGTGGGGTGACTTGTTATGTTATGTTATGTTATGTTACAGCGTTCTTGTATAGCGCACGGCTACTCGAAAAGAGTGTCCCGGCGCTTTCCACCTGCATCTCAGAATAAAAATAACACAACACAGCAAAAGAATGAGAAAAAGAACTGAAACTGAAGCAATAAGAACAGCCTAAAAATTAAAAAGCCAGGTCTTCAGGCTCTTCCTGAACTGGAACAAATTGACAGTGCTGCGCAGCGAAAGAGGAAGCGAGTTCCACAGCTGTGGGGCTTTGCAGCTGAAAGAGCGCCCTCCCGTGCGGGCCTTCCTCACCCGAGGGACCACCGCTTTGTAAAGGGATTCCGAGCGCAAGGAGCTTCAAACACACATCGGAGCCAAAGACTTTACTGGTATTTTAGGAGCACGGCGTCCTATGGGACACGGGGAGGAGGCACGAAGACGGAGATCGCTAAATCTGTCCTTTCGAGTGTTTTCGCGTACATATCCATCGAGCCTGCCTGAAATTGTTACCAACATATCTGTCGGATTGACTAGAGTATCTGCCTGGCCCCGTTGTCCCCAGTAACCTTGGACTGACTGACAGAGCTGGTCTAGAACCATCGTCGGACCCAATTGGAAAAGAAAGCCCACCCTACTGAAACGGGAACTTCCCACTGCCTTACGCCCCTTGAGCCTCTTCACGTCGATCCCTACATCTCTGCAATAGGACGGATTCAGCGCCACTATCCGAGATGGTGATATAGAAATTCCCTATCCCCATCGTGTTTTTTGAACGCACACCCGGCCGAACCCCTAATCAACCTAGAAAAGTGTGGACGCCATCTTACCCATACATACGTGCGTGCTTGTTCCCCCTCCCCGTCCATACACACCCTTGCCCTGAGGAAGGTGTGGCCTATTGTGGCCCTTAACACCGAAACGCGCGTTGGCGTAAACACCTTGGACTGCAGCTACATATTCCCTGAGGAATATATTATCATCTCATGTGCGTCCATAAACTGCACCCCTGTGCAAATAACCTATATTCTACTCTATGGTAACCATGGGTGCCCTCCTCCATATGTCACTGTATGAATGAATGAGATAGTGAATGAATAAGGGAACCCCAGATTGTGTGTGAGTTGCTTTTGTTTGTATGGGAGTTTGAGGAACATGTCTTAGGAGAGCTTTTTAAATTGTGTATACAGTCACTTGCTGTTCTTGTGTGTTATCACCTATGAAAAATGTAAATGTATATATATGAAATATGCCTTATAAATACTTATTATTGTGCCAAAAAAACGTATATAAAAAATACTAATAAAAGAATTATGCTCTTAAAATACCAGTAAAGTCTTTGGCTCCGATGTGTGTTTGAAGTCACCCCACCTACAAATCTGTGGATCCCTAGTGGGACCCCTGATATCTATTTTGGCAGGGTTGTTGTTTTCTATTTTGTTGTTAATTTTCCCCTATTTTTCCTGCCAAGAATCAAAAATCCCATTTGGGGAACCCCCTTCTATTGCACCTCCTACTTGTGCAAGCTGCCCTATTGTGCCCTGCTCATGTGCCATGACAGAGGCATTAAACAGCAAGGGAGCAAATGATTTCAAGCATTCATGCACTATTGCACTGATATTCTCACCACTTGCTGCTTTACTGTTGGCTTTCTTTCTGGATTCCAGCATCGCCAGGATGACGGGTCCGCGTGCTCACGACGTTTTCCAACAAACACTTTCTTTGCTACCTTGTTTGCAGTTCTCTGTTGTTTTCTTGCTTTTTGCACCACCTCTGCTTCGATGTTTGTGTCCTCAGAGTCACTCATGCCGCCTGATGAATCACTGTCCAGCTGGAACCCTCACTAGGATCTTGCCCAGATGGTGATGCAGCCAATCCTTTCAACCTTTGGTATGCTTGCATGGAGAGTGGCCAATCCCAGTAAGTTTCCTTGGCACAGAGTCGGTCCTCTTGGAAACTTCTAGCACTTTGAGAATATAAAACTGGTTTTTTTTTACTTGGAACGCGGGATTTGCTTGGACCCTGAATGGAGGTGGACACATCTACTTCAGTGTAGCAGTTCCTGGTTTGCTGAGTCTTTTGACTCCGGCTGTGAATCCCTCAGTCTGGAGTGGGTCAAGATGCAGAGTTTGCAGCTGGTGATGTGTTTTCTTTGATTATTGACTTTGTGCTGTGTGAGTGTGTCTGTGTGCACATTCAAGTCTCCAGTGGTTATAATCACCTGATGTATTTAGTGTTTATATTTTTTGCAGTTGGCATCCAGCATTATCTGCCTGTATTTTATTCCATGCATTTAACAGTTTAACAGTTGCATTTGCTTACTTACAAGTGTGTTATTATTGCTTGCATTTATATATATATATACACATATACACACACATATATATATATATATAGACTTGAATGTTGTTTTCATTTGACATCTGGGAAAGCCTTTCTGTTAGAGAGTGTTACACAAATAAAACCCCATGCCTTGTTTGAAACCAGTCTTTTGATGTGCCTCATTTTGTGAGAGTGAAATCCCTTTCCTGGTGGTGTTTTTATTGCTTCGCCGTGTCTGTGCCTCCGCGCGGGGGTACAGTAGCTTCTATTATTGGGGAGGGCGAAGCAATACAACCTCTGTACCTTTGCGAGCTTACATCGCATTGTTGCTGAGTAGTTACCCCCGGGCAGATTTAAAGTGTCTCCTGACTGCTAGGATAGCCGTGCAGAGTGCGTCACCACCATGTGCAGTGGTCCTCTGCCGGCCACAGCATGCAGTTTAACCTCCTTCCTTCCCTCCGGCCATGGAAGTCACAGCCGGAGTTTTGGTGGTGGTAGGCTCCTTCGACCAGCTCCCTGACGGTGGAGAAGTGTGGCTCAATGGTTAGAGCGGCAGACCCTGATGCAGAGGTCTAGCCCGGGACCAGGGTTCAATTCCCGCTTCGGCGGGTCTTGGGCTCAGTTTCCTCAGACCTAATAGTTCTCGCCTCGGTGCCTATTCTAATCATGGGTCCCACTCTGCAACTCTGGGCAATAGCTTGCCTAATTTCCACAATGGCCCCAAGGTCGCTGGGATGCCTGGCTTCACCTTGGGGTGCCCAGGAGTGGACATTTCACAGGGAAAAGCCAGGATGGGTTCCACAGCGGTATGCGTTACAGCACCAGGACACCCATAGGTATTAGTGCGCTTTACAAGTACAAAATTACAATTACATATTACAGCATGCTTCCTGAAGTTCTCTCCAGAGCACGGTGTCCCCTGGACCAAGGGGTTGACTGCACGGGCTGGTTTGCTGAGGCCTGCCCTTGGATTCTTCTATGATGGTAGGCTGGGTCTCTGACCCCTTCACCTCCAGCTGTGACTGTGACACATGTGGTCCTCTGCCCCACGAGTCAGACGCTGATAAAGCCAGGGTGAAATGAAGGGGAAGCACACCCGAAGCAGTGCGCCGAAGTACTGGTCAAGGGAGCGTTGCGGTCTCTTCATCACCAAGCTCAGCAGCATCTAAGTGAAGACAGTTCTTTCATGCATCCCCTCCGGGAGGTACATTTTGCCCCCACATTATATTAGGATGGTTCATCAGGTAGGCATGCAGGGGTTCCAGATATCTTTTGGTCTGGAGGATAGGGGAAGTATCTCTGCATAAGTCAGTGTTTGCTCTTGCCAAAAGAGGAGGTCTTGTATCCAATCCTTAAATTTAAAATATATGAAGAGATTCATAGGTGTGGGGTCCTGACCCTGAAAGAACTGTTCCTTCGTTCGGAAGTCCCCAACTATATCTAGGTCTCCCTATTTCTTAAAATTAATCTTGCATAGCAATTGGCATCACCTTAGTTCCTGGGTCTCCTCCAATTCAGGATGACAAGCAATTGGGAGCAGGGGTGAGTACAGCATTTACATGTCTAGTCTCTTCCCAATTTTTTGCCAATTAGTTGTGGTGCATGCCACTGTAGTAGGGTCAGTGTCCTTTTCCTCGGTACACATTACTATGAATCCCAACAGCGGCATTGGTTCCATATAGCATTGCTCCACAGGTGTGGCATGTATGGGGGTGTGAACCAGTACAACGCGAAGAGGCTTGTGCACAGAGGTAGTACAGTTCAAAGTCAGGTGCTTCAAATCCTCCCCACAAGAAGGGGAGGGTTAATGTCTTCCAATTCAATCTGTGTCTCTTACCCCTCAAAGTAAGTTTTATCAGCTGAGATTTCAGAGTTTAGAAAAAATGATTGCTCAGGTTATAGGGTATATTAATGATTAATTAGAGTAACTTAGGAAGAATAACCATTTTCATCAGGGAGATCCTCCGCGCCAGAGACGAGGGCAGAGCGAGCCACCTAGTAATTGACTTCATCAAGCTCTCAAGAGTCCGTCCATAATTAACTCTGATCAATTCTGCTTTATCTCTACACATGGTTATCTTTATGTATTTTACTGCAGCTGGGCACCATACAATGGGATAATCTGGTGTGTAAGGCAGGGCAGTTAGCGTGAGTGGGAATATTTGGGATTTCTCCCAGTTGATATTAACTATGGACAGTTCGCCAAAGGCTATAAACTCCCATAGTATGGGGTTGAGACTTACCTGTGTTTCCCTGCTGTATAATGTAACATCATCTGCGTAAAGACATACCAATACTTGCCGGGTGGGGTATCGAAGATCCCATTTGCGATGGTGTTGGGGGAGCTTAGCCGCCAATGACTCGATGGCCAACGCAAACAACAGGGGGGAGAGTGGACACCCCTGTCACGTACCCCACGAAATAAGAAAGGGGGTTGAGATCACGCCATTTATTAAGACTCTTGCTATCAGTTGCTGATATAATAGTTTTATCCATGACAAAAAGCCACACAGAATTACCCTTCTTTGGAGTATTCCAAAGAAATAGTCCCACTCCACCGAATCAAATGCTTTTGATGCGCCAATAAACCCTGCAACAGCTGCTATCTCTGGATCAAAATCCTGAATTATTGTAAAAAGAGAGTGGAGGTTGTGCGAGGTGGCACGGCCGGGCACCAAACCAGTTTGGTCTTGTCATATAGATATTGCTTACCTATGTACTGTGTTAAGTTAGCATGAGCTTATTAAAATGTTTAAATGCCATTTTTCCTTTTGCTGCTTCGACACACTACACATAATTGTTGATTTAGCTTTCAGCCAAGAAGAGCGTTGTGATTTACTGAGAAGAATATGTTATTGCTCTGATATCAACTTTGCTTAGAGAACTATGTCTGTACAGTGAGAGCTGAAGTCTCCAAGGATAACTGAACACAGTGTTGTTGTGAGGTCTGATCTTCGCACCTTCATAGACATAACATAGATGCAGCTGCTGCCAAAATCTGGCTTCACGCGCATTTTATATATTGCTTTGCTTAGAGCACAGATACACACTTGATGGTGCTTCGCATGCAGATAGCCCTGCGGAAGATGGTGTTATCCTCTGCCACTAAAATCTTGAGGTATGGGGTCGCCCTGCTAAAACCCAAAAGAGACCTTCTTAGATATAATATAATATCCCAGATAGGGAGGGTGAGAATTAGGTGTTGTAAACTCCTATTCATTTCAGCATTTTAGCATGTTGTCACCGTTTCCATTCTATGGACTAGTAACTATGCTGCTAACTTTGCTTCCTATACTATGTTTGCTTGTATTATCTAAGATACTGCATTTGAGAACACTTCATTAGTAAAAAAATATTTCAAATGCGCACATGTCCTCTTTTACTCCTTGTTCTGGTTTGTAATGATTGTATAACGAAAGAGTGTTCATGTGTTCCACGTGACCTGAGGTATTCTAAGTTCATGTTCTGGTTTGTCTAAGCATTGGGAATCTGAAAGGACCAATGAGACACTGTAGCTAGCCCGGTAAGGGGATTCTGGGTACTAAGGTGAGTTTTGAGACACCCTAATTCACTGAGGTTCCAAGTCTCTATGCACAGTTCTGTGGGAGAACAGGATCCTTGCTACATGGCGCCCATACGTTGGTGGTCTTATATCATGACACTCAAGTAGTATATCATTCAATCCTTAACCCCTTCGCTGTTGTTTCTGGAAAACCGTGGTGTCGGAAAAACCTACCTATTTACGTGATAGGTCTTTTCAAGCTTGAATCTTTCTAAAACGGTTTCCTTGAATTACTACCCAGTTGTGCTACAAAGTTTCCTTTGGTTTTCTACGTTCCTGTGTGGTCATGGCCAATCCCGTGGGTATTCCGCAGCATAGTCGCATTGCGGTGCGCGATCATTTGCGGGCTTACAATGTACCCTTGGAGGGCTTGGCTGTGATAATGGTGGTGAGTGCGGATGCAGCTTACCCGTACGAACTGTTTTATTCGTGGGTGACGTTTCCGGCGGTGGATGCTAATTCTGGTGTGTTCCACACATACACTCCCGCTGTTGTACCGCTTGAGTACACTCTGTACAGAGCACAGGAAGTACCTATTGATGTTTGGCAGCATCGAGTTTGGTTTGATGGTGCCCTACCCCATTCTTTGACCGCTCCGAGGTTAGGTCCTTTGTCCATTCCAGGCGCGAATTGGCCTGTTTTGGCTGGGTTTACTCCTCATCCTCTGCACGGCAATTGTAACATAGCTGAACTTCGTAGACTACATGTAGTCGCTATTGCTGTGATTAGAGCCTTAGTGCACTACGTTGGCCGTAATCTTCCGGGTGGGCCCCTGGGGGGTGCGGCGCTTCCGGCCGGACAGGGTGGTTTGAAACTCAGTCCTGTAATGGTCAATGCTGTAATGGGCAAGCGTCCCCAGGATAAGGATGATTTTCCTTTCTGGCTTGCCGAGAAATTTGACCAGCTGGAAGCTGTATTTCCCAATACAACTCCTGCTGAAAAGCACAGGATTCTGACACTTAGTTTGCCAAAAGATTTGGCCGCTGAACTCGTTGACTGTGAGACCTGGGGAAAGACGTTTGCGGCAGTCTATGCACGATGTTACAGCACCCTGTCAATGGCTGTTCTGCCTACGGTCCTTAAACGTGTTCAAGATGAACACGGACCGGAGTCTGCGGTTGAGTTGGGTATGCGCCTGTGTGGCACCTTTGAAGTGGTTTGCGATCTAATCCTTGCTAATGTCAAGGGAGATGCAGTGAACTTTCAGGTAGCTAATGCTTTGGCTGCAATCCCCGAGGCCGAGAAACCCCGACAGTTAGCGAGGATTATTTTGGCGGCTTATAAAACCGTGGGCCGCAATAGTAAGGGACTCAAGCCTTTTTCTGTCAAAGAGAAAACGCAACCCCAAGGGCAGGCTTTGGAAACAGAAGCTCAGCCCAAGTCCAACAAACAGAATTGGCCTAAGAAACAAAAACAAGGAAAGCAACAACAACAAACACAGGTTTCTCGCCGTCCATCACCGTTGCCTGCGCAAACAGAACCTGAATATGACTTGCGCGATTGCGCGACGATTAAAACTCCTGATCGATTTCAGGATTCTGATCAACGCTCTCCTCGTTCCTTTCAGGACTCATTGACCTCGATGACCGGTGGTGGAGGGGGCGGCAGGGGTCGGGGTGGTCAGCAAGGACGTGACCAGCCCCACCCAAAAGACGGTGCAGGAAAGCAGGACGGCTCGATGCCGAAGAGACCGCAGTTTGCCAAGAAGAGAGTTGCGGCTTTAACAGCGCATAGATATGCCACAGATTGTGAGAACGCGGCTTCGGAATCTGACATGGGCTCTGCCCTTGCTGGACAGCGCGGCGGAGATTACCATTGTGCGAGAAGCACTGCGTCCACAACTGAAGGTGACAGCGACTGACCGTTATGTTGTAATTGAAACAGCTGACACTAGGTTTGCTCCCCCTGATAGACTTTATGAAATTGTCCTGTTAATCGAGGGTGACATACAACGTACCATAGAAGGAGTATTTTGGGAAAATCTTTCGTCTACGTATGACATTTTGCTTTCGGAGGCTGACTGGCCCCCACCTTTTGTTCTCGCAGCTCCGCGAGGGGAGGAGGTGATCCTCCCCAGTTTCACGCACACAGTCTCGAAGGAGCATGCGCTGAATTTTGCAGAAGAGTGGGCTAAGGCTCTAGTGCCGTCTCTGTACCAAACACATTGTGGTTGGGATACATTTTCCCCAAACCACGAGATACCTTTGCGGTCTCAGCCACAGCCTCAACCTCAATATTCCATTCGGCGTGAAGCCAAGGCTTCCGTCGAGGCGATCCTTGAACAATTGGAATATCAAGGAGTGATTGAAACGTGTGTATCACCAATGAATAACCTTCTTTTTACTGTAAACAAGCCAGACTGTTCATATCGTTTGGTGTTGGATTCCCAGCATTTGAACTCGCATTGCCGTTACCTGTGCAGTACAGAATACTCACGGCTCTGCCTTAGTGGATAGTCTTGTGTGTAAGTGTTTTAAGACCACGCTAGACAGATCCAATGGTTTTTATGCCCATCGATTGGATGGTCTAAGTTCCCAATGGACCTCCTTTACTTGCCGCTGTGTTAATCAACAATTTCGGCGTTTACCTAAGGGCTATAAGAATAGTCCTGGGGATTTTACTGCCCGCATAGTCTCTCTTCTGGAGAGAGTTGACCCAGATGCTTGCTCGTATGTGGATGATATTTATCTCACGGACGACGAACTTTGGGAGCATCTGTGTCGAGTGGACCGATTGATTTGTAGCTTTGCAGACATGGGTTACAAATTTAATTTTGCAAAATCGCACATTGCAGAATACAGTGTTGTTCCTGGGATACGAGCTCAACAATGAAGGTAGAGGTTTGGCTCCTCACTTCTTGGAGAAATGCGCACAACTGCGCGCTCCGACAACATTGAAAAAATTACAGTCTTTACTGGGTTTCTTGAATTTCGGAAGGACATACATTCCGGAATATGCCCAGCATATCAAGCCTTTGTATGCTTTGATACAACCACATTTTTCCAAATCATGCTGGCTGCCAGAGCACTCTGCTATTTTGCAATCTTTGCAGGCAGATCTGCTCGCTTCTAAATACTTACTGACTCGTGATAACCACACCAACCTGGTGATAAGAATCATCCCTGGGACGGTTGGTTTCATGTACCTTACTTTTAATAAAGGAGACACAGTGCCTATTGCTTACAAGTCACACTTGTACACTTCGGCTGAAATTTGTTTTTCCACTGTGGAGAAAGTTTTGACGGATGTGCAGATGGCGATTCTGAAAGAAAGCGCCCTGTCACAGGGGAAACGCATGTTGGTTGTAACACCTTGTCCTGCTTTGGAAGCAGTTACGAAAGCAGTGTACCAAATTCAAAAGCTTTGCACCCTCAGTGGATTCAATAGGCGGCTTCACTGACGTCCTCGGGTGTCATATTTGTGTTTGACGCATCCCTACGGTCACAGGAGTATTTACAGTATGAATTTGTTCATCCAGCTCCGTTAGCTATGCGACCTTTCGAGGATTTCCATTGCATCATTTACACTGATGGTTCGGCGCAGGTTGCGCATGGCTCTAAACATGCCTACGTTTCCACATGCGCCATTGTGGTCGGTGCCATGGTGAACGATGAGTTCAAGTACAAAGTCGTGCACACGCAGACTTTGGGAGACTGCACCGCACAACTGGCGGGGCTTCGTGCTCTGATGCTTGCGTTGGAGTACGCGGATCCTAGTGTGACAACTCTTATTGTGAGTGATTCCTATTACTGTGTCCAGTCTTACAATGAGAACTTGTTCTTTTGGATTCAGAATAACTTTCGTGATTCCAAGGGTAGCACAATAAAACATAAAATGATCTGGGTTCGAGTGGCTGAGCTTAAAGAGCAGTTGCCACTTGTTTTTGTGATTCATACTCTTGGCCATCAGCGTGTCGGAGCCCACGCTGTAGGTAACTCGCTTGCTGATGAAGCAGCGAAATCAGCGGTATCTACATGTTTAGTTGCAGCAGTTACACGGTCCAAAAGTAAGATTGATGATGAGATCTTGGCGGCGGTTGCTGCCACTGAGAAGGGAGGTAAATATCCTGCGGGGTTCCCTTCGAAGTACACATACCACTTAAGTCCCGATAAGGTTCCTTATGTGAAAATTCCTGAGGTTGGGGACCGGTTGATTCCCAACTCGGACCGCAGAGCTACGTTGATTACAGCAGCGCATGAAGGTGTGGCGTCTGTGCATGCGGGCGTCTCGAGGGAGAGGGGTTCGCTACTTATCAAACAGCCAAAGTTTTGAGTTGTTTTCTGAAGGAGAGGTGGTTCTGTGTAAGACGGAGGTTGGTGGGGAGGGAGTTCCAGGTTTTGGCCGCTAAGTAGGAGAATGATCTTCCTCCCATGGTGGTTCTTTGGATGTGTGGAATCGCGGCGACGGCTTAGTTGGACGATCGTAGTTGGCGGGTGGGGGTGTAAAAGGTAAGGCGAGTGTTGAGGTATCTGGGTCCTAGGTCGTGGAGGGCCTTGTGTGCGTGAGTGAGGAGACGGAACGTGATTCTCTTGTTGACGGGAAGCCAGTGAAGGTCTCTCAGGTGGCCGGATATGTGATTGTGGCGGGGTATGTGTAGGATGAGTCGAGCGGAGGCGTTCTGAATGTGTTGAAGTCTTTTCTGCAATTTGGCTGTGGTTCCGGCGTAGAGGGTGTTTCCGTAGTCCAGTCGGCTTGTGACAAGTGCTTGGGTGACCGTCTTCCTTGTTTCGGTTGGGATCCATCTGAAGATTTTTCGGAGCATGCGTAGGATGTTAAAACATGACGATGAGACGGCGTTGACTAGTCTGGTCATCGAGAGGGAGGAGTCTATAATGAATCCCAGGTTGCGAGCATGGTCTGTTGGTTTGGGTGCACTTCCTAGGGCCAGTGGCCACCAGGAGTCGTCCCATGCCGAGGTGGATGATCCTAGGATGAGGACTTCCGTCTTGTCTGTTCATCACCACCCCCTTTTCTGAATCGTTCTTCATCCACTCGGCTACGTCTTTCATTCCTTCGTGTAGGTTGGTTTTGGCGGTGTTTGGGTCTTTGGTGAGGGAGAGGATCAGCTGTGTGTCGTCAGCGTATGAGATCATGTTGAGGGTGTGCTGGCGTGCGATGGATGCGAGGGGACTCATGTAGACTTTGAAGAGAGTGGGGCTGAGCGATGATCCTTGTGGTACGCCGCAGATGACTTCGGTGGCCTCTGATCTGAAAGGGGGGAGGCGGACTCTTTGGGTTCTTCCGGCGAGGAGCGAGATGATCCAATCCAATGCTTTTTTTTGTAACCCGGCGTTGCTGAGGCGTTGTACAAGGGTGCGTTGGCAGACAGTGTCAAACGCTGTGGAGAGGTCCAGGAGAATGAGGGCAGCTGTTTCCCCGTTGTCGAGTAGTGTCCGGATGTCGTCTGTGGCTGCGATGAGGGCAGTCTCGGTGCTGTGGTTGGCTCGGAATCCGGACTGTGAGGGATCGAGGGAGCCGTTAGACTCGAGGAAGGCGGCGAGCTGACTGTAGACGGTCTTCTCTATGACTTTGACGGGGAATGGGAGGAGCGAGATGGGGCGGTAGTTTTTAAGTTCGGTGGGGTCTGCAGTAGGTTTCTTCAGGAGGGCACTGAGTTTGGCGTGTTTCCAGCTTTCCGGGAAGGTAGCGGTGTTGAGGGAGCAGTTGATGATGTCCCGGAGTTGGGGTGCGATGATGGAGTCGGCCTTGTTGAAGATGTGGTGGGGGCATGGGTCGGTTGGTGATCCGGAGTGAATGGAGTTCATCAAGCGGATGGTGTCTTCGGTGCTAATCGGGGTCCAGGCGCGAAGGTGGTGGAGGGGGGCTTCAGTTCGGTGGTGAGGGGAGTGGACTGGTCGCTGAAGCTGTTATGTATGTCCGCGATCTTGCTGTGGAAGAACGAGGCTAGAGAGTCGCAGAGGTCTTGAGAGGGAGTGATGTCATTGGTGCCGGCGCTGGGATTGGTGAGCTCTTTGACAATGCTAAAGAGTTCCTTGCTGTTGTGGGCGTTGTTGTCTAGTCGATCCTTGAATGATGATTTCTTATTGGAGCATATCAGCTGGTGGTGTTTGCAAGTGGCGTCCTTGAGGGCGGTCATGTTGTCTGTGGTTGGGTTTCTTCGCCAGGCTTTCTCGAGGGCACAGCAGTTCTTGAGGTCGTCGTTGAACCAGGAGGATTTTTTGTTCCCTGGCTTGCTGTGATGGTTTTTCAAGGGTGCTAATTCGTCAGCGCAGTGGGTGATCCACTGTGCGAGATTGATGGCTGCTTGATTTGGGTCCGTTGATATGGCGGGAGGGTTTTGGTTCAGAGATGTGGTGAGCTGGTCGGTGGTAACTTTGTTCCTGTTTCTGCGGGGAACTTGTTGCGGGTGGTGGTGGGTCGTGGTCTTTCTGAAGCTGAAGTGGACGCAGCTGTGGTCTGTCCAGAGGAGTCCCGTGGCGTGATTGAAGGAGATGTGCTTGCTGGAGGAGAAGATTGGGTCGAGCGTGTGTCCGGCGTAGTGGGTGGGGGTACTCACCAGTTGTTTAAGTCCGAGATTGTCCAGCAGGGTGGTGGTGTTGTTGTCGTTGTTATTCTCTAGGTGGAAGTTGAGGTCCCCTAGGAGAATGTAGTCGTCGGAGGGGAGGGCGTGTGGGCTGATAAAGTCAGCGATGTCTTCGCTGAATTGTGTGCGGGGTCCTGGGGGTCTGTAAATGAGGGTGCCTCTGAGTGTGGTCTTGGGGTCGGTGTGTATCTGGAAGTGGAGGTGTTCGGTGGCTATGAGGGTGTCGTCGGAGCTGGTCGAGATGCGAATGGTGTTCTTGTGGACGATGGCTATGCCTCCCCCTGTTTGGTTGATGCGGTCTCTTCCGATGATCTTGTAACGGTCCGGGATGGCTATGGCGATGTCGGGCGCTGAAGAGGCGTTCATCCAGGTTTCCGTAAGAAAGGCAACATCCGGCGATGTGGTGTCGAGTAAGTTCCATAGTTCAATGGCGTGTCTGTGGACCGAGCGGGTTTTGAGCAGGATGCACTTCAGGTGGTTATTGTCGGAACTCTGTTTGGCGTTTGTGGGTGTAGTGAGGGTCTTGATGCAGGAGAACTTGCAGGATTGGCAGGTGAAGGGTCCATGGGTATGACCTGGGGCGGCTTGGTGGCAGTCTTGGAGGTGGCCGGTATTGAGTGCAGTGAGGGTTGAGGTGTCGTAGGTTCGACGGCAGGGATGGTAGTTTCGGGGGGCAGGGGGTCTGGTCCTAGGCACGGTCCAGGCACGGACGGGCGTAGACGGGCTTTCCTTTGGCGCACCTTTGGCGCGCATGGGGCGCGTCCGCTGAGCGTGAACACTGCGCGTATGTGTCTCTGCCATAAGTGGAGAGTGGAGGGGGGCGGAGCGAGGGAGGAGCAGCTGGGAGGTGGGAGCGGGGTGGCGAGTGGGAAGGCTCGGTCAAAGCTAGAGGAAGCGGGGGTGGGGCCGCGGGGGAGCAGCGGCAGGGACGGGCTAAGGGCACAACAAAAATGGCTAAATAATGCTGGGCGAGATCAGGCTCAGTAAGGGAAGACCCAGGCACAAAGGAGGTCGCGGGCACAGAAACAAACAGTGGCGCAAATGGCTGGCACTAATCAAAGCAATGCAGGAGATGCAGCGATATCAATGGCACAAATGGCTGGCACTAATCAAAGCAATGCACGGCGATACAACGATACCAGGCAGCAACAGGATGCAGGGGATACCACGATCGATACCAGACAGGGAGGGACGAGCTGTGAGTGGAGTGACCGGTTCTGACCAGGTCAGGACGGTCACAGCTCCTTGACTCGCGGGACCAATTTAGAGTTTGTTTGTGGGAGGGAGGAGCAGCTGGGAGGCGGGAGCGGGGTGGCGAGTGGGGAGGCTCGGTCGAAGCTGGAGGGAGAGGGGGTGGGGCCGCAGGGGAGCAGCGGCAGGGACGGGCTAAGGGCACAACAAAAATGGCTAAACAATGCTGGGCGAGATCAGGCTCAATAAGGGAAGACACAGGCACAAAGGAGGTCGCGGGCACAGAAACAAACAGTGGTGCAAATGGCTGGCACTAATCAAAGCAATGCAGGAGATGCACCGATATCAATGGCACAAATGGCTGGCACTAATCAAAGCAATGCACGGCGATACAACGATACCAGGCAGCAACAGGATGCAGGGGATACCACGATCGATACCAGGCAGGGAGGGACGAGCTGCGAGTGGAGCGACCGGTTCTGACCAGGTCAGGACGGTCACGACTGCTGCGTGTCTGCCACAGACACAGTTGTACATATCTAATAAACCACTAGGTTGTGTTTATTTAGATCACTGTGGACCTTTTTCTTCTGATACTGCGTATAAGTACATCTTAGTAGCAGTTGATTTATGCACACGCTTTGTGTGGGTCTGGCCCCATCGCCGCGCTGATTCACGGACTGTCATAAAAGATTTGCGTGTCTTTGTAGGGATTTTTGCCTGTGGCACCTTCCATTCGGATCAGGGTCCTGCTTTTGCCTCTCAGACGTTGGGGGTCCAAGTCAAGTTTTCGTCTCCCTACAGACCTGAGGGTAATAGTGTAGTGGAACGAATGAACCGTGACTTAAAGCAATCTTTGACAGCACGAGTTATAGGCACTGGCAGAAACTGGCTGGCCCACCTCAATAGCGTGCAGCGTGCTCTTAATAATCTCCCTAGAAGGTCCCAGGGTGGGCGTACCCCATACGAAATGCTCTTTGGTATCAAGATGTACGTCCCGGGCCTTGACGGTCTAGACTGCGTGGTTAGCGCCACAACCTTTGACGTAGATGAACATTGCAATGTTTTACAGGATCTACAAAAGACCAGAGACAGTCTTGCAAAGGAACATTTGCCCTCCACATCGGATGATGCATTGCAGATCCCGGGAGTTGGCTGGCTACCCCAAGTTGGAGAACTGGTTCGAGAGAAGATCGATAACACGAAAGAGTTTGGTCCTTCCTATCGAGCTCCGGTTCCCGTGCTTGGATTGAAGGGCACAAGAACAGTCATTTTACTATTACTTCCAGGTCGTAAGGAAAACAGGTTTATCTCAATTGACAATGTCAAGATACACAGAGTGGCCGATTCTTCTTAGTATGACACTAGCGGTCTCCTGTCCTTCGATTGTGAGAAATTCTGTTTTGGGCACTACTTCCATTGTTGAGACAGAGGTGGCCCTCGAGATGCCTGCAGTTCCCAGTCCTTTATTAAGTACTTTGCCTGGTACACATGTTGACTAAATTGATTATACTTACCGAACTGACTTATCTATGCCTGATATGCAAACACGTTTGGCCACGGAATCCAGGTTTTCATTTGACACTATTTCCCAACACTCGAAAAAGCCCTCACGTGTTGCAATTTATGCCAGTTTGTTTAGAAAACATTTTTTGATCCCCCCCTGGACATATATTTGGCTGGTACTTTTTTCAATTTACCTTTTTATGTCAATTGGTTTTGTGTTTTATTTTGATGGGCACTATGTCGAGGAGAGAACATGCATTCAACATCTTAATGGAACTTTGGCCCCCCTTTCCTCGTCGCATTCAGCACACAGACTGAGGAGAGGCTTGACTTTTGTTAACATCACTGCTTGGCCTGTCCTTGATGGGATTGTGTGGGATTCAGTTAAATTTCAAATCCATGGCCCCACTGAGGTGGTTAATGTCCCTAATGTGTTCTGAGTTAATATGGGTGATGTGGTTTAACAAAACATACGTTCTGATGATTGGGATATTCAGGCCGTAGAAGCATTGTTTTCTGATTTAAAATATTATGCTGCTTTTGATGCTGAGGATTTGTACTTAGATTCTGCTAATTATGGAGAATTATTTTGTTTCCAACATTTTGGCAACCATTATCTGCATAAAACAAGTTCTAGGAGGAGTACTGTAAATTATACCCAGTGGGAGCATTGCCCAGCTCCTAAACAAGGCAGTTCGAGTACTTTTTTGAAGAAGTACATTTATTTTACTGATTTTAATCAGTCCAATCCCGAGTCTTTTTATTTTAAAATGACACAGAAGTCCATGTCCAAGGTTAGACTTACCGATACTAAATTGTTATATTCGGAGCCCTTTCTAGACAAGCTGGCTATAGAAGGCTACGAGCTATGGAAGGAAACTATTGACCTTAAATCAGTTTGGGGTTCTAAAAGATGGCAGGTACAAGGCACTGAGGCTTTGCACCACGCATGTCTCATCCCGAATCATGTTGTTTTTGAATTCTAGTATTTCGCAAACAACATGCTTTGGATTGGCTACTTCTAAAACATTAAACACACCTACCGTCCCTGATCTAGAAGAATATTCTGGATGGAATAATATTACACAGTTTTCCATTAGGGAATTGCAAGCGCTTTTGCAAAATTCTTCCTTTAACATATCCAGTTTGGATCCAAAAGGTTGGCTGATGTGGCACAAAACGTCTGATTCTTGTCAGCGTCATTTTCTGGGTTTAGCTGATGGATTTACACAGGTCCGACCTGATCCCCGTTTTGATTCTGACCATTCTGTCACCACTTATTCAGTAGGAAGATTATGTCAGAATTGGCTGAAACATTCTACCTTGGCTGCGGTGAAGTTGCATCTATCAAAGTTAACCGAGGATTTAGATTTAAACGATTTCATAAAAGGCCCGGCTAGTGGTAGATCTAAAAGATGAGTATATGCGATTTACAATGAAATCTGGAAAACATCACAAATTGAGGCTGCTACACGCCTTAGAGCTATTGATCAGGCTAATTTAGAAAAAGTGCTAGCAGTGGTAGATAATAGTATTAACATGCTTTCTTCCCGCATTTACACGTTAAATAATATTGTGTCTTCTGTTGTAGATATTGTGCAAGATGAAGTGTCTGTGTTGTACCATGGTCAAAATCACTACCTAAGGTAAGACCTCTTCACGAGGTATTGATAAACGCAAACTCATGTAAAAGAGCGATTTTGCATTCCCACCTCCCCCCTTTCCATCGAGGTTCTTCCTAATTCAGCGGTATGATTTAACATACCACATAGTCTAGTGTGCACTGCATATTATGTATATCACCTTCCCCCCTGCTTAAACTCACCATGATGTCACTATTGTTGTGTGCTTCTTTAAAAATTGCACAAAATGTTTCTATAAAAGCGCGCAAAGTGCTGACTAACACAATGCATGTTATTTAGACCACGTTTTTAACATGAAATTGTTAAAAGGCCATAAGTTACCCCCATTTATTCATTTTTTCTAATTCCTTAGGTGTAAATTGAAAACCTTCATGGGTAAGACTATCAAATAATAGAGACCCTTCGAAGTCACAAATAGTGACATTAGCTTCTTTATTCACTGTGTGTATTTCTGTTTATATGTCCTGACGAAAGCTCTTAGACCCTCGGGCCGATAGAGCAGAAACATGTTGACGTTATTTTTTTGTACAAATGACTTATGCTAAGGATTCCTAATTATCCCCAGAGCATACCAATTAATTTTTAATTAGTGGTCAATTGATCCGAATAAAACTTATAATCACTTGCATACTATTTTACTTATCATTCAGCTTCAGTGGGGTAACCCCTTTTTCTATGGATACTGCCACGAAAAAACCAGAGATTGCCTCGGGTGAGGCTGGCAAGATACTGACTGAATAAGCCCAATGACTGTTGCCATAACGCTTGCGTGGGGCGGAGAATAAGATATACCGCTTCTCGAGATACGCAGCGTTTATGAGGGCTTTTCAATTTATCTCAGTTGTTAACTCCTATTCATTTCAGCATGTTGTCACAGTTTGCATTCTATGGACTAGTAACTATGCTGCTAACTGTGATTCTTATAATATGTTTGCTTGTATTATCTAAGATACTGCGTTTGAGAACACTGCATGAGTAAATAAATATTTCAAATGCGCACGTGTCCTCTATTACTCCTTGTTCTGGTTTGTAATGATTGTATAACGAAAGAGTGTTCATGTGTTCCACGTGACCTGAGGTACTCTAAGAGTCATGTTCTGGTTTGTCTAAGCATTGGGAATCTGAAAGGACCAATGAGACACTGTAGCTAGCCCGGTTAGGGGATTCTGGGTACTAAGGTGAGTTTTGGGACACCCTAATTCGCTGAGGTTCCAGGTCTCTATGCACAGTTCTGTGGGAGAACAGGATCCTTGCTACAGTCTGGTAGCACAAGTGTGTCCATTAGGAGGCTTAACCTAATGGGTAGTATTTTGGCTAAAATATTTATGTCACAGTTAATCAGGGAAAGGGGCCTATATGACTCCCCAACCTGAGCAGTGAAATAATTGCAGTTTCCCGCATGGTGGGAGTGGGTCGAGGGAGGGGGGGGGGGGTGTATTCCGGTCTCCTTGGCCTCCTCGTATACATTTTTCAAGATAGGAACTAGGTGACAGTGTGATTGGGTGCTGTCTTTTTGAAGTGTAAAGGGAGGAGTAATAAGTCGTAAATGTTCGGAGTACATCAGGCATGTCCTTAATTATTGCTCCCCCTGATTCCTGAATTTCCAATACATAATTGGAGAATCAAGGAGTGTGGATATGGTCAGCTAGTGCCCTTCCTGCCCTCTCCCCTCACCATGCCAGTGGGCTTTAAAGTATTTGCCACGAAAAAGAAATTCCCATTCCGTTTCTATTTGGAATACAGTGTAAAATAATATTATTAGGTTTAAGCACAAGGCCATATGGCGAACACACGTGACCGGAGGGGTGAGTCTCAGTTCCACCGGGGTGTGGTCTGAGTATGTACGTGTCAGATGCTCGACCCAGCACAGTCAAGGGCCTAGCCCTTCACACACCACCCAGTAATCAAGGCTTGACCATGTAGAGTTCACCATGGCATAATGAGTTCCCTCTCTTTGCCCCGGGTGCAAGTATCTCCAGGTATTTAAGTGGCAATTCTTTTTAATAATATTTTGTACTAGCTGCTGGGTGCTGGTGTAATGATGTGGTTGGGAATGCGATCTATCATATGCAGATTCTAGCGACGTGTTAAAGTCTCCTCCCCAAATCACGTAGGTAGACCCAATAGCCAATATTTTGCCCCATAAGTTGGCAAAAAGAATGGATCATCAGTAAGAGGCCAATAGCAGCTCACGAATGTAAAGGAATAAGAAGCCAGTTTGCCCCGCATATGACTATATCAGCCCTGAGGATCCTGCAGACATCTCATAGATATGTATGGTGTATGCTTTATGACCAGAATCGCCGTATCTCTAGAATAGGTAGAGTAAGAAGCAAAACACCTATGTTCCGCCCACCGAGCAGCAAACCTAAGAGGCGCTTTTGAGGTGAGATGTATCTTCTGTAACATTGCTATGTGAATATTCTTCCTATCTAAATAAGCCAGGACTTGCTAGTTTTTTGTGGATTTCCCAGACCCATAACATTCCAGGTCATGAAGCGTATTTCAAGGCTCTTTTGTTCTGTAATCGGAGTAGTAAAAGTGGGTAAACAATTAAGCTGTCGTAACAATAGGTCCTCCCCACATGTACATACTATAGTGATTCCAATGCATTTCTGACCACATTGTGCTCTATGAGCTCCAACAAATGTAATCCCTTACCTCCCCCCTCCCACAGCGACAACCCTAACTTACTGAAGTCGTTATACCCACCCCCTGAACAGGAGCATCAGCGAACAACAGCCTAAGTAGAGAACTCAACGCGTCCTCCCCAATCATGAATGATCAATACAAGTGCTTCCAGCAGTAAGCTAGGAGGGAGAGAAAGGCAAAGGCACAGAAGGAAGAGTAGGTGGAGAAGTGTGGCTCAGGGGTTAGAGGCGGCAGACCCGGAAGCTGAGATCGGCCCTGGACCAGGGTTCAATTCCCCACCTCGGCCTCGGCGGGTCTTGGGCTCAAAATTCCACGGACTTGACAATTATCGCTCCGGTGCCTACTCGACTCACGGGTTCACACTCTGCGACTCTGGGCAATAGCTTGCTTAATCTCCAAAACGGCCCCTCGCGGTGGGATGCCTGGCTTTCACCTTGTGGATACCCTGCCGGGGTTATCTCACAGGGGAATACCAGGACGGGTTCCCTAAGCAAGCGCTTAGATACCAGGTCGGTGATTTGCGCTATATAAATACATGTACATTTACAACTACATTTAGGTGAAGGAACTTAACCCAATAGAAGGGTAATAAAAATAGAAGAGCGGGATCACCTTCCGAGGCAACACCAGAGGGCACTGCAATCCACTCCCTCCCCACATGGTGATGGGAGTAGGGAGAGGGGGGGGGGTTCCGGGAAGAGTGTTATGCTCAATAAGCTACACAAGTAAGAGCAGAAAAGCAATAACGATGATTAAATCCTACACATCGCCAACAGTATTTTTCTGGTCCTCGTACCACAGTGTCAGTACCGCTTGTACGGCTCACAGGAATGCTCACGACCAGTCCCCCGGGAGTTCATTTACTCGATCTCTGACATCGATGATGGTAAGCAGTCACCCTGACCACCCCTCTCTCGACTGGCCAGGTTTCTCCTAGTGCATTTGAGAAAATCCTCCACCTGCCGAGGATTGGTGAATAAGTGCTGTTTCCCCTGATGGGTAACTCAAGGGAGTGCCAGATACATCTTTGCATAGTCAATTTGCACCTGGTGAAGCTTCTTTTTCTCCGGTACAAATTTCCTCCTGGCCTTTTGAACTGCCATAATAAAATCAGGGTATAATGCAAAAGCGTGCCCTTCAAATGTGATTTGCTGTTTCGGCCTAGCCAGTCACAGGGCTGTATTGTGGTCTCAAATATTGATGATGGGCCTGGAAGTAGTTCCCGGGATGGTCTTGGTCCTAACGATCGATGTGCCCCCTCCAGCACCAATTCCACAGAGAAGGCATCAGCTCCAAAGGTGGCTCGTAACATCTGATCGACATAGTCCTCCGTCCTGCCAGTATTGCCAGCTTTCCGGCACTCCTAAAATACGAATGTTGTTGCACCTGGAGCGCGCTTCTAGGTCTTCATTTTTAGCAGTGATGATTTTTAACAAGCAATCCATTTGAGTTAATTGTGTTATTCTGGCTGCTGATATATCACCCAGGTCAGATATTCTCTGTTCCGCTCCCCCAATACGACTGTCATGTTTCTCTAGTTTTTTGGCCATGAAGTCTATTTGGCTACACATGAAGTCGATTTTAGTTTCTACTTAGGTGAGACTGTGCTTCATAGTTGGCAAGAGGGATTTGAGGTCTTCATTGGGGGATTGCGGGGCCTTGGAGAGTTGGTCCGTCGTTTGCTGATCACCTTCTCCTTGAGTTCGGGGCAGCTTCCAATGGTCGAACACTAGTTTAACTTGTTTCGTCTCCATTCTGCCCATCTTTATCAGTTGCTGGTTCTGCGCTCACTTAAACTGCTGTGTTTTTAGGCGTTATGTGAATCTCATTTGGGCCGCTACTGCTGGAACTTTGCCATTATGAAGCGTGAGCCATGAGGCGTTCGCAGTCATTATCTTTGGCTGCGAGGGCTTCTCACGCTGACATGTCTTCTTTGAGTATGCTCTACCCTCCACAGTGTTAGGGCCCCAACATCGGGTGTCAAGGCAGATAGCCTCATCCCTCTTGACGTACACTGATGAGGGATTAGAGATATGGGCCGGTGTGTTGCCGCAGCCCACACAGCCGCGTCTTTACTCATTGACCGTCCAATTCCAAGTGAGTTTGGCCTGTGGCTCGGCCGCCAAGCGATCAGGCACCCCGACCATGCATTTTCCCTGTCCTTCTCCTTCTGCAGTCTCTCGTCAGCTACTCAGGGCGCCGGTCCAGTTTTGCTTGTTGGCACCAGTGCGGATCAAAGGCTTTCCATCCCTCGTGGGCCAGGCCATATGCAGTCAAGATCGTGTCTCCAATCCTCACCATTGGGAGCTGCCACAATCCTAGCACACTCCTCACCTGCACGGCAATGTGAGGGAGGCTTGCGTTGGTCTCAGCCTGGCTGTGGTGTTACTCATAGAGGCTCCACTCAGCCTCTTGCGTTCATAGGCCCCGGAAGGCCATGCCTTCCCAGCTCTGAGCTAGATGACTGCCAGCCTGTCTTGCAAATATTTTGTGGGGAGATTCTTCCAAAGATGCATCTGTGTTTCTGCGTGAAAGCAGATTCCGTACCTGCTGCTCCAATCAGTCACAGCCCATTTATGAGCAGCATTGTGCCTCACATTACTGCGGCCATCTTGCATGCACGCCCTCTAGTGCCCCCCTTGCTTCAGATGTCCTTGAACAAAAGTTCTCCTACGAGCTCCTTCTTTTGCAGATTCTGGTACACTGCCCCTGCTCCTTGACTAGAGCCTTTCTAAGGGCAATGAAGTCTTTAAACCGGTGTATGGTCAAAATATCGAGTCCAAAATATCGAGTAACACAAATATCGACTCCAAAATATAGAATGGACAAAATATCGAATGGACAGAATATAGACATCATAAATATCGTTTTTAAGGTAAGTAATGTAATATCGATTTTATAAATACAGAAAGTCAAAATATTGAAGTACATATTATAGGTTATTAAAAATATCGAATTTTTAATAATATCAATTTTTTTAAGTGTTTTGTATGTTAGTATATGTGTGAAAAGTGTATTTTTTTTGTAATTTATTTTAAGTAATTAATTTTATGTTATTTAATTTTTGCGTAATTTAATTCTGTAACGGGTTGTGGGTTTATAGGGGAATAGGGTGGGAAGTAATTTCATTATAATTAATTAAATATGTTAGTTAATGTATTGGTATTCATTTTGAATAATTTGTTAATTAATTTTTAATTGGTAATTAATTAATTCTTAATTGATAATTAATTGTTATTAATTGATAATTATGTGAATAATATTAATTTATTTTCTGTAGCGGGTTGTGGGTTTATAGGGGAATAGGGTGGGAAGTAATTTAATTATAATTAATTAAATATGTTAATTAATTTATTGGTATTTATTTTGAATGAATCGTTAATTAATTTTTAATTGGTAATTAATTAATTATTAATAGAATTAATTTTCATTAATTGATAATTTTGTGAATAATATTAATTTATTTTCTGTAGCGGGTTGTGAGTTTATAGGAAAATAGGGTGGGAAGTAATTTAATTATAATTAATTAAATATGTAAATGTATTTATTGGTATTTATTTTGAATACATTGTTAATTAATTTTTAATTGGCAATTAATTAATTGATAATTAATTTTTATTAATTGATTAAATGATAATTGTGTGAATAATATTAATTTATTTTCTGTAGTGGGTTGTGGGTTTATAGGGGAATAGGGTGGGAAGTAATTTAATTATAATTAGTTAAATATGTTAATTAATTTATTGGTATTTATTTTGAATGAATCATTAATTAAGTTTTTAATTGGTAATTAATTAATTGATAATTAATTTTTATTAATTGATTAAATGATAATTATGTGAATAATATTAATTTATTTTCTGTAGCGGGTTGTGGTTTTATAGGGGAATAGGGTGAGAAGTAATTTAATTATAATTAATTAAATATGTTAATTTATTTATTGGTAATTATTTAATTCTTAATTGGTAATTAATTTTTATTAATTGATTAATTGATATTTATGTGAATTATATCAATTTATTTTCACTACAGTGGGAATACTAAAATGTACCCCTATGCTATCCAACGCTTTCCCTACTGTTGCACTCACTGGAGTGGGAATAGTAATTTTTACCCCTACGCTATCCAACGCTTTCCCTACTGTTGCACTCTCTGGAGTGGGAATAGTAATTTTTACACTCCGGCTATCCTACGGTAATAATATTGTGTATTTTTTATTAATATTATGTTAATATATATATATATGTGTTTTACATTTATGATTGTATGTTTTTTTTATAAGTTAAATTAATTATTTAATAATTGTAAGGTAATTTAAGTATTTTTAAGTATATTTCAGCTATTTATTTTTAATATTTTTTTACTTTTACATTATTTTTAAGAAATTCGATATTTTTAAAAAGTATATATTTTTAAACTATATTTTGGATTCGATATTTTGGACCTTACCTGTTTGTAGACAGGAATTTGATATTTTATCTGTAGATATTTTGGCATCGATATTTTGGGTAGTCTATATTTTGTCCCTCAATATTTAGTCAGTGATTCCTTTTAACACATGTCCTGCCCAGCCCAGATGTGGTGGTGCCCCCCTAGGGGGGTTCAAATAATTACCTGGGCCCCCATTGGCCTGGTGCTTTCCTGCCAAGCTTGGTCTGCTTTCAGAGCCTGGGGTGGGAGGGGTAAGCCTCTTACCTTGTTATTTGGCAGCCAGGACTGGATTATAGGGACGCCTGGCGATGCTACCGCGCTGACCCCTGCTGCTCTCTGCCAAACCCTGGACATCCGAGAGCTTGGGTCCAGTCTTCAGGGTCGCTGCTTCAAAGGGGGGTGACTGGGGCGATTCCATGCAGAGGGCATTTATCTGATGGTTACGCACATTCCGGTGGGACCCATTTGTGGGTGAGCGCGCCACGTTGGCACAGGTGCGTTCCAATGAGACATCCCCCGCTCTCACTACAAAGCAGAGGATGCAGGATGAGGGACCCACCCGGTCTCTTCTGTGAGGTGGGCACCACTGGCCGGGCTGCCACGTGAAGTCTATGTTTCAGTGCTGCTCTCTCTCGTATCACATCTGGACCTGCTGGAAGTCTTTCCTAGTTTTATACAGAGCACAAGAGGTCCATTCTGAGAATATGTCATCGAAGCCAGGCACAGCTCTCGGTCTTACAGCGAATTCTTAACTAAGGAGGTCAAAATGAGGGAACATACAAGAAAGAGGAAGACAGCTGTTTCCAACACCCACTAACTTTAGAGACCACTCTGTATAACATAACACGTCGTTGCATCTCACAAGTGTCTGTTGTGCTTTCTCCCGCGGTACAGTGAGATATCGCAGCAACTGTTGCTCAGCAGTGTCACAAGAGAGGGTCCACCCTGTGATCAGGAGCAACATTTTATGTGCAATCTTCTTCCTTGTGTGACCTCTGAAAACTGGGACCCACAGTTGATTTGGTAAAAAGTGTCAGACGCCAGGACAGATGCTCAGAAAGTGGGACGGTCACAGAAAGCCTCGACATCTGGTTACCTAGGCTCAGGTACATCTGGCCTCATCTTTCCTGAGCTTCTGAGCCAACTGAGGAGGGTGTGACAGACGAATCTGCGTGTGTTTGCTCAGGATCACACTGGCTGTATGTAGAGCTCCTCGCCTGTCCCTGCCGCGCACTCTCATCAAGAGTGAAAAGAGACTGATAACAGTGTTTATGACTGTGTATCCTGGCAGTAGGGAGGAACAGTTATAACATAGTGGCAGGACTGTATATTTGCAGACAGCCCATTGTCCTGCCAAGGGGGTGGAGTAAATTACTCTGTCCCCCTGGTAGCGAGACCTCCTGCCCAATTTATAAATGGTCGCCAAGGTTGCAGTCATTCATAAAGCATTGGCAAGAACTGCTGCCTGGCGCTTCATGTCAACGCATATTGCTTAATCATGCACGGCTGCACTAGACAGTTCTTTTTTATTTTACAGAAAAAATTCCCAAAACTGAATTTTCTTTTTCAAAATAAAAAATATTTCTACCAATGCTGTGGGAGTTATCTCCCATGACAGGAAAGGGAGGGGGAATATTTACATGTTACTATCCCCCACCCCCAGGGTTTGTCTGGCAGTGACGGACAGTAAAGAAATGTCTACATGTCCGCCCATCCTGATTGGGCAGACAGACATACAGCCATTTATCCCTCAACGCTTACTCCCTCGGAGTGGTTTGTCTCTGGCGGTGCGGGAGTAGTCACTGCTGTAGCCAATCAATCAATCACGGCATTTGTAAAGCGCGCTACTCACCCGGGAGGGTCTCAAGGCGCTGGGGGAGGAGGGTATATTACTGCTCGAACAGCCAGGTCTTGAGCTGCTTCCTGAAGGGGAGATGGTCTTGGGCCTGTGATCCGGGCTCATTCAGACGGCAGACCACTATGTTGGCGGTGTTCATACTCTGTCCCCGTAGCATTAGACTTTACACAGCGCCAACATATAAATCCACCCCACACTCCTCCTACAGCCCAACAGGGTAAGGGCCTTAGGAGGTTTGGCCATTCAACCACCCCTCGATTTAGAGTGGGTGGTCGAGTAACCAATTGTTACCGTGGCTTCCAACCGTGAAAAACCTAGCAGCAAGGGGCAGAAAATACGTGTAATTACCTCAAATCATGGAAGAAAACTCCCATGGTGTGGGGCTCATTAGTTTTCTTTGATCAATAACAAAATCTTGATTTTACAATTTTGACAGATTGACGTCATGTGACTTAGCTCTCCATCAATATTTTAACGGATTGACAGGTCTGAAAGGGGGCCCTGCAGCTGTTCCCGTTCCCGAAGGTTTCACCTAGTCTGGAGAAATCCTACTCTAGACAAATGATTAAATGAATGAAGTAATGAACTAATTCAATAACATGTGCGAATCACCCTCTATGGGGGATCCCAGCACACTGTCAGTAAAACAGATTAAAACTGAGTTAAAACAGAACAGTTTTTGGTGTCTTCCGACATTTATTAGAGTCAGGACAGGTTCTGACATGAAATGTCAGTTTGTTGCAAAGGGTGAGGGCCAGACAAGAAAAAGATCTTCCCCCCCATCGAGACCGTCGGAGACGGGGCCTGACAGCGGTTCATTCTCGCTGGAGCGCAGAATCCTAGCGGGGGGATATCGTTTGGACCTTTGCCAAGGATACTCGGGACCCCTGCCCAGCCCGGCTTTATAGGGTCGGCAGCCTGTTCTTTACCGGCATCCAGTGCAGGGACTTTATGAGGGGAGCAGATACCGGTGTTGGTGGTTGATTACAAATTAACCGGGCTGCGGTGATTTGAAACGACCTGTAGTTTTGATAGTAGAGACTCATTGGCAGCGGCCTGTAGCGTGTTTCCGTAATCCAGTCGACTCACGACGAGAGTCCGTGCCAAGGTCTTCCTAGCAAATAAGGGGAGAAATGGAAAAGCTTCCCACAATAGGCGCAGCAGTAGAGACAAGTGCCCGCTGTAGGTGGGGCTTGGTCTTTCATATTCAGTTCCTGATCTAACTTGATTCCCAGGTTTCTTACTACCTTGCTAGGGGTCGGCCCCTGCCTAACTCTGGCGGCCACCAATCTGGAGACCGCAGGGGTTGGGCTTTCCCAAAAGGGGTAATCTCTGAGTTGTGTTGTGGGCTTGTACATATGCCCCTAAGTTCCACTGTGCTACTGGAGGATCAAATGAACAAGATCGAAAACTAAAGCAGAGCTAAAACTCTTTGAGTGACCTTTGGTGGGAGATGCCCAGATCACAGGGTGACACTTGGGGGGATATGTAAAAGGAGGTGGAGAAGAGAGGCGTCAGCCTTTCCTGCTTAACGCCTCTCTCCTCAACTTCTGAAACGCAAGGCAGCAACATATTTACAAGAATGTGGTGCAGCCTTGCGTTTCCCCCTGTGATGGCGCTAAATTTACCAACTTAGCGCCAACGCAGGCACCCTTGCAACGTAGGACAAGGGTGTTTGCGAGCAGGAGAAGATTTTTTTATGTGTAGGAAGGTGACCCTTTCTGCACACAAACAATCCTAAAATGCCATCCTGTCACTTTCATGCGTGTTGCTTCATGCAGCATACATGAAAGTGACAACATTGATTTTTTTAAAAAGATTGTTTATGCACAAGAAGCGTCACTTTCCTACACATAAACACACCATGGCATTTTACTGTTTGCATGTGTGCTGCACAAGGCAGCACACATGGAAAAAGCACAAACAAGGAGAAATAATGCCTTTCTTCTCATTTCGCCAACTTAAGAACAGGATTTTTTTGTCTCCTTGGGGGGCCCGTTGCGGACCCTCGAGGACTCCAGGGGGTGGGGGGGGTGCACATGGGGGGGCACCTATGGTACCCCCTGCCTTTCAATGACCAATGTGGCAGGCACCGCACGGTGCCTGTCACTTTGTGCATTGAAAAGCACAACATGCATTTTTAGCATTGCGTCAGGCGGTGCTGCCACAATGTTAAAAATGCGGGAAGCACTGGTAAAGTGTGGCGGGGGCACCCTAATGGGATGTGTGGGACCGCCTCTAGCATTGCGGGCGGTCCCATTTCCCACTGGTATCCGCCATACTAATGGGGCGCTTAGTGTTCAGTAATACTTTTACAGACTATTAATGAAGCGTCACACCAGATTCATCTATAAAGCACTGCTACATATAAGTTGTAGCAACATACGCTCTGTGCTCACTACAAGCGCCAATACCAAATGATATAAACAAAGCTATTTGCAAATATTCTAACTAAGGGAGCTATTTTACTGGGGCAGATCAGGCGCTTTGTGGCACTTTCCAACTGGTGTAGAGTTATCTGAACACAATATGTCAGTGATTCACCCCCACCGAAGAGCTCCTGGCAGCCCCCGAAGAAACAAAGAGATAGAGGCTCAGGATGTGAAACAATTTGTAGGATTGCTGACATTTTGGTAGATGTGCTTTTCCGAGTGAAACGCTCTACTTGCTAGAATGATCATTTTCCGCATTAGTAACTTATTTTGTGAGAAGTACTTGGAAACATCTATTTGGAAAGTTTTTTTTACAATACTGCATAGGGGTTAAAAGGGCTGAAATGTATCCTATTTTATTAATTATTCCTAAACATATTTTTTCACTTATTTTATATATATTGTTTCTGCTACAGAAAGTATTCAATGTTTGTGTCAAATACTGGGACTGACCAACATTTCTCATAGCAGAGTTCATACAAGCACCAGGTAATGTCTCGGTTGCCATAACAGAATGTAGCCCGGTGCTTAATTTGAGCCGGTGGCTTCCGGTGCTGTTGTAGTCAGTTGGTCAAAGACCTGATATAGTCTAATACTGTGTGGAAGATGTCAAGAAACAGGCTCAGAAAACTGACCCAAAAACACTTGTTGGAATAGGACAGGTGATACGACTTAATCAGTAAAGGTCACGTCTCTTAATAGAAATGTTCCATTGCTATGCTAAACCAAAAAACAAGCCCAAAATCGTCGAGGAAACAAACATGAGGATATGTTGGATTTCTTTGCCTAAAGCATTGAACCCTCAAGGAAGAATGACAATACCTAAGCAATGCCTTCAGTGTTTATTTCCCAATTATTTAGTGTTTAGGAATATACGGACATTGTCGTCAATATAATAATACTAGATACTGGCAGGAAATACATTCTGAATGCGTGCAAAGCACTGACGCTGCCCACCTTCTGTTCTAGCCCATAACTGCCTCATTAGGTCCAAACAGGGTGACCCTTCCTACAACAACAACAAAAATGTCACTAGAAACTATTACTTATTACTTCAAGCTATGCGCAAATGCCCAACTGAGTGAGTGATGGAATACGTTTGGTCTGACCCTATAGAGTGGTTAGGTTATCTGCTTACACAACCCTTTAAAAAAGTTACCATAGTTCCCCTTTTGAAAAAGCCTGGGGCTGGTCCCTTGACCCTACTTAACTATTGCCCCATATCTTTGCTTCCCTATTTGGCGAAGGTACAGGAGCCCCATGTGGTGAAACAGTCTCATTTCCTTGATCCCCTCCAAGCGGGTTTCGTCCCCCTCATTCAACTGAGGCAGTACATTTGACTGTACCATACAAATTAAGAAAGGAAGCCGACTGGGGCACCCCTCAGGTCCTGGTGCTTTTGGATCTGTCCGCTGCATTTGACACGGTTGACCATGGAATTCTGATGGAGCGTGCCAGGCACGCAGGACTTCAGGGTTTGGCTCTTAGCTGGATCTCATCCTTCTTGGAAGATCGGTCCTAGTCTGCTCACCTCTCCCACTTCACTGCATCTTAGGTGAAGTCTAACTGTGCCACAGGGATCATCATTAGCCCCGCACCTGTTCAATCTATATTTACTTCCTCTGATCCGGTCTTAAGAGAAAGAAATGAGAGCATATTTATTACGCAGATGACCTGCAACTTATATTCACCATCGAGAACACGCCTGACTCCGTCTCTGATTCTCAAACTGAGGTACTGGGTTTTTCAGAACCGGTACTGATCCGGTAACCCAGCGGTGTCAGGGGCAACACCCAAAGACCTCGAGTACTTTCCTGATGCAGACCACAGAAACACGAGTCTTCTAGGTGAAGTCAAAGATCGAATTTATTGGCTGCAACCAAGTAACAAGCGTCCTAGAAGTACAACAACACGGTGTGTATGTTCTCAGGAGACTGCTCAAATTTACAAAGCCTGGCTTCTCCTTTTATACAGATTTTTAAGCTTCAGGCAAGCATTCTTAGATTTACAGTGCAAACATTCTTGGATTTACAGTGAGCTATTCACATATTTTCATTACAAAAGAAAAAGCAGAGTCATGATGACAAGTACACATTTAGTGTGTCCAGTTCGTGATCAATTACCCGGCAAGGCCCAACATTTCCATCAGATATCGGTGTACCCTCAATAAAACCGGGCTCCTCCTCATCATAAAGCAAAAGAAGAGAAAAGAGCAGGGACAGGTGTGAGCAAGATTTGGGCGGGGGGGTGTGCGATGGGAACAGTTTATGGCCTGTTGTGCTTTGATGCTATCTTGTTCGGCCACAGGGAGAGAAACTGACCAAACAGGTTTGGCTTGGGGCAGTGGCTTCCACTTGGCCAGGTCACAGAGAAGTCAATTATGGTGTATGTGTCCTTTGACATCGAATTCAGCTGAAGTTACAAGCCTATGTGAAGGACAACTCACAAAATGGCTGCCAAGCGTAAAATGGAACCCAAGGGTTCAAAAACGAAAATGACGATTTCGGGGTGAAATCGTTACTTGATCATGACGAAAATGCGTGTGCATAGTGTACTAGCCATTATCGGTCTTTTGATATAAAAATTGTCGTGCTACGACAAAGTTTGTTGCACGAGTCCAGGATTTTCAGAACTACAACCCTCCTTTTGCCCTTACATAGGCAATTTAACCTATTCTCATGCTAATCTGAGTCCTGGTCTATATTCCTAAAGTCATTGAGATGTTGCTGTAACATCATTCTAGTACTTAGTTCGTCTTTTGACACAGGCTTCCTTACACATGATGTAACACAGAGGCCACATATTGCAGGAGCGCACTGCACGCACAGACAGAACAGGAAAAGAATAGCTAAGACCATCCCAATGACCATCAGAATTTTCCATCCCCAGCCGGATATCAGTTCCCAGAACCATCCCATGAAAGACCAATCTCCTTTATCCACATGAATAGATTCGGAAATCTTATGCAGTTTGGAGATGGCCTGGTATACAGTTGGAGCGTTGTCTGGAATGAAAACACAGCAACTCGATTGGATCAGTTTACATACCCCACCTCGGTCTGCAAGTATGACATCTAATGCGACCCTGTTCTGAAGGGTCATAAGACGATCCGATTGGAGCTCAGCAGTCAAGTTACTAAGGGCACCAGCCGTTTCGATCACGGCGGATTCAACTACCCTCGTCAATTGGCGAATGTTCCTGCTGTTCACCATGGGCCCCCAAAACGGCAGAAAACCTTTTGCGAAATCCCCAAACTCCTGTTCCGCGGTGTCGTCTTTACTCACAACACCCCTAACTGTCCTTGTCCTATGGTAATCTGCCGCTGCTGTGTAGGTGGGAGGCAACATGAACGAAACAAAACATGTGCCTGAAAAGTCAGGGGGCAACCATGTATAGGCTCTATCATGGCAGATGAAATAGGTACCCTTAGCTGCTAGAAACAAAGGGGAAGTCTGAGATGCAAAAACATACGTTTCAGTACAGACACTCTTCCCTAACTGAGCTCTGGGATTCTTGCCAGTACCTTGCAGACACAGATGACCCTGATGGGGTACAATCCAAATCGGGGAAGATCTCTTAGCTTGCTGTTTCTCACTCAGAGTAGCTCCATATCCGGTCACGTTCCATCCTATGTATACTAGTGTCTCATCTCTCGGGATAGTCTCATAGGAAATATCTTCCTTAATCATATCTACTATACCCTTAACTAGAGCACTATTCTTAGGATTGTCTGTTACAGAACGTAGGGGGTAGACTTCATGTGCATAAATGAACATTGTTCTGTATGCCCACACAGAGCCATTGTGACTGAATGGCAGGACAAGGTAAGGGATGCCTTTATCCGTTGTGTGAGGCATAAGACCACACACCCAGCAGTTAGTCGTGTTCATTACTAGTTGGTGTTGGTGCAAGAGCTGAATGAAGGAGTTATTAATAAACTCTAATCTCCTAGCTGACTCATGTTCAGGAAGGGGTTGAAAAGAATGTGCATAAATAGTAGGAGGAGGTATGGGCAATGTAGTCGGTGCAAAGGTCACTTGTAAAGAAAACAGTACATATCCTATTAAAAACATCATTGCACTTAATAACAGGAAAATGCATAATAATAAAAAACATTTCTTTGTCATCAATCCACATATTCTTGTTTTAAAGTTCGCAGTTTTGGCAGAGCTCTCCATTTTGAAAACCTCCATCCTCTCTATGATGCTGCCCGCGATGGGAGGTTGATTCTGCTAAGGAATGCTTCTGTTGATTTAGGGCAACTCCCTTAGACCAAACAGAACTGTCGACCTAACGTCGCCAGCTGCACCCCAAAGACTTTGGGCAATCGCGGCCCTAGCAGCGGAACCCGGATGGCGGTTCGAAAAAACAAAAATGAGCAAGTTTCTCAGGTGGGAGAGCTGCGCTTTCAAAAATAGTACTTAGGGGAAAAAAAATGTATTAGTCCAATTTTATTAGTTCGTATTTCTCGGCCTCAGATTATACCGTTGTTTTCCCGGTATTGTATGGTCTTGAAACAAGGCTTCAGGTTCTGTAGTGTCCAATTGGGCTGATGATGGTACGGCTGGTTGCAGAATATTGTCACTCTCTTGTTCTGTAATTGTTCCTTTCACACGAGCATCACTGAAAGGTACAAATCGTGGCACATTTTCAGTCTCTGAGTCGGCGACACCCTCCTGAACCCACCGGTCACAGGGCAAAGGCAGGGGGATCCGTTTACAATGGATCCCGTGGATCCAGTTCTTCTTTCCCTCCACACGAACGGCTGATCTTGTGGAAAGAAGGACGAGGTGTGGGCCGGTCCACCTGGGCTGTTCGTTCTTTGTTCGCTGGAAGTTTTTCACCAATACCCAGGATCCAGGATCGATTTGATGGCCTGGAGCTTCAGAGACCGGGGGCAGAGAGTCATGGACCTGTTGGTGTAAAACACAGAATTTAGCCGTCAATTCATACAAATAGTCAAGCAAAACAGGGTGCTCTATTTCACTAAACTTTGTGGGTCTGGGCACCCCCCATATGTTGGCCGGACGGCCGAAAACAATTTCATAGGGACTAAGTTTCACTCTGGAATGCACGGTCATTCTGGTAGATAGGAGTGCTAAAGGCAGAGCGTCAGGCCATTTAAGACCAGTGCTCGCTTGAATCTTGGCTAGTTTTAGTTTTAGGGTGCCGTTGTAGCATTCTACTAATCCAGCTGATTGGGGGTGATTTGCAGCGTGCAATTTTTGTCTGATGCCTAGCCCTTCACACACTTCCTTCATCACTCGTCCCACAAATTCACCCCCATTATCACTCCAGACCATTCTAGGCATTCCAAATCTAGGGGAAAACTCTTTGACAAGGGCTTTCGCTGTGGACAAGGCAGTATTGTCCTTTAGGGGATATGCTTCTACCCATCTTGAGAAGGCACAGACAACAACGAGTACGTATTTTAAATTGTTGCACCTCTCCATGTGTATGAAATCTAGCTGCAAAACCTCAAACGGATACGTAGGAGGTGCAAAATGACCAGCTGGAGTTGGGGTTCCCTTATCAGGATTGTGTTTCAGACATACCATGCAATTTTTAACCACGTTCTCTGCACACTTAGGGATTCCAACATTTTGCCACACTGGAGCCAACAACTTGCAAATCCCTTTCACGCTGATATGAGCCATTGTAACCACTGCAAGCACGTATGCATCGGGTAGCAACCATCTCTGATGCTCTGACAATTCGACCCAGCAACCATTTGAGGTACTGGGTTTTTCAGAACCGGTACTGATCCGGTAACCCAGCGGTGTCAGGGCAACACCCAAAGACCTCGAGTACTTTCCTGATTCAGACCACAGAAACACGAGTCTTCTAGGTGAAGTCAAAGATCGAATTTATTGGCTGCAACCAAGTAACAAACGTCCTAGAAGTACAACAGCATGTATGTTCTCAGGAGACTGCTCAAATTTAGAAAACCTGGCTTCTTCTTTTATACAGTTTTTTAAGCTTTAGGCAAGCATTCTTAGGTTTACAGTGCAAACATTCTAGGATTTACAGTGAGCTATTCACATATTTTCATTACAAAAGAAAAAGCAGAGTCATGATGACAAGTATACATTTAGTGTGTCCAGTTTGTGATCAATTACCCGGCAAGGCCCAACATTTTCATCAGATATCGGTGTACCCTCAATAAAACCGGGCTCCTCCTCATCATAAAGCAAAAGAAGAGAAAAGAGCAGGGACAGGTGTGAGCAAGATTTAGGCGGGGTGTGTGCGATGGAAACAGTTTATGGCCTGTTGTGCTTTGATGCTATCTTGTCCGACCACTGGGAGAGAAACTGACCAAACAGGTTTGGCTTGGGGCAATGGTTCCAGCTTGCCCAGGTCACAGAAAAGTCAATTAAGGTGTACGTGTCCTTTGATATCGAATTCAGCTGTGGTTACAAGCCTATGTGAAGGGCAACTCACAAAATGGCTGCCAAACGTAAAATGGAACCCAAGGGTTGAAAAACGAAAATGGCGATTTCGTGGTGAAATCGTTTCTTGATTATGACGAAAATGCTTGTGCATAGTGTACTAGCCATTATCGGTCTTTTGACACCAAAATCGTCATGTTGCGACAAAGTTTGTTGCACGAGTCCAGAATTTTCAGAACTACAAACATTCCTTTTGCCCTTACATAGGCAATATAACCTAATCTCATGTCAATCTGAGTCCAGGTCTATATTCCTAAAGTCATTGAGATGTTGCTGCAACATCATTCTGGTACTTAGTTCGTCTTTTGACACAGGCTTTCTTACACATGATGTAGCACAGAGGCCACATATTGCAGGAGCGCACTGTACGCACAGACAGAACAGGAAGAGAATGGCTAAGACCATCCCAATGACCATTAGAATTTTCCATCCCCAGCCGGATATCAGTTCCCAGAACCATCCCATAAAAGACCAATCCCCTTTATCCATATGAATAGATTCAGAAATTTTATGCACTTTGGAGATAGCCTGGTGCACTGTTGGAGCGTTATCTGGAATGAATACACAGCAACTCGATTGGATCAGTTTACATACCCCACCTCGGTCTGCAAGTATGACATCTAATGCGACCCTGTTCTGAAGGGTCATAAGACGGTCCGATTGGAGCTCAGCAGTCAAGTTACTAAGGGCACCAGCAGTTTCAATCACAGTGGATTCAACCACCCTTGCTAATTGCCTTATGTTTCTGCTGTTAACCATGGGCCCCCAAAACGGCAGAAAACCTTTTGCGAAATCTCCAAACTCTTGTTCCGCAGTGTCGTCTTTACTCACGACACCCCTAACTGTCCTTGTCCGATGGTAATCTGCCGCAGCCGTGTAGGTGGGAGGCAACAGGAACGAAACAAAACATGTGCCCGAAAAGTCAGGGGGCAACCATGTATAGGCTCTATCATGGCAGATGAAATAGGTACCCTTAGCTGCTAAAAACGAAGGGGAAGTCTGAGATGCAAAAACGTACGTTTCAGTACAGACACTCTTCCCTAACTGAGCTCTGGGATTCTTGCCAGTGCCTTGCAGACACAGGTGACCCTAATGGGGTACAATCCAAATCGGGGAAGATCTCTTAGCTTGCTGTTTCTCACTCAGAGTAGCTCCATATCCGGTCACGTTCCATCCTATGTATACTAGTGTCTCATCTCTAGGAATAGTCTCACAGGAAATATCTTCCTTAATCATATCCACTATACCCTTAACTAGAGCACTATTCTTAGGATTGTCTGTTACAGAACGTAGGGGGTAGACTTCGTGTGCATAAATGAACATTGTCCTGTATGCCCACACAGAGCCATTGTGACTGAATGGCAGGACAAGGTAAGGGATGCCTTTATCCGTTGTGTGAGGCATAAGACCACACACCCAGCAGTTAGTCGTGTTCATTACTAGTTGGTGTTGGTGCAAGAGCTGGATGAAGGAGTTATTAATAAACTCTAATCTCCTAGCTGACTCATGTTCAGGAAGGGGTTGAAAAGAATGTGCATAAATAGTAGGAGGAGGTATGGGCAATGTAGTCGGTGCAAAGGTCACTTGTAAAGAAAACAGTACATATCCTATTAAAAACATCATTGCACTTAATAACAGGAAAATGCATAATAATAAAAAACGTTTTTTGTCATCAATCCACATATTCTTGTTTTAAAATTTACAGCTTTGGCAGGTCTCTCCATTTTGAAAAACTCCATCCTCTCTATGTCGCTGCCCGCAGTGGGAGATTGATTCTGCTAAGGAGTGCTTCTGTTCAGTCCAGGGTAACTCCCTTAGACCAACCAGAACTGTCGACCTAACCGTCTCCAGCTGCACTCCAAAGACTGTGGCAACCGCGACCCTAGCAGCGGAACCCGGATGGCGGTTCGAAAAAACAAAAATGAGCAAGTTTCTCAGGTGGGAGAGCTGCGCTTTCAAAAAGAGTACTTAGGGGAAAAAAATGTATTAGTCCAATTTTATTAGTTCGTTTTTCTCGGCCTCAGATTATACCGTTGTTTTCCCGGTATTGTATGTTCTTGAAACAAGGCTTCAGGTTCTGTAGTGTCCAATTGGGCTGATGATGGTACGGCTGGTTGCAGAATATTGTCACTCTCTTGTTCTGTAATTGTTCCTTTCACACGAGCATCACTGAAAGGGATGAACCTTGGCACTGATTCAGTCTCTGAGTCGGCGACACCCTCCTGGACCCACCGGTCATAGGGCAGAGGCAGAGGGATCCGTTTGCAATGGGTGCCGTGAACCCAGTGTTTTTTACCCTCCACTCGAACGGCAGATCTTGTTGAGAGGAGGACTAGGTGCGGGCCGGTCCACCGGGGCTGGTCATTCTTTGTTCGCTGGAAGTTCTTGACCAGTACCCAGGATCCAGGATCGATAGGATGCCCTGGAGTTTCAGAGGCCCGAGGCAGAGCGTTGTGGACCTGTTGGTGTAAGACACGCAATTTAGCCGTCAAATCATACAGATAGTCAAGCAAAACAGGGTATTCGGTCTCACTGAACTTGGAGGGTCTGGGCACCCCCCATATGTTGGCCGGACGGCCGAAGACAATTTCATAGGGACTAAGTTTTACTCTAGAATGCACTGTCATTCTGGTGGATAGGAGTGCTAAGGGTAGAGCGTCAGGCCATTTAAGACCAGTGCTCGCTTGAATCTTGGCTAGTTTTAGTTTTAGGGTGCCATTATAGCATTCTACTAATCCAGCTGATTGGGGATGATTTGCAGCGTGAAACTTTTGTCGGATGCCTAGCCCTTCACACACTTCCTTCATCACTCGTCCCACGAATTCACTCCCATTATCACTCCAGACCATTCTAGGCATTCCGAATCTAGGGAAAAACTCTTTCACAAGGGCTTTCGCTGTGGACAAGGCTGTATTGTCCTTTAGGGGATATGCTTCTACCCACCTGGAGAAGGCACAGACAACAACGAGTACGTATTTTAGATTGTTGCACCTCTCCATGTGTATGAAATCTAGCTGCAAAACCGGATTCGTAGGAGGTGCAAAATGACCAGCTGGAGTTGGGGTTCCCTTACCAGGATTGTCTTTCAGACATACCATGCAAATTTTTAACCACGTTCTCTGCACACTTAGGGATTCCAACATTTTGCCACACTGGAGCCAACAACTTGCAAATCCCTTTCACGCTGATATGAGCCATTCCATGAGCCATTGTAACCACTGCAAGCACGTATGCATCGGGTAGCAACCATCTCTGATGCTCTGACAATTCGACCCAACAACCATTTGAGGTACTGGGTTTTTCAGAACCGGTACTGATCCGGTAACCCATCGGTGTCAGGGCAACACCCAAAGACCTCGAGTACTTTCCTGATTCAGACCACAGAAACACGAGTCTTCTAGGTGAAGTCAAAGATCAAATTTATTGGCTGCAACCAAGTAACAAGCGTCCTAGAAGTACAACAGCATGTATGTTCTCAGGAGACTGCTCAAATTTACAAAGCCTGGCTTCTTCTTTTATACAGTTTTTTAAGCTTCAGGCAAGCATTCTTAGGTTTACAGTGCAAACATTCTAGGATTTACAGTGAGCTATTCACATATTTTCATTACAAAAGAAAAAGCAGAGTCATGATGACAAGTATACATTTAGTGTGTCCAGTTTGTGATCAATTACCCGGCAAGGCCCAACATTTTCATCAGATATCGGTGTACCCTCAATAAAACCGGGCTCCTCCTCATCATAAAGCAAAAGAAGAGAAAAGAGCAGGGACAGGTGTGAGCAAGATTTAGGCGGGGTGTGTGCGATGGAAACAGTTTATGGCCTGTTGTGCTTTGATGCTATCTTGTTCGGCCACTGGGAGAGAAACTGACCAAACAGGTTTGGCTTGGGGCAATGGTTCCAGCTTGCCCAGGTCACAGAGAAGTCAATTAAGGTGTATGTGTCCTTTGATATCGAATTCAGCTGTGGTTACAAGCCTATGTGAAGGGCAACTCACAAAATGGCTGCCAAACGTAAAATGGAACCCAAGGGTTGAAAAACGAAAATGGCGATTTTGTGGTGAAATCGTTTCTTGATTATGGTGAAAATGCTTGTGCATAGTGTACTAGCCATTATCGGTCTTTTGACACCAAAATCGTCATGTTGCGACAAAGTTTGTTGCACGAGTCCAGAATTTTCAGAACTACACATTTGCATCCATTCTGCCCGTACTTTCTCTCCACATGCTCGTCTCTTTCTCTGTAGCCTCAGATTGTATCGATTTCACACTCTCTATCGTATCCTCACACATTCCAACATCACCAACCCATCTCACAGGACCTGCAACATACATTCGGCTCATCACATTCCTTGCTGTTTCTTTTGCAACTTCATCAGCAAATGCATTCCCACGACCAACATCATCAGTCACCTTCTTGTGGGCACTACATTTTACAATCGCAACTTGTAAAGGCAAAGTCAGTGATTCAAGAAGCTCATTCACCAACTGACCATGTTGAATCTTTGCTCCATGCGAAGTTAAAAAACCACGTTCACACGTCCAAAACTATGAGCCACACCGAAGGCATACTGACTGTCAGTGTACACATTTACTTTCATTCCTTTTGACAACACACACGCTCTTGTAAGTGCAAACAATTCTGCTGCTGAGCGGAGTTATGTGGAATACGTGCAGTTTCAATGACTGTATGCAAAGTGGTGACAGCATATGCTGCAGTCGTGTCACCATTCGGAAGCTTGAAGCATGAACCATCCACCCATAAGGTACCATCACATTCAGAAAGAGGAGTATCTTGGAGGTCTATTCTCCCTTTTGTTTATTCTTCTGTTCTAAGAAAACAATTGTGTTGTTCTTCAGCACTCTCTGTCTCAACTGGAATTGGCAAGAACGTGGCTGGGTTTAATGTGCTACATCTTTTGATGTGCACATGGCTTGCTAACAAAGTTAGTTCGTAACCAGACAATCGAGCACTAGTTAAGTGCTGTGTCTTGGTTCTGTTCAATAACGTGTCCACTGCATGTGGAACCATGACCACTAGCGTGTTATTCATCACTAAACCAGCAGACTGTCGGATAGAAACAGCTGCTGCGGCTGTGGCTCTCAGACAACTCGGCAACGCCCTAGCTACAGGATCCAAAGTCGACGAAAAATATGCACATGGACGCTGCTTGTCTCCAAACAACTGTGTCAACACTGATAATGCACAACCCTCTTGCTCATGGACATATAATGTAAAGGGCTTACTGTAGTTGGGGGTACCCAACACAGGGGCCGAACATAATGCTGTGCGCAATTCAGAGAAACTTTTCTGACACTCTTCGGACCAAGGCACGGGATTGGGTGTATCTTTACATGTTAATGCCACCAATGGTTTGGCCAGTAAAGAAAAATTTTGAATCCACTGTCTACAGTACGATGTAATACCCAAGAAAGCACGCACTTCTCTCTGTGTTTTTGGCACACTTAATTTTGCTATTGCCTGGATTCTTTCTGGGGTCAGTTTCCTTCCCTCCTTCGATAAGAGATGACCTAAGTAGGTCACTTCTTGTCGACAATATTGTAATTTAGACAGGGACACTTTGTGGTGCAGATCACACAAATGACGCAAAAATGACAACGTGGCTTCTTTACAGATTTCCTCAGAATCTGCAGCAATAAGCAAGTCATCAACATACTGAATGAGTGTAGCGCCTTCAGGTAAAACAATCGTATCAAGCTGCGTTTTTAGAGCTTGACTATATATTGCTGGACTTTCACAGTAGCCCTGGGGAGCGAGTTTAAAGCGGAAGCTTCGTCCTCCTAAACTGAAGCCAAAAATATCCCTACTTTCTTCAGCAATTGGGATGCTGAAGAAAGCATTCTTCAAGTCAATCATCGAAAACCATGTTGCAGAGGCTGGAATCATAGTCAACAGGGCAGTAATGTCAGGAACAACTGGAAATTGTGGCACTACTATTTTATTCACCTCTCTAAGGTCAATCACAAATCTGTACACAGGTGGCTGGGACGGGTCAGTTCGTTTCAAAACAGGCAGAACAGGACTGTTGCAAATGTTGCCTCTTGTCTCTTCAATCACATCTTTCTCAATCAAATCGTAAATTTTCGCTAACAACGCTTTTTCACCTTCACTAGAAATTTTGTATTGGGGAATTCGTGGCATCCTAACATTAGCTTTCAATGTCACAACATATAGTGGTATTTCTAAGAGACCCACATCGTTAGGACCAGTGGCCCAAAGAAGATCAGGTAGGGACAGCAATTCTGTCGGAATTTTATCTCTCGACAAATACATTGGAGAAACCACTTTCTTACCTAGTGTAAGTTGTACTCCCGAAGGAGAACAGTACAAAGTCGCATACAATCTTTTTAACAGGTCCAATCCCAACAAGTTTTCACCACAACCTGTTGTTAGAATAAGGGGTGCTTCAAATTCACAAGGACCAACAGACAGGGACATAGGACATGAAATCGGGTTCCTAACCGGGGCGCCAGAAAAACCTACAGAAACATTCATTTCGCCAGACAAAGGTGTGCCAGGGAGTTTTGAGTGCATCATAGAACTCTTTGTAGCACCAGTATCCAACAGAAAAGGTTCTGACACACCTGATGTAATCACCTCAACGTATGGTCCACTCTGATCTACTGGAACTGAAACAACTCCCTCTCTTTGTCAATGGCTGTCCTAGCAATCATTACCTTCCATATACTCATCTTCTGCATAGTAATCATCAGCATAGTACTGAGCTGTCCTACCAGATGCGTTATTCTGCTGATCAAACCTATTCATAGAATCCTGAGGCGGAAGGGAGCGTGCATTCTGATGGACGTTTCCACGTCCTCTACCTCTAGGTGTTTGCTGGACACCTCTACCTCTTGTGTTTGACACACCATTTGCGTGCTGTAACAGGATAGGGCAACTATACTTAAAATGACCCTCTTCCTTGCAATACGAACACTGATTGGGACCCACAGGAACGCGTGGCTGAGTATACTCTACTCTTGGCTTTTGAAACTGTGGAGGTTGCTGATAATTATTCTGATAGTTATTCTGACCACCACTATTCTGGCCACTACCACCACGTGGCGGGTATGCTTGCTGTAACAGGACCTTCGTTTTCAACTCTTTAGTTTTCTTTTCTGCTCTATCTTTCTCATCTTTGTCTCTATTTTCATAAAATTGCGCAGTAGCCAATATCTGTGCTGAAGAGGAAACTGCCCATGAACTCTCTGAATCCTTCAACTTCTTACACAACTCTGGAAGCAGATTGTGCACGAATTTATCGACAAACAGTCGCTGACCACCTTCTGTGCTCATATCTTGACCACTGTGGTCGACAAACGTTTCTTCAAACCTGGTGAAGAAATCGGACACTGTTTCATCTTTCTTCTGCTTACATGCAGACAACTTATCCCAATTTACACGCAATTCGGGCATCAAAGTCTTCATATACGTAATAATTCTACCAAGAAGTTCTGCTACTAAAGGCTCAGGTTTAGCACCACCAACTTGTCTAGCATCAGCAGCGGCAATATTCACCCATGTGTCGCCTAGCTCTTGATCATGATCCGTATGACTAATATTTCCCCATAAAGGCTGTGGAACAACATTTCCAAACAACATGTCTACGTCGGCTAAATTCATGATACAGGAGCTTGCAGTCTGTGATAACTCCTTATAATATCCTGCAGGATTTTTACGGGGATCAGGCAATGTCTGTTTAAGGGCCAAGACTTCAGCTCGCTTCCATGGGACGTGTACCCATACACGCTGAAAATGTGGCAGAATGGCTGGAACAACATTGGCATTCCCTTCCCTCCAAACTGGGGGAACCTCTCTCATGGGATATTGTCTTCCCTTTTTCTTGACAGAGGAATCATAATCAAACAATGACTTGGAAACACCTTCAGTCCTAAGTGATAACAACGTCGCAACGGCTTTCCTAACATCTGAACCCACAACTGTACCTTTTGAAAATTCGAACCGTACATTGTTTAACTCAGGCGGATTAGAGTCCAAATCATTTTCTTCTAAATCTTCGCATAGAAAAACGCACATTTTCTCGAAAACGTACCTCTGCTTTGATGCTTCCCACTGATGGAAGACATCCATAACAGATTCTAGATCATATATTGTCGGGTTAGTCACTCATCTATGTGCCAAACGATCCAATACTTCTTTCTCCCTAGAATCAGGCAGTTGGCTATGCAACTGCTTGTTCTCAGGGGCTTGAGTCGGGCTTGTCGCTCCAAAAAAAGGATATAGAAGACTAGAAACAGTGTTTGCCACTCTCTGGCGGACAGACGGAGAAGTCGAGGAAAAGACAAGTGGGAAAGCAGGGTGAGATGAGGCAGATGCAGAGGCAGTGTCAGGAGGAGTTCCAGGAGTGGTAGTCGATACAGTAGCTAGAGTTGCAGGAAGTATAGGAAGAGCAGGTGGAAAAGCCAGTGACCCTTGTGAAGGCTGCACCGGAGGAATAGGAGCCAGCTGAAGAGTAGCTGGTGGGTGCTCACTGCACCATCAGGATTCAAGCAAGCCGGGCCGAAGAAGGCTGAAATGCCAGAAACCGGTCCCCGGTAGCTTGTCTCCTTTCTGGTGAAGAATTGGCTTGGTAGTTTAGTCTGCCCTGTTCCCATGATGCACTGGGCCAGGGACAGACTGATTTGCATATAGCCAGGTTCTGAGCTGGGATGGTGCAGTGAGATAAATAACGGTGATGGATCAAGCCCTGATCTTTGGACTGGGTAAGAGTGGTCTGCTTAATTCAGACACTCTGTTCATCACCACCCCCTTTTCTGAATCGTTTTTGGCCACTATAGGTGTGGCAGGGTATACTCAGACATGAGTCCCTTTCTCACTGCACCATCAGGATTCAAGCAAGCCGGGCCGAAGAAGGCTGAAATGCCAGAAACCGGTCCCCGGTAGCTTGTCTCCTTTCTGGTGAAGAATTGGCTTGGTAGTTTAGTCTGCCCTGTTCCCATGATGCACTGGGCCAGGGACAGATTGATTTGCATATAGCCAGGTTCTGAGCTGGGATGGTGCAGTGAAATAAATAGCGGTGATGGATCAAGCCCTGATCTTTGGACTGGGTAAGAGTGGTCTGCTTAATTCAGACACTCTGTTCCTCACCACCCCCTTTTCTGAATCGTTTTTGGCCACTATAGGTGTGGCAGGGTATACTCAGACATGAGTCCCTTTCTCACTGCACCATCAGGATTCAAGCAAGCCGGGCCGAAGAAGGCTGAAATGCCAGAAACCGGTCCCCGGTAGCTTGTCTCCTTTCTGGTGAAGAATTGGCTTGGTAGTTTAGTCTGCCCTGTTCCCATGATGCACTGGGCCAGGGACAGACTGATTTGCATATAGCCAGGTTCTGAGCTGGGATGGTGCAGTGAGATAAATAACGGTGATGGATCAAGCCCTGATCTTTGGACTGGGTAAGAGTGGTCTGCTTAATTCAGACACTCTGTTCATCACCACCCCCTTTTCTGAATCGTTTTTGGCCACTATAGGTGTGGCAGGGTATACTCAGACATGAGTCCCTTTCTCACTGCACCATCAGGATTCAAGCAAGCCGGGCCGAAGAAGGCTGAAATGCCAGAAACCGGTCCCCGGTAGCTTGTCTCCTTTCTGGTGAAGAATTGGCTTGGTAGTTTAGTCTGCCCGGTTCCCATGATGCACTGGGCCAGGGACAGACTGATTTGCATATAGCCAGGTTCTGAGCTGGGATGGTGCAGTGAGATAAATAACGGTGATGGGTCAAGCCCTGATCTTTGGACTGGGTAAGAGTGGTCTGCTTAATTCAGACACTCTGTTCATCACCACCCCCTTTTCTGAATCGTTTTTGGCCACTATAGGTGTGGCAGGGTATACTCAGACATGAGTCCCTTTCTCACTGCACCATCAGGATTCAAGCAAGCCGGGCCGAAGAAGGCTGAAATGCCAGAAACCGGTCCCCGGTAGCTTGTCTCCTTTCTGGTGAAGAATTGGCTTGGTAGTTTAGTCTGCCCTGTTCCCATGATGCACTGGGCCAGGGACAGACTGATTTGCATATAGCCAGGTTCTGAGCTGGGATGGTGCAGTGAGATAAATAACTGTGATGGATCAAGCCCTGATCTTTGGACTGGGTAAGAGTGGTCTGCTTAATTCAGACACTCTGTTCATCACCACCCCCTTTTCTGAATCGTTTTTGGCCACTATAGGTGTGGCAGGGTATACTCAGACATGAGTCCCTTTCTCACTGCACCATCAGGATTCAAGCAAGCCGGGCCGAAGAAGGCTGAAATGCCAGAAACCGGTCCCCGGTAGCTTGTCTCCTTTCTGGTGAAGAATTGGCTTGGTAGTTTAGTCTGCCCTGTTCCCATGATGCACTGGGCCAGGGACAGACTGATTTGCATATAGCCAGGTTCTGAGCTGGGATGGTGCAGTGAGATAAATAACGGTGATGGATCAAGCCCTGATCTTTGGACTGGGTAAGAGTGGTCTGCTTAATTCAGACACTCTGTTCATCACCACCCCCTTTTCTGAATCGTAGAGGAACAGGAGGCACAACAACCATGGGTTGCACAAATAGAGGTTGTGGAGGTGCTGTAGCACTTTGCGCATAGGGGGGTGGTGAACTTAACAAAAGCGACATTAGGGGATCTTTTTTAAGCTCTTTTGCTGGCTCTTGCTGAAGATGCGGCAAAACTGGGTAGCATTTATCTATTACCATTTTACGTTGCCTGTGCAATTGCTCACTCATCTGTTCTTCTTCATTGTCTTTATGCTGCATAGCAGCTTGCATTATAGAGATACCCCTTTCTCTCTTATTTTTCTTCGCTAATTTAATTTCCTTTTGTTTGGCCTCCTTACGACATAGGCGTAAAGAGTCAAACATCGCCGGCCGGGCTTTCTTCTTAAAAAGTTTAACTTCGAGATTATCCAGGATTTCCATATCAAAGCTACCATATTGGGGCCATTTTAAAACACCATCTTTTCTGGTGTATTTAATCCACACTTCATTGTATGTGATGGGGCCTACTCCATGTTTTACATATAATTCATAGGTTGGAGTTCCAATCGGAGGAACCGGACACGAGTCCTCCAATCGGGAGTCCCTATTATTACAACCAAGACAAAACAAATTTCCAAGTCTGCTAAGACCAGGCATCTTCGCTCTCTAGTCTAGCTTCAAACTTCAAAGGATTATCGGTTACGATATTTCTCGTGAATACACAAGTCCTTCGGCTTTGGCGCTTGCAAGTTCCAAATCAAAGCGGTCCCAAAAGGGGACACCAAACAAACTAAGGACTGGGAGACGCTCCACTTATACTTAACTGAGGTATCGATGACGTCACCAGAAGACTCGTCTATCGTTTCGCTCTACCAAACATCAAGGGTCCAAATCAGGGCGATAGTCAGGGCAGCAGTCCTTTGTAGCCGTTGGGACGCGGGGAACCTCGCAGCAAAGACCTTCGGAACCACGTCGACATACAGGGGTCGCTGGAGTGCCTGGCCGTCCTCCGGAATTTTCACACAAAGCTCCTCACGAACCTCTGGCTTGGACCGGTACCGCTGTTACCGCCCCACGTTGGGCGCCAACTGAGGTACTGGGTTTTTCAGAACCGGTACTGATCCGGTAACCCAGCGGTGTCAGGGGCAACACCCAAAGACCTCGAGTACTTTCCTGATTCAGACCACAGAAACACGAGTCTTCTAGGTGAAGTCAAAGATCGAATTTATTGGCTGCAACCAAGTAACAAGCGTCCTAGAAGTACAACAACACGGTGTGTATATTCTCAGGAGACTGCTCAAATTTACAAAGCCTGGCTACTCCTTTTATACAGATTTTTAAGCTTCAGGCAAGCATTCTTAGATTTACAGTGCAAACATTCTTGGATTTACAGTGAGCTATTAACATATTTTCATTACAAAATTTAAGACTCTATGCACGATTCACAAGAGCATGATAGGGGAGGGCCCGAAGTACATGATTAAGATCTTTCAGCCCTACATCCCGGGGCGTTTTCTGCGCTCCAGTCATCAGCAGCTCCTGTAGATACCAAGAGTAAAAAAAACCAGACAAGGTGGCCGTGCATTAGCCTATGCCGGCCCAACACTCTGGAATTCCTTGCCCCCAGAACTCAGATCAATTTCCAGTCATCTGTGTTTTCGGAAGAATTTAAAGACGTACCTGTATCCAGATAAATAAATTACTTTTCAGTTTCTGCACCCTATATTAGTCATGCTCTCGTAACTAGCACAATCTCGTGGTACAGCAATAGCGCAGAGATACCCCTTCGGGAGTCTAGTCTGGCGCTTTATAAGAATATAAAATAAATAAATAAATAAAAGAAAAAGCAGAGTCATGATGACAAGTACACATTTAGTGTGTCCAGTTCGTGATCAATTACCCGGCAAGGCCCAACATTTCCATCAGATATCGGTGTACCCTCAATAAAACAGGGCTCCTCCTCATCCTAAAGCAAAAGAAGAGAAAAGAGCAGGGACAGGTGTGAGCAAGATTTGGGCGGGGTGTGTGCGATGGGAACAGTTTATGGCCTGTTGTGCTTTGATGCTATCTTGTTCGGCCACTGGGAGAGAATCTGACCAAACAGGTTTGGCTTGGGGCAATGGTTCCAGCTTGCCCAGGTCACAGAAAAGTCAATTAAGGTGTATGTGTCCTTTGTTATCGAATTCAGCTGTAGTTACAAGCCTATGTGAAGGGCAACTCACAAAATGGCTGGCAAGCGTAAAATGGAACCCAAGGGTTCAAAAACGAAAATGACGATTTCGGGGTGAAATCGTTACTTGATTATGACGAAAATGCGTGTGCATAGTGTACTAGCTATTATCGGTCTTTTGATATAAAAATCGTCGTGCTACGACAAAGTTTGTTGCACGAGTCCAGGATTTTCAGAACTACAAATCTACCATGATGTACATCAGCAATTGGATGAACAGCAGCTATTTAAAGGTAAATCCAGATAAAACCGAACTGATCTTGAATGGCGGTGCTCGGAACCCCTGGAGTTCACAATTTTGGCCAACTGTGCCGCTTTGTAAATGTAAATGTAAATGTAAATGTACAGGAATTTACATAGCGCAAATCACCGAGCGGTTTCTAAGCGCTTGCTTAGGGAACCCGTCCTGGTAGTCCCCTGTGAGATAACCCCAGCAGGGTATCCACAAGGTGAAAGCCAGGCATCCCGCCGTGAGGGGCCGTTGTGGAGATTAAGCAAGCTATTGCCCAGAGTCGCAGAGTGTGAACCTGTGAATCGAGTAGGCACCGGAGCGAGAATCGTCGAGTCCATGGACATTTTAGGACTCAAGACCCCGCCGAGCCAGGAATTGAACCCTGGTCCCGGGCTGACCTCTGCTTCCAGGTCTGCCTCCTCTAACCAGTGAGCCACATTTCTCTAGAGCTGGGCTTTTCCCCCCAGCTCCATCTTCTTCATCTAAGGGCCTCGGGTCACAATTAACAGTGACCTGTCTATAAAGTCCCAGATTGGAGCTGTAGTTTCTACCGGTTTCTTCCAGCTGCGGAAGATAAGGAACATCATCAGATTCCTTACCTGGGAAGCACTGGTGCAGGTTGTCCTAGCCCTGGGTATTTCCCACATAGACTACACCAACTCACTGTATTTCAGTATCTATTTAAGAAACTGCAACAGGTGCAGAATCAGGCAGCTAGACTGATCTCCCATCAGCCGAGACGGCAACACACCTCTCCTCTTATGCGGAAGCTACACAAGCTCCCGATACCACAACACTGTGCCTTCAAAATCAGGTGTCTCATCTTCAAATCTTTCCATGGTGCCGGCCCAAAATTTGTCTCCAATCTTATCGAGCGACATAAACCCACCCGCAACTGGCGCTCTACCCACATGAATCTCCTGGTCACACCACCCCACAAACAAAGAGACTAGGTGGCAGCAGGTTTGCGGTGTTGGCTCCCCATTTTTGGAATGCCCTCCCCTCTGGCATTAAATCCTGTGCAGACCGACTTGTATACTGGAGACTTCTTAAGACATGGCTCTTTGTTCAGGCATATGAATAGTCTCACCAGGGCTCAGCTACTCCTATACTTAGCAACAGGAAAACGATCGGTGCATATGCGCTCTAGAAATAGTTTTAACATAACATCCCTTATTAATGGCGAAGTAAGTGTCACCTTCAGTGTAAGCTGGGAGTCTATGGGGTTTTATTTATAAGAGCTGCCTCCTGCCTGCACTGCACTGCTCCACTTGATAGGTCTCATCTGTACGTTTTTAAAAATCAGATAAAAATAGCAAATAAAGTAAACAAGTTATCCGAAAGTCAACTTACTTCAACCAGGTACACCTGAGCCCAAAATGAGAGCTTCTTTCAAGAACAATGGGAAAGCTGAAACCAAAGGTGACTTTCATGCACGCAGGAAATGACTGATGATTGACATGTAGCCAAACCAATCACAAAATATACAAGGGAGTATAAAGGACACATCAGCTCCAACAGTGTTCAAGACAGAATTAAATACCCCCTTTCCAGCCAGGAACTCCTGCTGAATGCAGGTGCTGTGAAGGGAGTATTGATGTGATGCAGGACACGCAGGAGGCAGGCAGAGAACAGCCAGGCACTTCTAAACCATAGCTTCTGCACAAACGTCATGTGGCCATTGCTCTGAAAACCGCAGGAAGAAGAAACAGGCATTTGCAATGCAATAGGTCTCTCATTTGCGAGACTTAGATTTATTGGGATGGTAAATATGAAAGGGGGTGTTGAAAGACAAACCGCAGTGCCTGTGTTGCAAACATAAAAGTGGGCGCCATGCTGAAACATAAAAAATATGCGCATGGCAGCCCTCATGAAAGCGGGTGCCGTGCTTTAACATAAGAGCAGCGTTCGTGTACAAAGCAGTTATGTGCTCAGCAGCCCATGAAGCGGGCGCAGTGGTGAATGATTGGCAGGAAATAAAACAAGTAGTCCCTGAAGGAACACATAACACCTACATCATAAGTAAATTGCAGTTGACCGGTGCTCCTCAGCACTAAACGTAAATGATGTATCGGGATCACCAACCAATAAGGAGCCAGGAAAAAAGAGCAATGCAAGAGTGAACCAATGGCAAAGAGCAGGCGGGATTCCACTCCGTACAGTGATTGCATCAGGTCTTCCAGACAGCGCATGCGCGCTGCCCAGGCTTGACCTAAAAAAGTAGCAACCAGAAGAAAAGCTTTTGAAGCATTTATGAAAACATGATGATTACACTTGTAAATGTTCAGGTGAAATAAACGATTAACAACTCTAATTTTATTTAAAATTAAAGAAGGCTCATGAATAATCTTTGTTGCATTTGCGCAGTAGAGAATGTTGAACGTTATTGCTGTTGAGAGGTAGCAGCAATACTGACTTCCTAAGTGAAGTTTAAGATCCTAGTCCGTCGTTTATTTCTACCAACATGGGGCGCATTGGGGAAAGGCATACCCTTCTTCATACCGTAAATTAAAATACATAAACAGACACATAGTTTTCATATTTCATCCACATGCTCGCACCACAAGTCATAATAGGAGTGGGTATAAAACATGAACACCTAAGAATATATCTACAGACCCATGAAGTCATGTGTGACGTCTCGTGTCCGCCTCGGCCGGGAGCCCACAGCACTTCAGATGGTTGACTTTTAAGCTCATAGTTATTATTGCAAAAAGAAAGCTGAGAGTCTCGGAACACAAACGTCCTCTTAGTAACAAGAGAGGACAAGGTAAAGGTGACTATAGTGATACGTATAGCTATAGAATGGCGCTTTTTGTGGAGTATAGAACTGCTCTTGTCATGTAGAGTGTGGACTTAGGACCACAGAGTGCTCCTGGCGCTTACATGTGTGTGTAGAATGTCAGAGCCAGATGTGCGCTGATGTGCTCATACTTCCAGCTGTGAAGGCGGTGATGGGGGTTGCCAATAACTGGCTGGTACTCACCTCATGGGCGTGGCAGCATCATCAGCCCTGCCCTGGCGCCCTGCTGCTGACCGGGCACCTCTGGCAGACCTACCCATGCAGAGCATGAGACACTGAGGCCCCCACAGCAGGTGACAGGAGCTGCACACATGTGTGAATCAGTGGCCAGTACTCACCTCAAGATTCCCACCTCAGCATCATGGGCATGGCAGCATCATCAGCCTTGCTCTGGGGCCCGGCAGCGACCGGGCACCTCTGTCTGACCTAGAGACACTGAGACCCCCACAGCAGGGGACAGGAGCTGCACACATGTGTGAATCAGTGGCCAGTACTCACCTCAAGATTCCCACCTCAGCATCATGGGCATGGCAGCATCATCAGCTTTGCTCTGGGGCCCTGCAGCTGACCGGGCACCTCTGTCTGACCTACCCATGCAGAGCATGAGACACTGAGACCCCCACAGCAGGGGAAAGGAGCTGCACACATGTGTGAATCAGAGGCTGGTACCCACCTCAAGGCTCCCACCTCAGCATCCTGGGCATGGCAGTCTCAGTGGTACCACCTTGGGAGCATCATCAGCCCTGCCCTGGTGCCTGTGGCGGTCGACCTCGAATCTGGGGAACTGTGTTTTGAGCCTCGGCAATGACGCTGAACATCCTGTGATTCTGGGTAAATCACTTAATCTCCCCGTGCCTAACAAAAAAAAGCATTTGCAATGCATCGGTCTTGCCTTTGGGACCTCATATGTATTTAGCAATGCAGCATATTAGCCTGGGTGCGCAACACTCTGTGTGACACACCAGGTATGGGAACATATATGGAGAGAAATATTGCCTTTCAGCTGGAAATAGTAAAGTCCAAAGCTCTGTTTTTAATACAGTTCTTTCACAGTCTCATCATTTCAAAACTGAAGCATTTTTAATAATATATACAACAAATCCATAGTTGTTGCATATGTTATGCAACTAACAATTATAGACAAAACCATTTCTCCTGGCTTGTTGCACGTGTAATGTTAGTTATTGTATTATATACCTGGGTACAATGAGAGGAGCAGCAAAATACCAGTTGGACGGTCCACTATGCCAAACACAGATTTTTAGCGTAGGCGTTTTTCAGCCACGCCATTAATTACATCGGCCACGCCCCTGTGAGAAAACTCCTCGTTTTTTATCCCACTTAATGCCCGGTTTGTAGGATTCTTGTAGGATCCCTATTTGTAGGATTCATGTAGGAATACCTACAAGAGAGTAATAGGATGACACACCTACTAGGGCAAAAATAGTAGGACAATTCGGTGTGTCTGCACCCTTTAGGGAGGCCCTAAGCGACCTTCCATTAAGCATGGTATCCTATAGCCGATTAGTATAAACAGATCCTATACAATGTTGCCTTACCCCAAGAAAATTCCTATGATTTTTTAAAAGGGGGGCTTTGAGGCACATCTGCCTGTGTAGATTTCTTCCATAGGAAAGTCATTAGTAGAAAGTATTTTTCCACCAATCCCTCAGTTTTCCAAGCTAACATTTGTTTCCCGCATGAACGATGGTATGCGCGGCTGAACCTTCAGCGGAGAGGCGGAATCCGCCATTAGACGGCTGGATGTAATGATCGTAGCGAGCGGGGCAGAAATGTTATTGGTCTGGCGCTATGTGACCGTGACAGCGTTAACATTAAATCAAATTCAATTTGGCAACGCTTGCCAATGAGGTATGGTGCTCTCCAAAGGGCACAGCGGTCCACAATCTCGGGATGGCAGCAGCTCGGTGGAGGCCTCAGCGTTACACACAGCACGCAGACATGGTGGCGGGGCCATGGGGGGGTGCCGGGGCAGTGGGAATGTAGTTCTTGTTATCAATCACAGCAGCAGTTTCCTGTGACGATCCAAAGCAATATACCACTAAAGGGATGTATTTCTCTCTTTTAATTTGTCAGGGGCAAAAAAAATGCTATTTTAAAATCAGAAATGCACAAATCAAATATAAATTAAAAAAATTGTAAATTGTGCTTAACCACTGACTTAAGAAGAGGTGACGAGACTATTGCGGAAGGAACAGGCGGAGGGTAAAATTAAGATAGCATAATAAAGAAATAGAGCGAGAGGAGAAGAGTGGCTGTTAAAATGAGAGTGGAGGGGGAGTCGGCAGCGAGCACGAACCAAGATGGCCGCCGCGCCTTGAACTCCGTCCTCATTCGACTTATGGATTTCTTCTCTAATATTGAACCTAACACAAGGGAAACCAACAAATCAGGTCTAGCACCTAAGTCAATTTTCACCCCCACTCTAGAACAAGTGACCCCAGAAATCCATATTTTTGAACAAATAGTCATGAAAAAACTCATATCAGCTACTAAATATATACCTAACACTCCTTACAACCTCACAGTGGAAGAGCACAAAGCGCTTAATTCACTGAAGGAATCCACTTCTATCACTGTGAAGGGTTGTGATAAAGGAGGAGGTATCGCCATTCTTGACACTTCTAAGTACACAGCAAAATAGAAAATATGCTCAATGACAATACTTTCTATAATACAATATCAAAAGACCCTACCGCCAAAACCAAACAAAAGTTACAGAGACTGACATCTAAAGCTTTGAATAATGGTGACATATGCCAAAAACAATATGACTACTTGAATGTATCAACACCTAGAATGGCTTGCTTGTACGGAACACCGAAGGTCCACAAAAATGAAGAGGACCCTCCTTTCCGCCCTATTGTTAACACCATAGGAAGTATTACCGAACCTCTGTCAAAATACCTAGATGCCATCTTGCGACCATACATATCCAAAATACCAGGATATGTCAAAGACACCGGTCATATTATCAATTTGCTAGAGGGCACAGCATTGAATGAAAAAAGACAATGGCTGGTGATGCTAGATGTGGAGAGTTTATACTCTAACATCCCAATTGATGGTGCCATTATGGCAACAGAATGGTTTATCAACACATACAAAGTTGATTGCAATGTGACTTTCATCTTAGACTGCCTCAAGATTGTCCTAGAGGAGAATGTCTTTGAATTCCGAGGTAATCTATACAAGCAAACCAAAGGAGTCAGTAAATGTAAATGTAAATGTATTGGCATTTATATAGCGCACTACTTACCCGTAGGGTCCCAAGGCGCTTCGACCGCTGCGAAACCCTTCCTGGCTTCCCTGAGAGATGGTCCCTTAATGGGTATCTCCAGGGTGAGACCAGGCATCCCCGGCGGTCTGGTGGGGCCGTTAGTGAAGATGAGGCAAGCTAATGCCCAGAGTTGCCGAGTGTGATCGCTGATCAGAGTGGGCACCGAGGCGAGAGAATTATCGAGTCCGCTGACCCTGGTCCAGAAACCTGCCGCACCGGGAATCGAACCCTGGTCCCGGGCCGTCCTCTGCTCTCGGGTCTGCCGCCTCTAACCAGTGAGCCACACTACTTCACTTGCGCCCCTACCATTGCAAATATTTACATGGCAATATTAGAAAATATTCATATTTTCAATGAAATAGCTCCCTTTTTTGAAACAATCCTACAGGTCGAGATATATCGACGACGTGATATTCATATGGGACGATAATGAGGACAATCTTAATGAGTTTATAGCATGGCTTAATGCCTGTGACAGCAACCTCAGATTTACATCCCATACCAGTAACACCGAAATGGAATTTCTGGACTTAACCATCAAGCATGACCAAGGCCAACTTTTCGTGGATCTATTTGTAAAGCCTACTGCCCGTAACACCTTGCTCCACTACAAATGCTTCCATCCTGCATCCCAAAAAAATAGCATCCCTTTTAGTCAATTTCTGAGACTACGGCGCAATTGCACCAAACTACATGATTATGATGAACGCTCTATAGTCATGAAAAATAAATCTGAAGATCGTGGCTACCCACACAGGCTTGTCCGGGAATCATTTAAAAGAGCACGATTTTTTGATCGTCAATCCATCTTACAAGAAAAGGGCACGAAACAAAATGATCATTTAGTGTTCGTCACCAGACACTCTCTACTGAATGACAAGATACGACAAATTATCTATTCTAACTGGCACCTTCTGAACGTTAATAAGTCCAAGGAAGATCTCATACCAAAACCGGTCTTAAAAGAAATAAAAACATAAAAGACTTAGTTGTAAGATCAAGAATGCCAGAGAAAACGAAATTCGTACAAAGAAGTATAACCAGTGAAAACCCAGTCACAGGCAACTTTAAATGCAGTATTTGCAACATTTGTCCCCAAGCTATTGAAGGGAAAGACCTTACATTCAACAATATAACAATTCCATGTAAAACAATGACAAACTGTTAAACCCAAAACGTAGTATATCTAATACTATGTCCTTGTCAGAAAGGGTATGTAGGCGAAACTTCCAGAGCTATTAACAAAAGAATAACAGAACACAAATCTGCAGTTCGCACCAAGAAAATTAATGCCCCCCTGGTAGCGCATTTCCTGGAAGATGATCACTCACCAGAGGATATAAGGTGGTATATTCTCGAAAATGTGCAACCTAGGTCAGGACTATGCCCTGATAATATTCGAAAAAAGAGAGAGGTGTACTGGATTTTTTCCCTAAACACAGCAACCACGGGACTCAATTTTGAAATTCCATGGGAGCAAGCAATAATTTAAATAATACCATTCATGTTAATGACTGACAGCTTAGGAGCAATTATACATACCATCACCTATATTTTGCCTTATAAACCTTGCCAGTTCATAATAAACTGATGACCAATTGACAATACTTTTTGTATAGTCAATTTCGTTCGATCACTTTACATAGGTTAAACGTAGTTACCATACATACGTTATATCCCACTAGAAGGTAGAATATAATTGATGTCAAATAGGTTTTACTACCAAATGAAATCGTTCAATTCCTACAATCTCGTAATATATAATGAAATATTATGGTCTTAAATATTGTGCGACTTTCATGATGCCTCTGGTTATTTTTAAACACCGGATTTATCCTAAATAAAACTATTTCTGATGTATAAGGGCTGTTTAACATGGATATCACGTAAAGTTTCAATTATGCACTACCCTCCATGATTGATAGGATGTAACTATCTCTAATGCGCCCTGCACTCTATGGCGCAACTCCATAATTGTAGTTCGACAGTGGAACTACTTATGTGTGCCTATTGGCCCATATAGCTATAATACGCGGCATCACTATGGACGCAACCATCACACGCACGATACGTCTCCTCGCCCGTGTAGTTCCGCATTTGAACTACTCGCGTGTGTGGATTGGCCCACGGCATTTATCTGCGACGTAACACCTTGGCTGTAATCATCCCTTGCCTGACATTGCGCCCCCTTCCCATTTGACACACCGGGTCTAATTTAAAATCAGTGGGGATATATAAAGCACAAGGCAATCAGGCATCCGTTTCTTTGGTTCGACCATTACGACGGAGGATATCCAGAACCCCAGTACATCACGGCGCCCGATGCCGTTATGGTATGTAACGCGACTCAGTCTAGCAAGCGGAGCACTAAAAGCTAAATATAAGCCAGGTTTCAACAATACTTACACCTCTTTTCCGGTCTTTTTTCCTCCCGCACTCCCTTTAATCCTTAAGGTTTGCCATCGTCCCGAGGCTTTATACTAACAAGAAATGATATAAACCATCTACAGAACTCCAACTACACTACGGCGCCTTATACCGAGAAGGTATGTAGCGCGACTCAGTCTAGCGAGTATAGTAGTATATTTGAATGTAAGCCAGGTCTCAATATAACTTACATCTTACTCCCCGGTTTTTTCCCCCCTGAAATTCCTTTAACACTCAAGGTCTGCCAAAGCTTCGGGCCCTGTAAACAAACAAGAATTGAAATTAGCTACCTGCATTTACTACAGGTAAAGAATGTTCTGTTCCTTTGCCCAGATTGAGTTAATATCTATGTGACATGCAGCTAGTTTAAATGTAACAAATTAAAACACCCCCCCTTTTTCAACACTAACAACAGATATACCTATGTCTACAGAGATTACGAAGACATTGCATTGGTCAGTACAGCCATCTCAGGTTCTATCGGACTGTTAAAGTGATTCCCTATTAATTTCATATTGAGTAACATCTACCCAACAATAAGGTAATCAGCCAGGAACGTTGATTATGTCACTACTCTGTCAGGTTTTCTCTTCCCTATCCGTAACCACTATACATATTCTTTTGGTTATTGTAGTGACAACAATCTACTGTTTTAACCTCAATACCTCTGCAAGCCTTTCAAGAAGTGTATCAATAAGAAAAAGAAGTACAATAATGAGGTATATATAGTAAGATCGATATTGTCATGTCTTTTTTATAATAATCTGAGTCGCAATAAGGACATAGTCCTCCAATAGCTATTTTCAACTACTACCGATCCTTTTCTTTAGGTTAGAAAAATAGCTTAACAAAGGACAGATTGCAATACAATAAGTACACTTAGGCTGAATAAATAGGCTGTTAGATAAAACACTGTTCAATAACATGAGAGAATCAGGCAATCGTGTGTAGTTATATAATGCTAACTTCAAAATCGAGAATCAAAATATCATACTGATATAGGGATTATCTAATTAAATTGCTATTTCTTATCGTTTTTTGCTATTACCACACCCTTCTATTATAGCCGACTACATAATGTGTGTTTTTTTCAATCAATAAGGTATTGAGAACGCTACCCACCAGCTGAATACATTTTCCTTGAATAAAGCCACGAAATATATCCAAATAGAGGGTCACCAAATTATTGCGTAAGTAACCACTATGAAGTTATTTCCAACCACATTTTTATGCCAAATTTCAAAGACCTAGACTTACCCAACACGGGGGAACATAACTATAATTATATTGAGGTTTTTCATTGGAGTACTACTAGCGTATCAACCATGTGTGTTTTCTTTTTCTCTTTCACTATCCTTTTTTCTTGACATTTCTTTTTTCCTTTTTTTCCTTCTACAAAGTCCTAACACGGTATGCCTCTTTCTATCTCTTAGTGCTATTAGGATCCCAAGATATGTGATGTAATAAAAGAAGTAAAAATTAGGTTAATGTTAATGTTAATGTTAATGTTACCGGATTTCTAAAGCGCATAGCTGCCCGTGAGCGTCCCGGCGGCGTTTTGTACTACCTGTAATTTAGTTGTAACTTTCTGTGGTACGCCCAGGTACAGTGCGTTGCCGTAATCCAACCTCGAAAAAATAAGGCCTTGGATCAAAAGTTTCCTTGATTGGAGAGGGAGTAGTGGTAGGATTTTTCGGATAGAGCGCAAGAGACCGAAACAAACTCCAGCCGTTTTCCTTGCTTGGGTTTGAATGGTGAGGTTTTTATCTAGCCACAGACCGAGGCTTTTAATCTCGGGCTTGGGAGTTGGAGGTTTACCCATGCAAGGGGGCCAAAGAGAGTCTGGGTGGAAATGGGCCTGATTACCCATCACCATGATCTCCGTCTTGTCGCTGTTAAGCTTCAAGTGAGATCTGTCCATCCAGCTGACTATGTCTCTCAGGCAGGAGTAGAGGTCTATGGTGGGATTTTCCTGCTGGGTGAGAGAGACCACCAGCTGCGTGTCATATGCGTACGTCAGGAGTTTTATCCCATGTGGGGTGACTATCGTTGTAACTGATTCAAATCAAATATATGTTTAGAGCATCCATGTATCATATTTTAGATCATCCTATGAAATCAAAGCAAAATGTTTTTTGAATATGTAACTGCTCTGTTTTATATCACATGTAAACACCAAATCAACATCCATTAAGGCAATTTCTGTTTAGTGTGTATTCATATAAATTAGACCTAGGCCCAAGCTTCCTATAATGTATTCATAACAACAGTATGATATCATCAATTTACCAGTTTTTGTGACATGGTTTCTATATGTTTTTCAGTGTTGTGTTTTATGTCCTATTGCAAATGACGGACTCCTGAAGAAGGCAATAGCCTAAACGCGCGTAGAGTCTCCATATACCGCTTTGCTTACTCCACTAGCCAGACCTAACAACATAGTCATTCGTGTCGTTTTTGTTTCCCTTTTTCCTTGTTTTTCAGTATGTTTTCATAATCTTCTTGAATCACAAAATGTATGTCATTGACTTTTTAATTGAATATATGTATTTTTATAAAAGAAACTTTCAACAAAAATGAAGAAAATAATTTAAATAAACTAAATAAACTATTTTGTATACAAACAGCAATTTTTGTTTCTATCAATTTTGTTTACATGTCACAATATTCATCTAACTAGTTGATTGGTTTCCTTGGGTTTTTTGGCTTAATTATTTAGCTCACTACTGTTCGCTTTTCAAAAAATAGTTCAATTTATTCCCTACGAGTAGTGAATGCACCCTTTTTCCAAAGTACGGTTGGGTTGTGCCTGTTCCAGGCCCATGGACAGTGCTGGGCGACCCCATTGGGCAGAGGGCTGCCCCAGCGATAGTGCAGAATCTCAGTGGAGGCTCAATGACAAACAGAGCGGCCCCGTCTAGCAGCGGGCCGCTCCCCCAGGTGCTGTGAGTTCATTCTGAGCCTTCGGGCTCCTTCAGAGCTGGCATGATTGTTTTAGGAGCCAGAGGGCTCCAAGTAACACAATTAGTGGCCAGCTGCACCGTTTAGGTTTTCTTTCCTCCTAGGGACTTGTACTTTGAACTTCATCCCTACTTGGCCTTCCCCAGCTGCGCAGCACTTAGTGCCAGCTGCAGCGTTTAGGCCCTGTCCCTGTCCTCAGCTGCCCAGCAAGTAGTGGGCAGCTGCTACGTTTAGGTTTTGGCGCAGTTTCGCAACCTGGACTTTGATGTAAGTTCTGTGCTAATGTAATTTCTGCGAATTGTTCTTTGCTGCACCTCTGAATGTGTTTTTGATGCGTCATGTGCCTTGTTCTCACACCTCTGAATGTGTTGTTTATGCATCCTGTGTTCTCCTGTGCTGCACCTCTGAATGTGTTTTGATGCGTCATGTGCCTTGTTCTTACACCTCTGAATGTGTTGTTTATGCATCATGTGTTCTCCTGTGCTGCACCTCTGAATGTGTTTTGATGCATCATGTGCCTTGTTCTTACACCGCTGAATGTATGTTTATGCATCATGTGTTTTGTTCCCATGCCTATACCCCTAAATGTATGGTGATACTTAGGTGGATGTTTTCTCCTAGTACAGGTGTTTCTAGTGAGGTCCTGGTTCCCTGCGTGACATTCTCCTAAGGTGGTTAGGGTTGCGTAGGTGGTACTTACCTCTTACCAGTGATTACTGGTTGTGTGCTACATGATTATTTGGTGTTTAACTATCTCCAAGGGCTTGATACTGAGCTTGCCCCCTGACCAGAGTCCAAGGACCAGTGGACTCTATTGTGCCTTCCCTGACAAATTTCTGGGACTTGTCTGATCTCCTTGGGCCGCTGGGGCCTCGCCTGAAGTTTGCCTCGCTCACTCCCCTGCAGCTCGTGTCTAGCCACCCCCGCCAAGAGCCGCACCGCTCCTTGTGAAGCCATGCTCTGCTCCGCCTGGGCCGCCGGCATCCTGCACCTCGGCAGCTTGTGCCTGGGCCGCCCTCATGCCTCGAGCCGCGCCGCTCTCCTCTGAGCCGCGTCCGCTTCGCTGGGCCGCCCACACCCTGCCCCCTCCTCCTCTGAGCCCACACCTTGGTCGCCCCAACCAAACCCTTGTAGCGCGCGGGTCGCCACCGCCCTCTCTGGCCTACTGCGGAGATTACTCGCATTATCCCGCGCAACAAGAACGGAAGGTACGGTCTATATCCGCCGCCAGTTATTAAATGTTCCATGGTCTAAAAGTGTTATTTCTAAAAGTGCTTATTCCTGACAGTGGTCCAGGTGGCCCTGTCCTGTACATATATCCCCTGTAAATTCTGCCCGTGCCTGTTGGCACATTGTAAAGTCTGTGTTTTTATCTAATGTGTTTGGTGTAATACAAAGGCTATTTTTATACATAACCTTATGTGGAGTTTCCTTTGTGGTTGGCCTTGGGTGTTGTTGCTGGGGGTGCGTGCGCAAACACTTAACTCACATTGCCTCCGAGTTTAGCTTTTCTGCTTGTGTCACGTTATCAAGGGGGTGAGCAGGGGTTATCTTGGCGTGTAACTCCCGTGCCCTGACGTGGGAATGGTGGTCTCTGACTGACTTTGGCGCAAGCCCTGGCAAGCCAGGGATCCCATTTCTAACATTGGCTGGCAGCGGTCGGGATCCGGATTTGTGTTTGTGCTGTACCACAGTAGCAGCTGGCTGCACCACAAAACTCTGCATTTTAGATGAATCACATTGTGGGGAATATTGTTTTTAAAGTTGCTTAAAATTTCATTTCTGTTGAAATGTGTTTTCTGGATTCACAAGAAGGGTGGGATCCAGTGGTGGCAGCAAAAATGTGTCCAGTGTGTGTGTTCCCTGTCCCTTTCCTGGAGTAATGGTACCTGTGTCACGTGTGGTCAGGTTGAGAAATCAGGGGTGGTAGAAACTGCCTTACCAGTTTGGGTGGGGGGGGCGTGTGTGGATGAATGGTGTGAGTTCTCTGGATGGGGAGCTTGCTGAATACTTGTGTGCTCTTGTTTTGCTCAGATACCTAAGTCCTGTGTGTTGAACTTTACCCACGAACGTCTGCAGAAGTGGAGTCTGCTTTTAATTTCTGTGGTCTGTTTAGAGACAGAATTTTGGAGTTGGTAAGGTTCTGGGAGGAGAGAGACATAGGGGATGGAGTGATTCCAAAAGGAGTGGCTAGGGTGTCTTCCAGCACAGTGTGATGGAAGAGGTTCAGTGTAGCCCAGCTAGGTCTTTTGTGTAGGGGCTCACGTCCTGTCTCAGAGGAGAAGGAGTGGGTGGGACTGCGTGTCTCCAGGTGCCCGAAACCCAGTCTCAGGGCCTGGAATGTTTCTGAAGGGAACGTCAGGGCGGGGGCCTATGCTGTACCAATAGGTCATTTGAAGAGGATCTCCCAGAGTGTTTGAAGAACGTGGAACATCAGTGAACAGGGTTTCAGTAGTTTTGGTGTCTCGCAGTACCGCTCCAGTTGGGAGGGTACAGAATTCTGGAAGGGGGTCAGAGTGAGTCTGACCCCTGTGCATCTGGTGAATTTGGATCCCAGGTGGGAGAGTTGTGTTCTGGAGGGTGCTTCAGAAGTAGAGGTAGGGTGGGGCATCCTTGCCCGTGACCTCTGGTCAGCCTGAGGGTGCGGACCCTAGGTTGGAGGATCAGTGGTAGTTTGGAACTACACTGAGAAAGGGAGTGGAGAGCGGCTAGTGCAGGCCAGGGGTTACTACCCCCCACTCTGTGGATGGGCATGGACCAGTGGTATCTGGGTGGCCTAGGGCCTGGTCCTAGCCATGGACAACTAAGGAGCACCAGTGGGGTAGCCTAGTTGAGCCTGTTTTTTTTTAAGTATGTGCTTGTCTTATGGGTCAACGTGGCGTAGAACCGGATGGTGTCCCTTCAGTGCGGGCCCACGTCCGTGTTCTATTGCCCAAAGCAGGAAAGTCCATCACAGTGGTGATTGGTCTGCCCTGCGTTTTGGCTGGAAGGGGGTTGTGTTGGACTTGGCCCTTCTGGCAGGTTCACCCCTGAACTTTTTGCTTTTAATTGTGACATGGTGTTAGTGATTTTTGGTTTCTGCGCACTTTACCACTGTGTCCCAGGGTAAAGTGTGTGCGTGTGGTGAGATAGGCCTGCCCTCCCATAGGAATGCATGGGGAATGTATGTGTCCCTGGAAGTTCCTGATGCGAGGGGTGTGCAGGCTCGAGTCTGGTATGTGCGGACTCGTGTGATTGAATGCTGTGCAATGATGTATGCTGCATGATTGTGTCTAGTGTGGAAGTGCCACTTCTAGACATTGGTGTGCGTGTGCAGTAAGGGTGCTGGCGTGTGATTGGCTGGAGCTGGCTGGTGAGCCTGGCTCTAGGAGTCTGGGTGGGTCTGCCCGGTGGTGAGTGGAGAGATTAGCATGCTGATGTGAGGGAGGGGTGCACCTGGGACCTGAATAGGGCTGGGCTTTCCCCACACAATGCTGGCTCTGCCCCCTGTGGTGCGACTGATGACCCTAGCCTCCCTAGTGAATAGGAAGGGTGGCTGAGCACATCAAGAGTGCTCCAAAACCAGCTGCGACTGGTTTCTCCTCCACCCTGCACCCAAGACAAAGGTTTACTCTGTATAAAAAGGGGCTGTGTCCCCTTACAAAATGTGCTTGTTTCTGACTGGAATCTGCCAGGGGCGTGCTGCTGCTTGGGCCCAGGGGAAGGCTTGCCTCCCTGGGCCCTGCCCAGCCCCTGGATGCTGGAGGACTCTTTTGGGACCCCTCTGTCTTTCCTAGGATGATTGGAGAATTTGCTTTACCCTGGAAACCTTGTCCTGTGTGGCTGCACCCTTCTTGCTATAGGGGTCATCTCTGGGGGGCCTGTTGGTGCTATCTATGCCCCCAGCGCCTTGAGAGCGTTTTATTTTCCTTGCTGGGCAGAGCGCTGTCGTTTTCCCTTGGAGGGAAGCGCTCCTGCCCCTTTTTATGCACCCTGCGTCTTTAATTGCATTTTTTTATTATACGAGAGCCCACCTCTTTTATGTGCTCCCTAGCGAGTGCCCACCTCGCTTCTAAGTTTATTTTTCGCCTCGAGGGTGCCTACCCCTCGCTATTGCCCAGAGAAATCACAGCCGCGGGCAAAACCGGAAGTCAGGCGGCATCGCGCCTGACTGTAGGCGGGACTTCCGGGTTGCTGAAGGAAGTCCCGCCCGCTGCCGTGCTCTGATTGGCCAGGGCGCCCGGCGGAAGGAGGGGACTGCTGCCCTGGAGCCACGAAGGCTCCACATGAAGTCCCGGTCCCGAGATGGGGGACCGGGTGAAAACCGGGTGAAGCGGGCGCATTTGCAAGGAGGGGCTCCCATGAGGAGAGAGAGCCCCGCCAAGCGCTACTGCCGCCCGAGGATCAACGAGAGCCCCGCCCGCTGCAACAGCCGAGAGAGGAATGCTGACTGCTCCCCCCAGAGCTGGTGAGTGGCGCTACGGTGGGGCACGGTTGGGTTGTGCCTGTTCCAGGCCCATGGACAGTGCTGGGCGGCCCCATTGGGAAGAGGGCTGCCCCAGTGATAGTGCAGAGTCTCAGTGGAGGCTCAATGGCAAACAGAGCGGCCCCGTCTAGCAGCGGGCCGCTCCCCCAGGTGCTGCGAGTTAATTCTGAGCCTGCGGGCTTCGTCAGAGCTGGCATGATTGTTTTAGGAGCCAGAGGGCTCCAAGTAACACAGTTGTTTTAAGAGCAGAGGGCTCCACCGTGGGGCATTGTTTTTGTGCAGAGCCTGCGAGGCTAACACGTGATTTGTGCAGCAGCATGGTTCCCAGAGCCTAGAGGGCTCCAAAAATGTGCCGAATGCCTTGCTAGAGCCAGGTGGCTCCAACCTAGTATGCAGTCCTTGTCCTAGGGCCAGTGAGAGCCCATGCTGCAGTTTTGTCCCCCAGCTGCCCAGCAATTAGTGGGCAGCTGCACCGTTTAGGTTTTCTATCCTCCTAGGGACTTGTACTTTGAACTTCATCCCTACTTGGCCTTCTCCAGCTCCGCAGCAATTAGTGCCAGCTGCAGCGTTTAGGCTCTGTCCCTGTCCTCAGCTGCCCAGCAAGTAGTGGGCAGCTGCTACGTTTAGGTTTTGGCGCAGTGGCGCAACCTGGACTTTGATGTAAGTTCTGTGCTAATGTAATTTCTGCAAATTGTTCTTTGCTGCAACTCTGAATGTGTTTTTGATGCATCATGTGCCTTGTTCTCACACCTCTGAATGTGTTGTTTATGCATCCTGTGTTCTCCTGTGCTGCACCTCTGAATGTGTTTTGATGCATCATGTGCCTTGTTCTTACACCTCTGAATGTGTTGTTTATGCATCAGGTGTTCTCCTCTGCTGCACCTCTGAATGTGTTTTGATGCATCATGTGCCTTGTTCTTACACCGCTGAATGTATGTTTATGCCTCATGTGTTTTGTTCCCATGCCTATACCCCTAAATGTATTGTGATACTTAGGTGGTTGTTTTCTCCTAGTACAGGTGTTTCTAGTGAGGTCCTGGTTCCCTGCGTGACATTCTCCTAAGGTGGTTAGGGTTGCGCAGGTGGTACTTACCTCTTACCAGTGATTACTGGTTGTGTGCTACATGATTATTTGGTGTTTAACTATCTCCAAGAGCTTGATACTGAGCTGGCCCCCTGACCAGAGTACCAGGACCAGTGGACTCTATTGTGCCTTCCCTGACAAATTGCTGGGACTTGGCTGATCTCCTTGGGCCGCTGGGGCCTCGCCTGAAGTGTGCCTCGCTCACTCCCCTGCAGCTCGTGTCTAGCCGCCCCCTCCAAGAGCCGCACCCGCACCGCTCCTTGTGAAGCCGTGCTCTGCTCCTCCTGGGCCGCCCGCATCCTGCACCTCGGCAGCTTGTGCCTGGGCCGCCTTCATGCCTCGAGCCGCGCCGCTCTCCTCTGAGCCGCGTCCGCTTCGCCGGGCCGCCCGCACCCTGCCCGCTCCTCCTCTGAGCCCACACCTTGGTCGCCCCAACCAAACCCTTGTAGCGCGCGGGTCGCCACCGCCCTCTCTGGCCTACTGAGGAGATCACTCGCATTATCCCGCGCAACAAGAACGGAAGGTACGGTCTGTATCCGCCGCCAGTTATTATATGTTCTATGGTCTAAAAGTGTTATTTCTAAAAGTGCTTATTCCTGACAGTGGTCCAGGTGGCCCTATCCTGTATATATATCCCCTGTAAATTCTGCCCATGCCTGTTGGCACATTGTAAAGTGTGTGTTTTTATCTAATGTGTGTGGTGTAATACAAAGGCTATTTTTATACATAACCTTATTTGGAGTTTCCTTTGTGGTGGGCCTTGGGTGTTGTTGCTGGGGGTGCGTGCGCAAACACTTAACTCACATTGCCTCCGAGTTTAGCCTTACTGCTCGTGTCACGTTACCAAGGGGGTGAGCAGGGGTTATCTTGGCGTGTAACTCCCGTGCCCTGATGTGGGAATGGTGGCCTCTGACTGACTTTGGCGCAAGCCCTGGCCAGCCAGGGATCCCATTTCTAACAATGTTCTAATCCTCAAATCCTCTCTTTTTAAATCTATATTATCCCCCAAGGATTGCAAATTATTTGATTTTCTTATTTCTACTGCAATCAAATCTATTACCTATAATTGGAAAAATTCTACATTACTCTCAGTTAATGCATGGTGGGATTGGAATCCTTTTCTTAGACGTGGGCAATGCTTTTTTCCACACTCTCCTAATGTTTCCTCTCCTTCTAGGTCTAATATGTGTTCCAGTCTAGATTCCTATATCGTTGCTTGTACTGCAATTTAAAATTCTTATTTCAATTTATAACAATCAGTCTTTGTTTATTGCAGCCCTTTTTTGTTTATATTATCATTTATATCTATTATGTATTTCTTAATGCTGGTAAAGCTATTCTATTTCATTATGAATGGTTGTTTTTTATTTCTTATATTGCAATATGTTCTGATACTCTACTGTTTGGTATTATTGTTTGTATTGTGTTTAATATTTATGAAAAATTCATTCAATAAAACATTTTGAACATACAAAAAATGAGAGTGCAAGGGTTTTTCATCTTGGAGTATCCTTAAACCAATTTGTAAAAAGAAAAAATGAATAAAGGCACATAAAACTTGTGGTAGACAGAAAACATGACTGTGAAGAGTATCAAAGTAGCGAGGGAAAATAGCAAGCATGATGTATGAATTCTATGGGCCGCATGATAATACAGCGTGCAGGTGACACCTACTAGACACGTCTGTTTATCACACATTTATGAGGAATTCTTTAAAGGACGCCCAGGTGCCAACCCGCAGTTGAAACAAACAGAAGCCTCTTTATCATCAGAGCAAACCAAGCAGGTGAGAAGAGGCCCTTTCGAAGATTCCAGTGGTTTTGATTCATTACCCCCCCCCCGTTATTATTGCTGGTATTATTTGACGCGTTGAACAAATGGGCTTAAATGACCACACTTGATACTCCATCTTGGAATGAAGTGCGCACCAGAATGAGGGTTGAGGCGCTATTCCATTGCATAGCTGCACATTTGAAGAACTCACAGTGGCCTGAGGAGCCGGAGACAAAGCACTGACTGACTTGAAACAAGGGCTGCACAGCGGCCCTGTCCGGCTTGAGAGTGCCGAGCTTGAATTTGAGGGTGCGAGGGCAGCGGGGTAACCGGGCACGCTTAAGATTCAAAGCTGTCCATCTGCATTTGTTAGCTATAACGGACAGACGACAGTGCACCACGAGTGGTGTGTGCGATCACTGGAAACCAAACACCCTCATATCCACATCACTTCCTGTTTTTCAAGACTTTTGGCGCACATGCGTACATGTAAGGCATTGCGCACATTTTAATGCGCACTACTTTAAAAACAAGCATTTGAAATGCGATAGAACTCGCATTTACGCGAGTCCTATTGCATTTGAAACAGGGGTGTGGGCGGGAAAAAAGGTACAAATAGGAGTGGGGGGGGTAGTGGTGGCATGAGAGGTCACGGACTGCGAAAGGGAAGGGGGAACAAAATAGTTTAGGGGCCGATAGCCATGGAAGTATACAAATGATGACATGGCCATTAGGAGGAGGGACTAACAAGTTGAAAACCAATCAGAGTGCAGCAGTTAGGACTTAAGCCAATCCAAAAGATGGGCAGAGAGTGGGCGGAGCTTAAACAAAGCTTCCCTGCTATAGTATATACTGCATGTCTCAACGAGACAGCGCAAGCGCTGCCTAGGTGATCCGAGGTGCGTTCTAATCTACGGTCTTTCAATTTGGACCCAAGATTAGAATGCAGAATTAAAAAGCCTAGTTTATTATTCACACTGGTTGAGAAGAAGGCGGTCTGTGCACTGTCCATTGTTCACACTGAGTGAGAGAAAGGCTGTCTGAGCACTGTTCATTGTTCAAACTGGTTAAGAATAAGAATGGTCTGTGCACTGTTCATTGTTCACACTGGGTGAGAGGAAAGCGGGCTGTGCACTGTTCATTGTTCACACTGGGTGAGAAGAAGGCGACTGTGAGCTGTTCATTGTTCACACTGGGTGAGAAGAAGGCGGCCTGTGAACTGTTCATTGTTCACACTGGGTGAGAAGAAGGCGGCTGTGCACTGTTCATTGTTCACACTGGGTGAGAAGAAGGCGGCCTGTGAACTGTTCATTGTTCACACTGGGTGAGAAGAAGGCGGCCTGTGCACTGTTCATTGTTCACACTGAGTGAGAAGAAGGCGTCTGTGCACTGTTCATTGTTCACACTGGGTGAGAAGAAGGCGGCCTGTGAACTGTTCATTGTTCACACTGGGTGAGAAGAAGGCGGATGTGAGCTGTTCATTGTTCACACTAGGTGAGAAGAAGGCGGCTGTGCACTGTTCATTGTTCACACTGGGTGAGAAGAAGGCGGCCTGTGAACTGTTCATTGTTAACACTGGGTGAGAAGAAGGCGGCTGTGCACTGTTCATTGTTAACACTGGGTGAGAAGAAGGCGGCCTGTGAACTGTTCATTGTTCACACTGGGTGAGAAGAAGGCGGATGTGAGCCGTTCATTGTTCACACTGGGTGAGAAGAAGGCGGCTGTGCACTGTTTATTGTTCACACCGAGTGAGAAGAAGGCGGCCTGTGCACTGTTCATTGTTCACACTGGGTGAGAAGAAGGCGGCTGTGCACTGTTCATTGTTAACACTGGGTGAGAGGAAGGCGGTCTGTGCTCTGTTCATTGTTCACACTGGGTGAGAAGAGGGCGGTCTGTGCACTGTTCATTGTTCACACTGGGTGAGAAGAAGGCGGCCTGTGCACTGTTCATTGTTCACACTGGGTGAGAAGAAGGCGGTCTGTACTCTGTTCATTGTTCACACTGGGTGAGAAGAAGGCGGCCTGTGAACTGTTCATTGTTCACACTAGGTGGGAAGAAGGCGACTGTGAGCTGTTCATTGTTCACACTAGGTGAGAAGAAGGCGGCTGTGCACTGTTCATTGTTAACACTGGGTGAGAAGAAGGCGGCTGTGCACTGTTCATTGTTCACACTGGGTGAGAAGAAGGCGGCCTGTGAACTGTTCATTGTTCACACTGGGTGAGAAGAAGGCGGATATGAGCTGTTCATTGTTCACACTGGGTGAGAAGAAGGCGGCCTGTGCACCGTTCATTGTTCACACTGGGTGAGAAGAAGGCGGCTGTGCACTGTTTATTGTTCACACCGAGTGAGAAGAAGGCGGCCTGTGCACTGTTCATTGTTCACACTGGGTGAGAAGAAGGCGGCTGTGCACTGTTCATTGTTAACACTGGGTGAGAGGAAGGCGGTCTGTGCTCTGTTCACTGTTCACACTGGGTGAGAAGAGGGCGGTCTGTGCACTGTTCATTGTTCACACTGGGTGAGAAGAAGGTGGTCTGTGCACTGTTCATTGTTCACACTGGGTGAGAAGAAGGTGGTCTGTGCACTGTTCATTGTTCACACTGGGTGAGAAGAAGGCGGTCTGTACTCTGTTCATTGTTCACACTGGGTGAGAAGAAGGCGGTCTGTGCACTGTTCATTGTTCACACTGGGTGAGAAGAAGGCGGTCTGTACTCTGTTCATTGTTCACACTGGGTGAGAAGAAGGCGGTCTGTGCACTGTTCATTGTTCACACTGGGTGAGAAGAAGGTGGTCTGTGCACTGTTCATTGTTCACACTGGGTGAGAAGAAGGCGGTCTGTACTCTGTTCATTGTTCACACTGGGTGAGAAGAAGGCGGTCTGTGCACTGTTCATTGTTCACACTGGGTGAGAAGAAGGCGGTCTGTACTCTGTTCATTGTTCACACTGGGTGAGAAGAAGGTGGTCTGTGCACTGTTCATTGTTCACACTGGGTGAGAAGAAGGCGGTCTGTACTCTGTTCATTGTTCACACTGGGTGAGAAGAAGGCGGTCTGTGCACTGTTCATTGTTCACACTCTGGGAGGGCCTTTGCCCAGTTCACTGCTCACACTGACAGGAAGGGAGGCCTACGTACGGTTAATTGCTCACACTACGTGAGAAGAAAGTAGTCTGTGAGCTCTTCATTCTTAATACTGAGAGGAAAGTGGCCTGCACACTATTTGCTGTTCACAGTGAGTGAGCAGAAGGCAGCCTGTGCACTATACATTCATCATGCTGAGAGAAAGGGGCCCTTTCTCAGTTCATTGTTCACACAGAGTGAGGGGAAGGTTGTCGGTTCTTGTTCATTGCTGACAGAGGCAGGTGGCATGTGACCTGTTCACTGTTGATAATATTTGGTTAGAAGTTGGTTATTGCCCTATTGTTTTTTCAAGTTTTATAACAGCAAAAGCAGGTGGTCGGCTCATCACAGTTCATTACAGTTCTGTACTTCACTTGTGTTCTGTCGGAGATGGTACAGACGAGGCCTGTGGTTTGTCCCTGCAGATGAAACCCTGTCGCATAACAGATGAGCATTGGGATACACATGACAGTGTGTGATCTGGTGCACCCACATATCCCTTGCACTATAGGGCACTGCCAAGAGAGAGCAGGAGAGCTAGGCACCAATGTGAGCCCCTGAAGCACAACACAGGCCTCTGGACGGTCTCCTGCAGAGCTGGGGCTCTGGTGCTTGTCAGAAGGGCAGCTACAACCTGTACCCCAGACTGTTCTTGTCATGGTCTGGGAACTGGCACTGTCACAGACCTTCACCCAGAGGGGGAGGTGGTCCTTAATAGAGGTAAAGACTTCACCTTCAGGGGTGACTGACAGATCAAGAAGGCAGGCTTCACTCAAGCCTCTCCTGCTGCCAGCCTCAGGGGCTGCTGTTCTCCTCCGTCCACCCTGTGTCCACAGCTAGAGACGTACAGATGGCACTGGGTGGAAGGTGCTGATAGAGGGAGGGAGTGAGGGATGAAGGATGGTGGGAATGAGTGACAGATCACAAGGGAGGCTTCACTCAAGCCTCTCCTGTTGCCAGCCTCAGTGTCTGCTGTTCTCCTCCCTCCACCCTGTGCCCACAGCCAGAGGGGGCAGATGGTACTGGGTGGAATGTGCTGAGGCTGCAGGATGTTCGTGTGTGATTGTCATCAGGAAGCGTGTGGTGTTTATTTCCTGGTGTTCTGATTGAATATCTTTGCAGAAGCCATCTCCGGATGCTTCTATCACATTGGAAGATCATGTTCTCTGAATGTGAGCTCCAGGGCTGAGGTCCAAGACACGGCCCTGTAAGCCTTTCACTAAAGAGGGGCAAGGGTGGGAGAGAGAGGGTGGGGGGGAGAGTAAGTGAGGAAGGAAGAGGAGGGAGCCCGAGAAGGTGCAAGGGTTTGGGTTATTCAGAGACGAATTATTCCACATTTTTAATTTATTACAATCAGACATTGATCTGATGTTATAAAATGCTGTTCATGGAATGTTGTTCTCTTTAAGCAAATTAAGGAGAATGAATGCTCCCATCATCCTTCCAACTATTACGAAAACTTCTAAAAATGGAAAGTGAATATTCTAAATATCCATGACATAACGTAACATAACAGTTGTATCCTTGTGTTATGGATTGCCTCTCCCGTGTTTCCCTATCCCTGGCTGCTCAGCCTGTGTGAGTGTTCTGAGTAGAATGATGGGTGTGTGGGCCGTGAGTGGAATGCGTGGGTGACTGGATGAGAGATGACAGTTGATGGATGGGGCTGAGCAGCAAGCAGGCTGCTCCCGGTGGGGTTTGATATGACTTACATCTGGTATTATTTTACCTGTGTACCTGTTTACCTGATACCAGAATAAACCTACGTTGACATCATCATTCCAGTGTGGTCTCCTGATTACTACATTTATTTTTGGCGACGAGGTGTGGACGTCCCCACGCTCTACAGTGGTTCAAGACTACAAGAAATACTTCAAGATGTTTCCTACATCAAGCTGGGAAGGAGCCACTACTTGGAGAAGCCATCTAAAGCAAGCGACAGGTAAAAGACGGAAAAGACTAGAGTTACAAGAGGACACACAGTGTCATTCTAAAGACATTAAGGTACAAAGACAAAATGTGAAACAGGTACAGCAACAGCACGCAGTACAGCCCCACTGCTGCCCATTACATCGGGTAGCCCCCAAACAAGCGTGCTGTACTCCATCTTAAGAAGTTACTACAACAAGATGGGTCATTAATGCTGCACAGAGTGAACCTACAGGTACGCTCAGTCTCTTCACACACTACAGTGATATTGCGCAGATGGAGCCTTCCTCTACACTAAGCCAATTACTATGCTCCATTTTTATTGCGCAGAATGGGTGCCGGATAACTGCCTGCATTGGAACAGACCTTCACTACAATGACGCTGCCCAGATTGTGTACCTGATTAATGCCTGCATTGGATCTGACCTCCCTACACACTGGGTCTTGAACCAGCTCTTGCCAAGAGTCATGTTTCAAGCTGAGCTAGCAAAACAACACCGACTCCCTGATCTCATCTGTGGCATTGGCTGGGGGAATGATGTCACGTCACATAGCTGCTCGTGTTAAAATAAATCTCCCTGCACATGTCACATGGTCTCAAACTTTCTTGTGGTTTCTGCTGTAAATTGGCATTATCTTTGACACATCTTTGGGGAATGTTCACAATACAAAATGGTTTGGATCGTTCTTTGGCAGTGGGCTACACACACATACACACACACACACAACAGGTGTGCAAATCGAGCCCAGCCTGGGCGAAGTCAAGTGCGCCTCCTTTTATTTTTTATTGCTAACCAACAATGAGATCTATTGTTTGCAGTGATATCCAACTGACATTGTCTTGTTTAAATTTCAAAGAAGCTTGTAACGGTGCGCGCACTTACCTGTGTCTTCCTGCCACGGACCTCTCTATGATGCATTTGCTTCTCCGTGGGACTTGTGATCTGCTGGCCAACGTTTTGCTTTACGCTAATGCCGGGAGCCACTCGGCACGGCGTGATACAGCGTGCCGCCATCTTGAAATTGCCGGAGCATGCTGTTATACTTGTTCAGTTTGCTACTTTCTGCCAACCATGTGTGGTATCTCCCACCTTTATTCCCCCCCGGCGGCTCCGCATGTAATGGGGCTGCTCGCGGTGACATCACATAGAATGTCACCGCGACCAGCATTCCAAGGCGAGCGCCGGGGGCTGGTGAGAGAAGCTGACTCGGGAGAGAGGCTGTGGCTGAGGTCGTCAGGTTACCCCTTTGACTTAATAAATGTCATAAGGTTAATCTAAGAAGCGTCTGTTGTGTTTATTAGCCGCTTCTACACTGGCGACGAGGACAAGTCATATCCTGCGACCTCAACACGCAAACGGGAAGTGACAGCTGACGGGAAAAAAGTATTAATCGCTCCTGAGGCTGAAGAAATATCGCGGAGGAATAAACGAAATAAGGGTCAACGGCGGTGTCGAGGGAAGAGGTGTCGATCCCGTGGCAGTCTGAAAGACAGAAAGACCTTAGAGGAAAAGTGACTGAAGGAAGGAAAGAAGAAAAGTTCCCGTCTACATTCAAACAAGACGTAAGGTACGCCTACCAGCTGTCCTGGGCGCGCTGTGCCTAACCCACGAGTAAAGAACTAGCGTAACTGAATTTGCGTCTGGGGTTAGTCAAGCTTGTGAGGCGATTGTCAATGCGAGTGACTGACGAGCAGTAAAGCGAAGCGCAAGGAACTTCAATTGAAAAAACCGGCATGTGGAAGCCAGCTGGCACAGCAGGCGCGCTGTTCCTACATCCAGTGAGAATTCTGTGGTGAGCGCTTTGCAGGCAGTAGGGGAAGCGTAGTGAGTGGACTACTCTAACTCGGGTCCAACTCATTTGCAGAGCAGCGCCGAGGAAGGGAAGCAGGAAGGTACACTTCATGGCCTGTGGTGTCGGCAGAGACCTAACATAACGTGGAATTGTGGCAGCACAGCGTGATCTTTGACAGGCCAACCTTGCGCACTCAATAGCGATCGCATTACATTCAACAGGAAGCTGTCAGCGCGCCAGGACTCCTTTCAATTGATCATCACTGTGTTTTGAGGCATCTTGTGAAGAGACGGGCAGCGTAAGCAGCGCACCATCCTCTGTCGTTTCGCACTATTGTAGAGGAAAACTTTGCGATTTCCCCACCGTGTAACTTTCACTGATGCCATGACTTCGTGAAATAAAACCTGTATGCAACCTTGGAGCTTGTGCAGAACTCCCCTCAGAAGGATTGTGGCACTCTGAACTGAGGAGAGTTGGGGGTTTGACGCATCTGCAGATTAAAAAATCGTAACTGTGAGCTTTTTACTGTTTGTTCAGGTTTTCCCTGTGCAACTTTTAGGGAAGGCACCTTCTAAGTATGTTTTGCATCCCAATGGACTGGCGGGCTCACCACTGTGCCTACTAGTGTTTTAAGGGCTCACTTAAGGAAATTTAGGGTAGTTGACCCCTTGTACCTGACTATACCAGTGGGTTGAGTATAACACTGTGCCCCATTCTGTACACAATAGACTAGCATGTTACCCTGTGTTTTGGCTTTCTACTTAATATAGCGCTCTGTGACACTTTGCCTAGCACTGTTCCCCACCTACGCTGTAGTCCAGCACTACGCTTACAGGTTGGGGTTCTTTGTTGCTTTAACACTCTGTACACTATACCATGCAGAGTGTGACTCCTCCACCCTTCTTCCTGACTAACCCAGGTGATCCTAGCATTCAATGGAAAAAGTGGAAGAAAGTATTTTTGAATTACGCCACTGTGTGTGGGCCAAATCTTGGACTTGAAAGGAAGGTAGCATTACTAGCATACTACTTAGGGGCAGAAGGAGAAGAAGTTTTAGATCACCTCCCAGACTTAGGGACACAGGAAGCAAGGGGCCTCAATGAGCTAGAAGTAAGTCTGAAAAAGTTGGATTTACATTACCTCCCTAAGACGAGCACCATAATGGAGAGGTACCATTTTGGGAAGAGAGCACAGAAGGAGGGGGAATCTATTGAAGATTTTGTCTCTGAGTTAAGGAAACTAGCTGCAACATGCAAGTTTGGTGGTGCAAGTGAAGAGAGGATCAGGGATCAGTTTGTGTTAGCTTGCAGAATGGAACGTGTACGTGAGGAGCTATGGCTTAAGGATGATCCGCCCTTGAGAGAGGTTTTAATTATAGCTAAACAAGTTGAGCACATGTTGCAGTGTGTCAAGGAAATAAGGCAAGACACTGGGGAGAAAAGAAACGAAGATAAGCCCAGTGTGAGTGAAGTGGTGACCGAATGTGAGGCCTTGTCTGTGATCAAAGGCCAGAAAGTTACGGGTAGAGAGCAGAAGGAAAACAGAGTGGGAGGATCTTTCAAGGGCACCTGCTACAGATGTGGCAAGCAGGGGCATCTAGCCAATGACAAAGAGTGTCCCGCCCTCAGGTTCACTTGTAACAAGTGTGGAAAGAAAGGTCACTTTAAGCAGTATTGCAAGAGTGGACAAGGGGTCAGTAGGCAGAGTAGAGACAGGACGATCATAGTCTGTGATGAAATTGTGGTGCAAGTCAACGAAAGTCAGATCAAAAGCCGTAGTGACACCATGTGTGAAGAAATTGTAGTGCAGGTCGATGGGGGTCAAGTCAACAGCCCCAAAGACACCATAAAAGTGGGGAGCACTGAGTTAGAAGCATTGTTCGATTCCTGCTCTAGAATAACAATCATTAATGCTAGAGAATTCGCCTGTGTGTCTAAGGGGAAGATAATTCTGAGGAAAATGGATGGGAGACCTGGAGGGTATGCGGGGCGCCCCATCTCAATGAAAGGGTATTTTTGTGATAAAATAGAATACAGGAACAGGTCAACAGTGTCCAAGGTGTATGTATCTACAGTCGGGGATAACATTTTGGGGTGGCAAGCACAGAAGGAGTTGGGGGTCTATCTCAATCCTAATAGTAACCCCCAGATCTTGATACAGGAGATACTGGAACAAAAGGAAGACGTAGTGTCTGAGTTCAAAGAAGAATTCAGAGAAGAGCTAGGATGCTTAAAAAACTATTGTCACAAGATAAAGTTGAAGGAGAACGCTAAGCCAGTCGTGGCCAAAGTCAGGAAGCTTCCAATTGCCATCCAAGAAGAGGTGAAGACTGAACTGGAGAAACTGTGCAAGGCAGGAGTCATCGAACCGGTGGAAGCGACGGAATGGTTGGCACCCATTGTGGCCGCAAAGAAAAAGGATGGGTCGGTTCGGCTCTGCATCGATCTGAGAGCACTGAACAGGGAGGTCGTGGTCGATCGATTTCCTCTTCCGAACATCACCCAGATGATGAGCATGCTAGAGGGGGCAAAAGTGTTCTCCACCCTCGACCTCACCTCGGCTTACTTTCAGATCAAACTGCATGAAGAGTCGCAAGAACTCACAGCGTTTGTGACACCCATGGGCGCGTACAAGTTCAAAAGGATGCCTTTTGGGTTAGTCTCGGCGGCTGCCGTGTTTCAGAGGCTCATGGGGAACATCTTGAAAGGCATCCCAGGCGTCATGTGTTATCAGGACGATGTGCTGATATTTTCTAAAGACCATGAAGAGCATGATAAGAGGCTGAGACGCGTGCTGGGAAGGTTCAGGTCGCAAGGTCTAACGGTAAAAAAAGAAAAGTGCGTCTTTGGCTGCGCAGAATTAGACTTTTTGGGTCACAAGGTGACAGCCGAAGGAATCCGCCCCAAAGCCGAGCTCCAGAACACCATTGTGAGTTTGATGCCCCCCAGAAGCAAGGACGAAATCAAGTCATTTATGGGAATGCTAGAGTTCTACGGGAAATTCATACGGAACCTTGCAGGAAGGACGTACGCCATCAGGCTGCTATTAAAGAAAGAGACGGAGTTCAACTGGAGTCAGGAGTGTCAGAGAGAGTTTGAAGATGTAAGGAGGGCACTGGCAGAAGCCCCCAGTTTGAAGTCCTACCTACCCAACCGGGCGACAGTGGTCACCACTGATGCAAGCGCTAAAGGGCTGGGAGCAGTCCTCACTCAAATAGGCAAAGACGGTGAAGAAACGATAGCGTTCGCCTCTAGATCCCTCCAGAAGTCTGAAAACAACTACTCGGTGATCGAAAAAGAGGCTCTGGCAGTCTCCTGGGCATTGGGAAAATTCAGAGACTTCCTGTGGGGCACACAGTTCACGCTGCGTACTGACCACAAGCTGTTGGTAGAAGTCTTCAGCAAGAAGGGCCTAGATGCCATCTCCAGCAGGATCAGGCGGTGGGTGGTCAGTCTTCAAGAATACACCTTCCGCGTCGAGTATGTTCCGGGAACACGTAATTTTGCAGCAGACTGTTTGTCAAGACTCGTAAATGAAGAGGAAGCGAAGGAGTCGCGTGACAGGGTGGATGATGAAGCAGATGAACATCAGATGGAAAATGTCTGCGCAATCCAGAGGGCATTAGGAGAAGAAACATGGAAGAACGCATTGAAGGAAGACAAAATCCTGGAGGAGGTGTGCAAAAGAATAAAGGGCAGGTGGAAACACGAAGATAAAAGGGAGGAGACTCTGCGGCCGTACTGGGTTGTCAAAGACGAGCTGTCCATAGTCGATGAATGCCTGTTCAGGGGAACAAGACTAGTACCACCTGCGTCGGTGAGAGAAAGCCTAGTTGATATAGCCCATGAAGGCCACATGGGTATCACCAAGACGAAGCAAAGGCTTAGAGAGAACTACTGGTGGCCAAGCATGGACCTTGCAATTGAAAGGAAAATTAGAGACTGCATTCCGTGCAGCAACAGTGACAAAATCTTGAAACAAATGACACCGCCAATGGTGTGCAGGCCGCCACCGTCAGGACCTTGGGAGGAATTAGCACTGGACATTGTGGGTCCATTGACGGGAGAAGTGTGCACGCCGTACATTCTGGTACTCATGGACATGTATTCTAGGTGGCCGGAGGTGAGACTAGTGAGTGAAGTCACATCTAAGGTCGTAATCGAGTTCATGCAAGAGTTGTTTGTCAGGGAAGGGCTACCCAGCAGCCTACTCACAGACAATGGGGTGCAATTGTGTTCCAGAGAGATGGAAGACTTCCTGGAGGGGAGAGGTATCACACACAAACGGTGTGCTCTCTATCACCCTGAGACCAACGGCATGATCGAGCGTTTCAATAAAACCCTCAAGGAAAGCATCCAACTAGCCAAGGCCAGTGGATTAAGCTGGAAGGAAGAAATATGGAGGCGAGTAGAAGCGTACAGGTTCACCCCGCACCAAACAACGGGAGTTACCCCCTTCGAGTTGCTCCGGGCAAGAGTACCAAACACCAAGCTGTCCCCAAGATGGATGGGGTGGCGCAAGGGATGGTCGGATCACTCCAAAGAAGCGAAGAGCCTGGAGAAACAAGAGGGAGCCATGATAGAAAGGAAAGAAAGGTATGACCGGCTCAAATCAACACGGGAGGCCGGGTTCAAAGTAGGGGACAACATCAAGATCAGGACCCCTACTGGCAGAGCAAGTTGGTCAGGATACAGTAGTCCAACCAAGATCACCAAACTGTTCAGGAATGCTGTGAAGACTTGAGAGGGGAAGATTTGGAACCTGGGAAGACTAGTGAGGTTTCACCCACCCGGGCATGACTCCAATAGTGAAGGGGAGGGGAAAGGAGATGTGGGGGAGAGCAAAGGGGCTAACACTAAGAAGCCGTTGCCGGTCCCCCACCCAGGTGGTAGGTCTAGCAGGAGAGTGACCCGACCCCCCAGACATTTTGATCAATATGTTATGATGTGATTCTCTTTATGCCATTGTTCTTTTGTTATTCTCATGTTTCATTCCGCAGGGGAGGGGGATGTGTGGTATCTCCCACCTTTATTCCCCCCCGGCGGCTCTGCATGTAATGGGGCTGCTCGCGGTGACATCACATAGAATGTCACCGCGACCAGCATTCCAAGGCGAGCGCCGGGGCTGGTGAGAGAAGCTGACTCTGGAGAGAGGCTGTGGCTGAGGTCGTCAGGTTACCCCTTTGACTTAATAAATGTCATAAGGTTAATCTAAGAAGCGTCTGTTGTGTTTATTAGCCGCTTCTACACCATGTCTTTGTCATACTTGTGACAGTTTCAATAGAGTTTCTTTCGTGACAAAAAATGCCATGCTGAAACCATGACCTTCTAGTCTTCTCTTTTTCACACACGTTTTGCTTTGTTGGAACCTTTATGTACAAAGAAGCAATCGTTGACTGTTGTTTTTTTTTTAACTTCACATCTTAACACTTGTGCACTGTTGCGGGGCAGTTGCAATCTGGTTTCAGTAAAGTAAGCTTGACTGCAATCCTTCCCTGTCCCTGGCTGCTCAGCCTGTGTGAGTGTTCTTAGTGGAATCTTTGGTGTGTGGGTCGTGAGTGGAATGCTTGGATGACTGAATGAGAGATGGCAGTGGATGGATGGGGCTGAGCAGCTAGCAGGCTGCTCCCGGTGGGGTTTGATATGACTTACATCTGGTCTTATTTTACCTGTGTACCTGCTTACCTGATATCAGAATAAACGTCCGTTGACATCATCACTCCAGTGTGGTCTGCTGATTAACACAATAACATTACATAGCATAACACTTTCTAGCATTTTTGCACAGGGACATGATCACCAGAATCAGAATCAGTCTCAGGGTGAAGTTTCTGATGAAATAGGTGTCCACCGTGGGGTCGGACAAGCATGTGTATCAGCCCCACTTTCATTCATTTTATATGTTAACAAGTTGCGCCCTTTTTTAACTTATGTGACATCAGATGTAACACAAGTCCAAGGCACGTTGCTCCCCTCGCTCTCATATACAGATGACGCAGTTCTGAATGCACACACGCCTATAGCCCTGTGCCAGCGGGTGCATTCCCTCGCTGATTTTATGTGCTACTTGGACTTTTAAACTAACTATACTACGTCTTACATTATGGCACATGGTCCCAAGAGACATCAGTTAACAACTATTTCTTTTAAGACAAAGAAAGGCCCTAGGGCTATAGGACAGTCGCACTAGTATTTATCCGTCTTAGTTCATTAGTTAGCCCCGGACACTCAAATGTTTGTGATTCCAGCGACAACAAATCACTACACCAAACTAGTTAGCACATACAGGACAGGAGTGTTGATTATCTACATATGTGTCATTATTGATAATATCATTAACCTTTTTTAGAAACTTCACATTTCCATCATTGATGATGCCCGGACATCATAAGTAATATAGACCAAATATATTAAATTATCCAACCCGTAATGACGGGAGTGTCCATTAGTAATACGCAGGAGTCACGGGTCTTGATGAAAACATCTTGATTTATTTCTATACTTTTTGTGGATGTAAACATGAATTCAGCTCAGTCATCACATTTCGTCCTAAACAAACTTCATCAGAGCTGAAAAGATTAAAACACATACAAAAAAGTTTGATCAGATTTTTGCTTTAAATATACATATTTTCAGTCTAAATCACCTAAATCATTTTCATACATTAATCAACAAATAATCAATACGAATAGACCGTGACTCCACCTACACCAATGGATCATATGTACTTTCATAATGGATCAGATATCTATTATAAATATTTCTAAAATGCACTGGTACATATTGAAGACACAATTTAGATAAGAAAAAAAGCAATGCGACTTTAACACCTTCCATGCTAGTGACGGAACCACTCCGTCACCAGCCTCGGATGAGCTGTGCTGATGATGGAGTGGTTCCGTCACTGCCCCGCTGCCGCACCGGCGCGGTGCTGATTTCGCTCCTGTGCGGCGCGTTCTATTGAGCGACGGGGCCGTGACGGAACCACTCCGTCACAAGCACAATGCGCCCGAGGCTCATGATGGAGCGGTTCCGTCACGAGCATGGGAGCGCCGCGCGCCCCCCCTCCCTCCTAGCGCTGTGGCGGAAGTACCGCCGCAGCCAAGGGGTTAAATAGATTCCTACAATACAGATCAGTTTACCATGATATATTAAGACACTCCACATTTCTTACTGTTGGAGAAAATCAATTATCATGACCCCAAATAATATAATCCTATTCTGTAAAACTCACTTGTAAGTAAATGCTCAAAACCAGGTGTATCATCTCCAGTTAGGCTTTGCATCGTAATTGAATGCATCCCTGACGATAGTCCAAATAAAATGTAGAATACAATGTTTCAGGATCCCTAAAATATTACTTCAATCATTTTATGATCAGATAAAGTTCTAATGTGTATAAAATACTTACATCAAAGATGAGTCATCACATATTTTATGTTCACTCCAATTTATGTATTCCAACCCTACATCTCCCTCCTCAGAATTGAATTCACTATGATCAACTAGAAAAAATATTTATACAAATTAAAATATAACCTATCCACTACACCCAGTGATGAATTATTATACAACCCTGTGGCGGGTTGCTCAGTAAAGGGCACTATACGAGTTTTAGTCAGTGTCGGTTTTATTTGATGAAATAAGTAATCAGTACAAGTTTGTCTTAGGGGGAGTCTCCTCGGGGATCGGCTTCTCTCTGGCCGCTGTTTCCTGCGTATAGCCTCGGTCTTCTCTCTTATCGGGCTCCTCCGCGTTTCTACCGGATCCGTCTCCGTCTTTAGACCTGGGTCCGCCTCGGGCAAAAGATAAGAGAGAGGGTCTCAGTCCGTGACTATTTTACACTTGTGAGGGAAAAGGAGTGAGGGATACCCGGTGTAGTTTACAAAGCAGTCGGTGCACGGGAAGGGAAGAAGTGCGGGGAGGGGTCCTTGGGGGTTTAAGGGTACCGGGGTATTTACACTAAGGTCTGTTTCCTCTTTTTTTCACCCACCCCGAGATACGGTCACGTACCTCTGTGAGCCACACGCCTCCAAGTCGCGTGTGGCTGGGCGGCTCGTGGTGCCGATGGCCTCCTGGCTCCCGCGCCGTCAACGGGTCTGAATCCTCCTCCTTCCCTCCGATAGATGGTGTTCCGGGTTCTCGTTCTTCCTCCGCGATGTCTCTTCTTCCACTCCAGTACTCTCCTCTCCTCTCAGCGTCCTCCTCTCCCCCATACACGCCGGTGAACAAGCACACCTGGCTAGGCTGCACTTCCGCATTTACTGCCTGACGAGACTCCTCCTCCTTCTCGGTCCGCTGCCAGTTAAAGGGCCAGTCCATGCTGTCTTCCTCGTCGCAGCTATAACACTCGACCGGTCCAGTCTGCACCTGAGGTGGGGAGTGCTGTAAAGATAGGAGGGGGGGGGTCACACGATGAAAACCCTCTAGGGGAGGCCCTTGTCCTTGAGACCCCCTCGGGAAGGTCCGCCTCGTCACAAACCCACACTACCTACAAGACACTTTTAATAAACTTATCTACAGCTCACTTGTGGAAAGATCCACAACAGATACCTATGGTCATCACTACGCAAATATTATAAAGAATATATCTATTATTTACAAACACCATTTGCTACTGACCCCTTGATCAACAATATTAATATTTCTAAATACTACACCAACATTCATCCCCCTATTTATACAACATATTAAGAACAAAGCCTCAAACACATAGTCATAGTTACTAAGTGGACTGAGACCATTCAGTGACAGAGAAAACGAACACCCGAAGAAGACAGGATCAGATTAAAAAACAACGACAGGATCCAGCTCAATTGGTGACCATGGGCCAGATGTAGGTAGCCTAATACCGGTCGGTAACGGCCGAAATTCGGTAATTTCGGCCATTACCGACCAGTATTTGGAAAATGAGATGTAGTTGGCCATTTTCCTGATTCGGTAATTTACCGAATTGGTATTTTAATAAATACGTATATTACCGATTTCTTAAAATACTGATTCTGTAAATTACCGAATTTGCTATGTAGGGGGCGGTACACAGACAAAATATCGATTTTTAAATATCGATATGCAAAAATATCGAAGTTTAAATATCGATATACAAAAATATCGAAGGTAAGTAATATCGACAGTCTAAATATCGATATTGGTATGATATCAGTAATATCGAAGTTGTAAATATCGATGTTAATAATATCGAAATTAATAACTTTGATGTTACTAATATCAATTTTTAAATAAATTTAGTGTATATTATATTGTATTTATTATGTTTTATTATTTATTTTTAATGTTATTTTATTAAATATTGTCTTTTACTACTGTAGCGGGTTGTGGGTTTATAGGGGAATAGGGTGGGAAGTAATTTAATTATGTTAAATTAATTATTAATTATTAGGAATTATTAATTAATTAATTGAGAATTAATTTTAAATTATTTTAAATTAATTTATTAATTGATAAATATGTTCTGTAGCGGGTTATGGGTTTATAGGGGAATAGGGTGGGAAGTAATTTAATAATAATTAATTAATTGATATATGTTTGTACATATTTTAATTAATAATTAATTGGTAATTAATTTCTATTAATTACTTAATTAATTATTATAATTTTTTTCATATTTATAATGATTAATTAGTTGGTAATTAATTATTATTAATTATTTAATTAAATTAATTATAGTAATTTTTATATATAATTTATTGTTATTCTTAATTAATTAATTGTGCAAAATAATATTAATTTTTAAATTAAATTAATTACAGCAAATGTGCTAATATATTTACTTTATTGTTATTGTTAATTAATAATTAATTGGTAATTAAATAATATTAATTAATTTTGGGTACAGGGGTATTTTTAGGGTTCAGGGTCAGTTTTCAGTTCATGGGTAAAGGGTTATTTTAGGGTTCAGGGTCAGTTTTCAGTTCATGGGTAAAGGGGTATTTTTAGGGTTCAGGGTCAGTTTTCAGTTCATGGGTAAAGGGGTATTTTTAGGGTTCAGGGTCAGTTTTCAGTTTTTGGGTAAAGGGGTATTTTTAGGGTTCAGGGTCAGTTTTCAGTTCATGGGTACAGGGGTATTTTTAGGGTTCAGGGTCAGTTTTCAGTTCATGGGTAAAGGGGTATTTTTAGGGTTCAGGGTCAGTTTTCAGTTCATGGGTACAGGGGTATTTTTAGGGTTCAGGGTCAGTTTTCAGTTTTTGGGTAAAGGGGTATTTTTAGGGTTCAGGGTCAGTTTTCAGTTTTTGGGTAAAGGGGTATTTTTAGGGTTCAGGGTCAGTTTTCAGTTTTTGGGTAAAGGGGTATTTTTAGGGTTCAGGGTCAGTTTTCAGTTTTTGGGTAAAGGGGTATTTTTAGGGTTCAGGGTCAGTTTTCAGTTCATGGGTAAAGGGGTATTTTTAGGGTTCTGGGTCAGTTTTGGGTTTTTGGGGTACAGTCGTACAGGGTAAAAATTAAATAAATTTAAATTAAATCAATTAAATGAAATTACTAAATATAAAATTACATTAAATTATTAAGTTTTTAATTTATTTTAAATGTATATGTATTAGTTTTAATTTTTTTATTATGTTTTAATATTTGTATTTAATATTTGTAACATTATATGTATTTTATAATTATTTTAACATTATTATTAATACATTTAAAAAAACGATATTTTTAATTTCGATATTTTTGTACTACGATATTATTTTTTCGATATTTTTGTACTTACCTTGTTAGGGATAGGATTCCGATATTTTTGACTTCGATATTTTTGTCCCGATATTTTTGTATGTCGATATTTTTGATTTCGATATTTAGTCAGACATTCGTAGGGGGCACTCAAATGAGTGCTTTTCCCCTTTTAGGATTCGTTATTTACCACCAACTACAAGTTGGTGGCAAATAATGAAAACCTTGGAAAAAGCATTTTTTACTTTTCCAACAGTGCCATGTTGCAGACATACATGCCCCTAGAGCATGTATGTCTGCAACATGGCCCTAGGGCATGTATGTCTGCAACATGTGCACCCATTCACAATTGAGGGGTGCAACAAGGTGTCAAAGTGACACCCTGCCACCCTTCAATGTTTCCCCCTTTTACTGAATCGGTAAATACTGATTTGGTAATTGGCATTCATTCCTATGGGCCTCCAGGCCCATAGGAATGAATGGCAATTAACAGATCGGTATTTACCGATTCGGTAATTACCGAAACTTACTGATTCTGTAATTCTTTCGGTAAAATTACTTACATCCCATTTGCATGTTCTTAAATACCGAATCGGTATGATTCTGTATTTAAGAATCGGTCTTCTGGGATTACCTACATCTGGCCCTAAGTGTGTCTGTTATATGTTCCTCTTGCTCATGTTTCTATAGTTTGCACTGTATCCTCTTCTCACTCCCGCAGCTCTCTTGCTTACCTAAAAGGCATCAGGGATGAGGCCTCAGCCAGCACCAACATGATCTGTTACTCACCTCTGTACGTGGACCAGCACAAAGCACGGGGCCACTTATCTACTCACTGAACCATCAAAGGAAGAGCAGAAAGAAACCAGAACTCACATCAGTTCTGCCTTCAGCGTCCAGGACATCCCATTCATGACATCACAGACTGTGTAGGACCCCTGTGCCCTACCTTCCCTATCCATGACATCTCACTTGTGACATCACTTGTCGTGCAGGACCTCTGTCCCCTACTTGCCCCATTCATGACATCACAACTCGTGCATGACCACTGTCCCCTACCTGCCCCATCCATGACATCACATCTCATGCAGGACCCCGGTGCCCTACCTGCCCCATTCATGACATCACTTGTCGTGCAGGACCTCTGTCCCCTACTTGCCCCATTCATGACATCACAACTCGTGCATGACCACTGTCCCCTACCTGCCCCATCCATGACATCACTGCTCGTGCAGGACCTCTGTTTCCTGTTCCCTACTTTCCCCGTCCATGACATCACAGCTCATGCAGGACCCCTGTGCCCTACCTGCCCCATCCATGACATCACTGCTCGTGCAGGACCTCTGTTTCCTGTCCCCTACCTTTCCTGTCCATGACATCTCACTTGTGACATCACTTGTTGTGCAGGACCCCTGTCCCCTACCTTTCCTGTCCATGGCATCACTGCTCGCGCAGGACCTCTGTTCCCTACTTGCCCCATTCATGACATCACAGCTTGTGCAGGACCTCTGTTCCCTTTCCCCGTTGTGCCCCGTCCATGACTTCTCACCCATGACATCACAGCTCGTCACACCTGACATCACTGCTCAGGCAGGACCCCTGTCCCCTACCTGCCCCATCCATGACATCACAGCTCGTGCATGACCACTGTCCCCTACCTGCCCCATCCATGACATCACTGCTCGTGCAGGACCTCTGTTTCCTGTTCCCTACTTTCCCCGTCCATGACATCACAGCTCATGCAGGACCCCTGTGCCCTACCTGCCCCATCCATGACATCACTGCTCGTGCAGGACCTCTGTTTCCTGTCCCCTACCTTTCCTGTCCATGACATCTCACTTGTGACATCACTTGTTGTGCAGGACCCCTGTCCCCTACCTTTCCTGTCCATGGCATCACTGCTCGCGCAGGACCTCTGTTCCCTACTTGCCCCATTCATGACATCACAGCTTGTGCAGGACCTCTGTTCCCTGTCCCCGTTGTGCCCCGTCCATGACTTCTCACCCATGACATCACAGCTCGTCACACCTGACATCACTGCTCAGGCAGGACCCCTGTCCCCTACCTGCCCCATCCATGACATCACAGCTCGTGCAGGACCTCTGTCCCCTACATGAGACTCATAAGTTATCATAACGTTACGTATCCCTGATTTTAATCCAGCACGGGCACGTAAGGGGGAACATACAGAGTGCAGGCTGTGCTCCCGCCAGAAGGAATCCTGGCTGCACCTCCTGTGAAGCTGCCCCATGTGAATATGAACAGCGGGCCTCCTCCGCCCGATTTGAAATGTTAAGGGTCAAAGACTGCAGAGCGGCCTCGGCCTTCTGTTTCTCCAAATCAAAGACAATGAATTCAGCCAGACTGGAGGAATGGGCGCCTCTGATCAGGGTCGCCTTCAAGGGGGGGCGGGAATGGAACCCGACCCCTGTCACTGACCCGACAAATCAAGTCGAAGGAAGCAGGAACTACGGGCACCGCCTCTTCAAGCAGAATTATCAAGCCCCAGGATTTTAATGCTGGCTATTTTTTTTTGTTTTAATCAAAAATGAAATACAAATATCACTGGGGACGGTGTTGTGTAATATCAGGTATCCCCTCGGGATCGTGTATCCCCTTCGCTTCGGCAGATTCCGGACGTCCTGCCTATTGGACAGCTCGGGCGAGCCCCCAGTAGCCCCGCCCACCCCAGGAGCGGAGAACCTCGGCTCAAGTAGACAGAACGAGCAGCGCGCCGAGCAGAGCTGCTGATAGACGGGTGATTCGTATACAGCCATTGAACCCCTTACGTCTTGGAGAAAGAAGAGGAAATAATTCGAGATCGACTGCTTCTGTCTGATCCTGCCCGGGCTGAGTAAATTCTCCGAAGACGTCCGAAGTGAAGGGGATACACGATCCCAATGGGATACCAGATATTACACAACAACTGTTTGGCACAACCTGCCTAAAGGCAAAAGTCAGGATTTTGATGGGTAGGGGTTGTGTAGGGGGCAGCGGGGGGAACTGTCTATTTAAATTATTCTTTTAAATGTGTGTTCATGCTTTTACTGTAATGATTTTAATTAATCAAACAGTTAATAAAAAATTCTAATTCAACTGGTTTTAGGATGTGCTGCTTTGGTTAAACTTTACAAGAGCTTGCTAGAAAAGACACTGTAGTATGCGCTCTAGTCTATGAGCGTATACGCGATGACGCGTCACGCCATAGACTGGAGCGCGAGGCGCGCGCAGGCGCGGATGAACGGAGAGAAAGGCGCGAACGGGGAAAACGGCAGCTGGCGACCGGAGCTGGAACTAGGTAGACGCTCGGTGCCCTGTGTTCATATAACTTGGCAATTTTGTGTAATAAAGACTCTACACATATACAGAGGCTCAGTGCTTGGTGTGGGGTAAAGGAGAACATTACAGTGGCGACGAGGCTGGGATTAAAACCACCATTGAGCACAAGGGACAGGAGCAGGCACCCTTCAACAGCCCCACACCAGCCAGAAGGACAGAACAGCAACAGGATGAGCAGAGGGCGTGGCAGCAGCGCAACAGCACGAGTATAAACGAGGACAAGCCCTAACACTCAGGTCAGTGCTGCCCCAAGGAACAGAGCCCACAGCCAGCACCCTGGCAGCCAAAGGCACCACCCCCAAGCCAGAGGAAGGGGCGCAGACGGACAACCCCACGCAGGGTATAAGGGACAATACCCCAGGTAGTCCAAGAGGGCAAAGTGACACGGCAGGGAGTGCAGGAGCATCCGGAGTACTCGTCCAACACAGTGCCCAGGCAGTAGACCCCAGAGGCGAGGCTAAGATGGCGAATCAAGCGTCGGCCCTGATGGCCCCCGTCCCATTCCTGCCCAGACCAGGGGAACCCCAGTTAAAATGGGAGGATTGGAAGGAATACTTTCAAAATTACATAGAGGCACTAGAGGATGAAAATGATGGAGCATACACCCCGGAAAGGAAAAAGAGACTGCTACTCCACAACTTAGGCCCGGAAGGGGTGAGAGTATTAAAAAACCTGGTGCCCAAGGAAAGGGACGCGACGGAGACAGATGTCTTCAAAAATGCACTAGATGACTTGGACAGCCATTACCGCCCAGCAGTTTGTGTCTCCATAGACCGTTATAACTTTCAACAGAGGAAACAAGAGGCAGGCGAATCCATTGATGACTATGTGGCAGCGCTCCGACGTCTGGCCATCACGTGCCAGTATGGTACTCTACAGGATGAGTACATAAAAGACCAGATCGTCATGCATACCACCAGCAGGGCGGTCCAAGACAAATTATGGGCGCAGAACGAGACATCACTCAAGGAAGTCGTGGCGATGGTAAAAAAGGCGGAAATGTCGAAACGCAGTGCAGATGCAGCCAAACGGGAGGGCGCACCGAGGCAGATGATTAACAAGATCGATGAGGCTTCACAGTCCAGTAGACCCAAGGGGACGTATGGAGACCAGAGGAAGGATTCGATATGGACTGGGAAACAGACGGTCCGCCCCAGCACGGACAATAAGTTCTCGTGTTACAGATGTGGCAGCACGGCACATTCGGCCCAGGATAAACGCTGTCCCGCGTTCCGTGCCAGATGCGCGTTTTGTGGCCTGGTCGGCCATTTTGAAAAGGTATGCCGCAAGAGGGGGAAGAAGTCCACGGTCAAGTGCGTCGAATCAGTCACCGCGGACATCAGCGAGGAAGACGACCTGGAAGATGGCGATCTGGTGCTATGCATCGAAGACCAAGTGCTGGACGTGGCTGGGAAGCGAAGAGATAAGCCTCGCACGGACATGCTGATAGGGGGAGTGAAGGTACACGTGGCTGTCGATTCAGGATCTCCCTGGACCATCGTACAAAGATCCATATGGGAAGAAGACTTCGCTCCGGTAGTGGGGCCGGACTTATGGCCGCCGGATATCAAACCCATCTCGTACACAGAGAATGCCATTCCACTGGTGGGGTGCCGAGACTTCACGTTTGAATTCAGAGGAAGGTCGGCCACATGCACCCTGTACGTGGCGGGGAAGGGCCCATCAGTGCTGGGATGGAGAGACGCAGGGGATCTAGGAATCATACTCAACCCAGGCGGGAGAGAGCAGATACTGCTGACGGATGAGTGGCCCCTCACGAAAGAAGAAGATTGGAAATCTGCATACCCCAAAGTCTTTGATGGCACAGTCGGTAAACTGGACAAGTTTGTCCACAAAATAGTCCTCAAGGAGGGTGCAGTACCAGTGGTACACAAAGTCAGGAACATACCCATATCCACAAGCGGGGCAGTACAACAAGAACTTCTGAGGCTGGAGGAGCAAGGCATCATAGAGCCGGTGGACAGTGCGGAGTGGCTATCACCCTTGGTGGTGGTCAAGAAACCTAATGGAAAGGTTCGTCTCTGTGTCGACCTCCGCGAGCTCAACAAAAACCTCATAGTGGAGAGGTTTCCTCTTCCCAGGATCGAGGAGATGCTGGCTAGGACGAAAGGCGTGACTCACTTCTCCACCATAGATCTCACGTCAGCGTACCATCAGATTGAGCTGCATCCCTTGAGTAGGAAGTACACCGCCTTCATTACGCCCTTTGGGTGCTACCAGTTCAGGAGGATGCCCTTTGGCCTGGCATCTGCAGCGGCAGTATTTCAGAAGCTGATGCATCGGCTGTTCAAGGACATCTTGGGGGTACAGTACTTTCAGGATGACATCTTGGTGATGGGCTCCTCCAAGGAAGATCACGACAGGAAGCTACATAGAGTACTGGGAGTGCTACAAAGCAAAGGGTTAACTGCGGAATGGAGCAAATGCAAAATTGGAACTCACTCAGTGACCTACTTGGGTCACGAAATCGGTACGCTTGGTATATCACCCAAGGAACAAAATGTGAAGGTCATCAGGAATGCCAAAGCTCCCAGCACCAAGGAGGAAGTGCGGTCATTCCTTGGGATGGCCGAGTATTATAGCAAGTTTGTGAGACACTTCGCTACCAGAACCTACAGAATGAGGCAACTCATCAGAGACAAAACTAAATTTGATTGGGACTCAGAAGCGCAATTGGAATTTGACACAATAAAGGACTGCATCAGCCAAGCTGTCCCACTGCAAGGGTATGTCCCCATGGGAAAGACCATAGTGACAACAGATGCAAGCGACAAGGGCTTAGGGGCGGTTTTGGCGCAGGAAAGGGAAGACGGATCCATTGAAACCATCAGCTTTGCTTCACGCGCGCTGTCCCCGACGGAACAAAGGTACAGCGTCATTGAAAAAGAGATGTTGGCGGTCACTTGGGCCATGGGCAAGTTTCGGCAGTTCGTGTGGGGCACAAGATTCAAGCTTCGAACCGATCACAAACCCCTAATCAAAGTCTTGACATCTTCGGGCCATGAGACAGCGACCCCGAGAATAGCAAAGATGACTCTGAAGCTTCTTGATTACACCTATGACGTGGAGTACTTACCAGGTGCGCAAAACAGGGTTGCAGATTACCTCAGCAGGGCGGCGGCGATGGAAGATGCGCCGGAGGAAGCCCCGGACAGAGAAGAGATGGTGGCCAGCATGGAGGACCATGAGATGACGATAAGCGGCCAGGAATGGGCGGCAGCTTACGAGAAGGATGCCGAGAAGGTAGAGATAAAGAGACATCTAACGTCTGGCTGGCCTGACAAAAGGAAGCTCACTGAAGGGATACGGAGATTCTATGAAATAACAGAGGAGCTGTCCCTGAGTGATTCGGGGATTTTCATTTACAGAGGTGAAAGGGTCGTACCACCAGAATCACTAATACCCCGATTGTTAACACAACTGCATGAAGGACACCTGGGTATTGTAAAGACCAAAGCACGAGTCAAGCAAATGTATTGGTGGCCAGGCATGGATGTCCACATAGAAAGACAAGTGAGGGAGTGTGGGCAGTGCCAAGGAGCGGACAAGGTGCTACGACCACTCAGACCAGCTTTGGGAAAGTTTGACACACCACAATGCCCCTGGGAGAATGTGGCCATCGACATACTGGGGCCAGTCCTGGACAGCAGAGGCGTGAACAAGTATTTGTGTGTGGTGATAGATAAATATTCCAAATGGCCTGAAGTGGACATACACGAGTCCATGGACACGGACACGATACTGAAATTCCTGACATCTTTGTTCCTAAGAGAAGGTATACCCAAATGTATCCTCAGTGACAACGGACCACAGTTTGTCTCGGACAAATGGATTAGGTTTATGAGGAGGAACGGGATTGAGTCAAAGCACACGGCAGTCTATCACCCGGCCTGCAATGGCCAAGTGGAGCGGTTAAACCGCGTGCTAATGGGCTCCATACAGGCAGCCATCACGCAGGGAAAGGACTGGGAGACCGAAGTGATGAGTATGCTGTGGGCCTACAGGATCACCCCCACGGTGGTGGGGTACAGTCCATTCCAAGTGCTAAGAGGACGACATCCGTTCACCAGGGACAACGTAGTGTGGAGGGAGAAGACCATCACCAGCAAATGGTCCCCCGCGGTGGTCCAGCACAACCTGGAGAAGGCCCAGAGGATTTATGCTGCACACTACGACAAACGTCGCAATGCGAAGGGAACAGAGCTGGAGGAAGGAGAATGGGTCAGGGTCAAACTCCATACCATACAAAAGAAAGGTGAAAGCAAGTACAGCCAGCCCTTACAGGTCAAAGAAGTGCGAGGCAGGGCGGCTCTCCTGAGTGACGGCAAGGTGTGGTCCCAAGACCGCATGGCCAGAGTCAACAAGATAGTAGTGTGGCCCAAGTCCGAGGAGGAAGAGATACAGGTGGACTCCCAAGAAGCTAGACCTCAAATGGGGCACAACACTGGAGGCCTGTCGGATGGAAGTGGAGAGAACAGTGAAGCGGACAATCACAACACAGAGCCTATAGACAGAGACGATACACCGGCCGGTGTAGTACAGAGTGAAGATCACAGAGATGGAGAGAGAGCACGAGGAGAGCGAGAGGTGGAAGAGAACATGCCGGTAAGACACACCCGCAGTGGCAGGGCAGTCACCGTGCCCTCTCGATATAGAGACTTTGAAATGAGTGGACATTAGCCATAGGCTTGGCCGTCCCCGGGCGCCCTCCAGAGACACACATTGGGGATTTGGACACATTGAGAACTGTAACGTTCTCCTTTCCCCCACACCAAGCACTGAGCCTCTGTATATGTGTAGAGTCTTTATTACACAAAATTGCCAAGTTATATGAACACAGGGCGCCGAGCGTCTACCTAGTTCCAGCTCCGGTCGCCAGCTGCCGTTTTCCCCGTTCGCGCCTTTCTCTCCGTTCATCCGCGCCTGCGCGCGCCTCGCGTTCCAGTCTATGGCGTGACGCGTCATCGCGTATACGCTCATAGACTAGAGCGCATACTACAGACACCACGACCACCTCCCCTAGACAAGGAGGCAAAGCCTGAAAAATGGGGCTGTGGTTGAAACACAGATGACAAGAAACGCCCGCTGCCTCTCACGCTCTGTCCTGGGTCCCAGGGCATGAAAAGTGGGGGTTTCATTTATATATACCAGGATATGAAAAATGGGGGTGTGTTTGAAACACAAATGACAAGAAACGCCCCCTGCCTCTCATGATCCACCCTTGGGGCTGCCTCATCCTTGGTTAAAGTGTCTGCAGACTATCGCTTCGAGTCTACCTCTCTTTGACTCCCCCTCACTCTGTGACTGTTCTTCGTTCACCAAGACACAACCTTTGTTGTGTACCTCACATACCTCAGTTTCAAAGCCTCTGTGTCATGACTCATCTCTGTATCAAATGCTTTTCCTTTCCTATTTCAGAAAAGGCAGAATTTGATTATTGTTTCACTGCTGCTGCCCCCCTCAACCAACTCAGTAGCTCACTTAGCAAAAACTCCCCGGGACAAAATCTTTGCTCCAGACCAAAACTTCGTGAGTGGTATAGCTACCTTCTTCCAAACTAAAGTACAAACAGTGTATGACGAGCTCAGCACCACGGTAACAGATACTGCCGACAACGAGGTGGAACATTCCATTGCGACCCCTTTTAGTTTTTCCAATTTTCCTTCATTGGAGAAAGAGCAAGTGTACGATCTGCTTACCCAGATGAAATCCGGCTCTCCTCTAGATCCTTGCCCCCCTTATGTTTTGCATATGGTTCCAGAGAGCATTGTGAATGTGCTAACACCCTTACTCAATAAGATTATTGATACTGGTGAATTCCCCAGCAGTTGGAAGAAGGCCTGTATTAGACCTATCATTAAGAAGGAGAATCTGGATCCCTCTGTGCCGAAACACTACCGCCCCATTTCCTGTCTGCCACTACCTGCAAAAATCCTGGAAAAGGCCATGAATCAAGAAATCATGAAATACATAGATGAAAAGAAACTGTTAGATCCCTCACAACATGGTTTCAGACCATATCATTCCACTGAATCAGCTCTCATTATGGCCACAGAAAAAATACGTAAGACTATGGACGAGGGTGGTCGGACGGCCCTGATCCTATTAGATTTGACAGCGGTCTTCGACACTGTAAATCACTCCGTCCTGCTAAAAAGACTAGTTACTCTAGGCCTCACCGGTAATGCTTTGACTCTTGTCACCTCCTTTTTAGACACACGAACGCAACAGGTACTTTGGAACGGGCTACAATCAGCCGAATTTTCTCTTCCTGGTGGAGTCCCGCAGGGCTCAGCATTGTCACCCACGCTGTTTAACCTGCATGTTACTTCGTAAGCAGCGCTGATTAGATCCTTTGGCCTACATTTGGTGTCTTACGCCGATGACACTCAAATTGTAGTGTCAATCTCTCAACCTACTGAAACCATAGCAGAGCGCTTCAGGAGCTGCCTAGCTGGGGTGAGAAAGTGGATGAGCCACAACTTTCTTAGATTAAACACGGACAAAACCGAAATCATTGAATTCGGCCAGAAGCCGTCCATCTGGAGTGATCTATGGTGGCCTCCTGAGGCAGGGTCTTGCCCTGCCCCAGTTGATAAGGTCAGGAACCTTGGTTTCCTATTCAACAAGGATCTATCAGGCAAGGCTCAGATCAACCAGGTGACATCTGCCTGCTTCTATAGCATTAAGGTGCTTAGAAAAATCTTGCCTTACATTCCAACTGCATTAAGAAAGACGGTGATGGGAGCCCTGGTTATGTCCCGGGTAGATTACTGTAACTCCCTCTACCTCGGAGCAGGAGAGAAACAACTGACCAAGCTGCAGGCAATCCAAAATGCAGCGGCTAGAGTACTGCTTAATCTCCCCAAGCGGCACCCAACTTCTAAAGCCATTCGGGAGCTTCACTGGCTCCCGGTTAGGCGCCGCATTCCGTTTAAGGCCCTCTGTTTGGTACACAGGTCATTGTATGGTAAAGGACCAGATGATTTCATCAAACTTCTACCTCGTTATGTACCCTCCAGAACTTTGAGGTCAACCAATCAAGACCTAGTGTGCCAGCCGGGAATAAACAGAGCTCGATGGAGCGGCAAATCCTTCTCCCATCAAGCGGCAAAATTGTGGAATTCATTGCCCCCCTGTTGCGCACACAAAAATCTAAAATGAGCTTTGGAAAGTCCTTGAAAACCAGGCTCTTCACCCAGTCCTAAATCTGCCCCATTGTGCTTCTTAGTACTCTCAGCGCCAAGACGCCGCGGCATTTGTGCGCTTTATAAGAATTTCAGTCAGTCAACCATGCGCGTATGTGGAGGAAAATGTTCCCTTAGTACATTATTATGTTGGTGGGTTTCAAAAGTGGAGGGAAACTCAGCTTTTCATCCTTCTAAGGTCAATAAATTGAGTGTTGAGCTGTAAGGACGCGCCCATCTGCAGTCTTGGCTAATAATAAAAGCATATGTCAGTCCCTGGCAGCGCTGAACACTGACCTGACCCTCAGTTGGAGAGCTCGGACTGACAAGCGGGTGTAGATGGCAAACAGTAGGCAGCTCCAAAAGGGCACGGGGCAGCAGACCGGTGCGGTGTGTTGGAAATCGATGACACTTATGGAAAGACGTTTGCACACACCGTTCGGTAGAAGTAAGTTATTTATTATATTTTTCCCAAAATACTGGTGAGGGAAGAAGTGGGGAGCGGTCAATCGTCAGCTCTCATCTGTCAACATTCTAGAACACTCAGGGTAGGAGTGTAGGATCTGCTTACTGTGGTACCCCCACTTTTCCCTGGTGTTTCACTGTTTTTCGACTTTAGACTGGCTGGGGCCCTGCTCTTCAGGACCCCATCCTAGCTGCTTCCTCTCTAAAATGATTGCATGTACTTTAGGTACACTCCAGATTGGTTACTGGGCTACCCTTGTGAGTCCCTAGTATATGGTACCTTACGTACCAAGGGCATGGTACCCCAGAGGCCTTCCAGGGGCTGAAGTATGTATTATGCCACCCCTGGGAAGCCTTCTAAAATGGCACCACAGGCCTGCAACTGCAGCCTGGGTAAACCTGCATGGGCCGGTCACCCCACCGTGCACACTCCCCGTGAGTGACCCCTTTCCCACCAAGTGCCGCCACTGCTCTCAGCTGTGCTCCCGGCCCCCGACCGCCGGAACTGCTTCTGCTCTACTTGTATTTCGGTTCTCCTGAACCTTACTTGCTCTCCTCCTGCTCTCCCCTGTTATTTACCGCATTTTGCCTCTGTGTAACCTTGCTTGCTCTCCTCCTGCTCTCCATTGTTGTTCTTTCGCATTTTGCCTCCGTGTAACCTTGCTTGCTCTCCTCCTGTTCTCCCCTGTTATTTCTCCGCATTTTGCCTCCGTGTAACCTTGCTTGCTCTCCTCCTGCTCTCCCCTGTTATTTTTCTGCATTCTGCCTCCGTGTAACCTTGCCTGCTCTCCCCTGTTATTTTGCAGCGTTTTCGCCGTTTCACTTGTCTTGCCCCCTGTGTTTTCTTCGCCTGCTGTTTCCCCCCATTGTGGTGCCCAGCCCCTGCCGCGTTTCCCGCCACCTCCCCGCTCCCCGCCGCTGCCCCCCTGCGGCCCCGCCCCCTTCCCTCACTCGCCCTTCCCATTCGCCACCCCGCTCCCGCCTCCCAGCTGACCCTCTCTCGCTCCGCCCCCCCCCACTCTCCACATATTGCAGAGTGGCGAACGCGCAGCGTTGACGCGCAGCGTGCGCGCCGAAGACACGCCAGAGGTAAGCCCGCCTGTGCCCGTTCGTGCCTGGACCGCGCCCAGCGCCAGGACCCCTGGCCCCCGCAGACCCCAGCCCACCCGCCGGACGTATGACGCCGCCACCCTCAACGCCGGCCGAATCCCAGGATGCTACCGAGCCACCCCGAGACGCACCCACGGACCCTTCAGCTGCAACGCCTGCAAGTTCACCTGCATCCGGACCAGCACTACTCCAGCACCAACCAAGACTAAGACGAGCAACAGCAGCAGCCACCTGAAATGCATCCTGCTCAACACCCGCTCCGTCCACAGACACGCCATCGAGCTCTGGAACCTGCTCGACACAACCTCACCAGACGTCGCCTTCCTCACGGAAACCTGGATGAACGCCTCTTCAGTGCCCGACATCGCCATCGCCATCCCAGACGGCTACAAGATCATCCGAAGGGACCGCATCAACCAGACCGGAGGAGGCATCGCCATCATCCACAGGAACTCCATCCGCATCACGACCAACACCGACGACACCCTCGCACCCGCCGAGCATCTGCACTTCCAGGTCCACATCACCCCCAAGACCACCCTCAGAGGCACCCTCATCTACAGACCCCCGGGACCACGCACACAATTCAGCGAAGACATCGCCGACTTCATCAGCCCGCACGCCCTCCTCTCCGCTGACTACATCCTCCTCGGGGACCTCAACTTCCACCTGGAGAACAACAACGACCACAACACCACCACCCTGCTGGACAACCTCGCAAACATGGAACTCCCTCCCGACCCACCTCCGCCTGACCCAGGACCACCTCGCCTTCAGGAAGCAACTCAAGACCTGGCTGTTCGGGCAGTAGCGGACCCCCCTCCCCCAGCGCCTTGAGACCCTCTGGGTGAGTAGTGCGCTATATAAATGCTTTGATTGATTGATTGATTGATTGCATGCACCCCTCACTAAGATACAGGTTACCTATATCTACCTTTAATCACCGACACATATACATCTATAAGTTACTCCTATGGCAGGCTTTATCAATCCTGAAGTCAGAGTGCTTTGTTTTGTGTGAGAGGGTGCCAATGCAGGAGCTGGGCCCCTCTGCAACTTTCGTAGCCTATTCTCTGAGGCTGTGATTCAGCCAGACCATATACTCTTAACTGCATTATAACCTCATGGTAAATGCTTCATTTGCAATGGCTGCTTGAGGGGGAGACATGTACACACTGGTCTAACCAGTAATAGTTTAAAAAGAGCCCTGGCATCACAAAATGGATGCTGCAGCCACAGACACGGGTCTGACTTCCTGCTGTTGGACAAAACTCCGGCAGGGGAGGCCTGGACAATAGGTTTCCTGTCACAGGGAGGTGTAACCACCTCCCAGACAGGCTTTAGTGTATTGTGGCGGGGTGGGTGCATTCAGAGAATGCTTTTCAGACAGTGCAGTGGGCACTGTTGGTGTCCCTGTGCATATCCCAGTTCAAACCGATTGCAGGGGCACTCTGCCCCTGCTCTGGCGTGAAACTGGACAAAGGGAATGGGTGTAACCACCCCTCTTCCCACACCCTCCTATAGGTGGGTCCCCAGAGTATGTCCAACCCCCTTTCTTAGTATAAGTATGGGACCTCGGTCCTTAGGACTTCAGATTACACCTGGACGAAACTCTGATACATATATCCTGGAACTACGACATTCTACACACCTAGAAGATGGAAGGATCTCCCTTGGGGTCAAGGAGTGACTCCCCTGCTCAAGCAGGTACCAAATAAGCATTTTGCTGGTCTACATTTCCGAGGCTCCTGCCAGACCCCGAAGAATTTGCGACTCAGAACATGGACTTCCAGACTTCCCAGAGGCCGACACAACATCCCAGCACAGGTGAGACCCGCAGCCCTCACGAGTGATGTGGGACCGGAACTCATGGACACCGTGCAAATTTGCAATTGCATCAACTTCTCAAGCTTTCCCAAAGTTGTGCATTGGGCTACTTGTAGTTCAAGCCCTGAGCACCATCTGCACCGGAGATTGTGGGCCTACACTCCACGAGAGTTCCATGAGCCCGCTTCTAGTAATTCTGTTTGAGGCTCCTTCACGATACCTGATCAGTCGACTGGTGGGTCCTCACAAAGGTAACTCTTCTTTTGTTTGGGCTGCCCTTGTTGCCCCAGATGTGCCCCGACTCCACACTGAGTGGTGAGTCCCTCAGACCTTGCTGGTCTGCACCGATGCCAATCTCTGCTTTCTGTGTGGGTTGCTGTTGCCAAGGCTTGTTGGGTCTAATCCGGAAACTGACACCGTAGCACTCAACATCCTTTGTGGGACAGCTCAAATCCAACTCCTGGTCATTGTCGATGTCTCCTGGTCCTCGTGGCTGAAGAGTCAAGCTTCACCTTCGTCACCTGAAATCACCCGACATCGGTGGGCATCCGCCTATCACCTTCCTGGTCACTGGCAAGTGACTCAAACTCTGTCCTCTCTGATTTCGGGTTATTTACATCTCTGATCCACCCTTGGATCCACCTGAACACTTTCCACTTGGACGCCAGCAGCACTTTGCAGCAGATCGTCATTGATATCGAATACGAAATCCGACACGAAAAGACACCTATGCACCCCGCTTCCCTGGGTGGGGTAACTCGAGTACTCCGCTGCTCCCATGGGTGTTGACTCTAGAACCTCCTGGTTATAAAGGGGTTTGCTCCAAGTCCTCTTCTAAGTGTCCTTAATCTTTAAAATTCCAACCACAACTTTCCCCATAGAAGTTAATTGTGAATTGGCGGCTGCGTTTAGACACTGCACGCATCCCCCAAGGGTTCCCTGTGTCACTACCTTGGGTGGTTCCCGGTTATTATATGGTTTGGTACACCCCTAGGCCTCAAAGTATATTGTGCTAATTTACTGTGTGCTAATTAGGTTTACTGAATGTATTTTTGCCTCTAGCCTCATAAAGAGACTAGAGGGATGTGTTTAGAATAAATACATATATTTTATATATATACCTGGCGTGGTTCTCCTTTCATTTGGTAATTCATGAGATTATAGACTGGTAAAACAAGCTGCTTTACATTCCGTCAAGACTTAGCCTAAAGACTGCTCTCCATAGCTACCACTAGGATTTCTTTCTGTATAGGCTGTCTTTAAACCTACTGTCAATAAGGGTTGTTTGGACTGGTGCAAGGTGCCCACTAGAATAGTGGACAGCATATGCCAGGCCAACTTCTCACACTTAGTTAATGGCAATGACCAGCTGGAACAATATGTATGGTGTCCCGCAGAGGACACCCGAGCCATGAATCTCAACGCATCGTCCCCTTTTCACAAAACAATATAAGATTAAAAACACAAAAATGACTGCCTAAAGCTGTCACACATAATTAGGTTAAAATAACTGAGACTCATAAGAGAATCATATAAATGTTTACATATTTAGCCAAAACACTAAATAAAACTCTTTGACCTTTGATAAAGGGAAAGCAAATGCAATTCATATTAAACTGTAATAAACAAAATAAATGTACTCTTTATATAGATTGTAGGGGAAAAAACACAAAATACATGGACATCATAAGAAGATGAATCACCCCCTGCATACGCAGGCAACATCCCGCTGTTATGTGGGAATCTAGGACCCTAGTGTAATTTTCCCGATTCATGCCCTTATATAGGTATAATTCACCCAATCCTTATATAGGCATAGGAATCTTTGCCTTATTTAGTCTTAGCCTGTGCAGCCCAAATACGGCATGGCTACTTCCACTAAACTCCGAGAATCCACAATGATTTCTTGAAAAACCAGCCTTCAGCAGTCAGGGACTTCCCCCTGCTTGAATACTGATTTATGCAAGAACTCCTGGAGTTTTCAAGGAACTAAGGCACTAGTGACGATATTATGTCCAATCTTGCGTCAAACTCGCCACCTTCAAAGTATAAATATTCCTACATTTTCCAAGTAAAACACGCGGTGGTTTAGGAGCAGATCGACTAACTACTTGCCCGATGCCCTGCTGCTACAAGTGCCGAAGGAAGCTGACCCTCCAACTGACGCACTAAGAAGATGCTGTCTTTTCTCCTGCCGAGAAATCCAGCTCTGGTGTTTCCAGGCTACCCTTGCGGGTTGCTGGGAGATCGAGTCCTGAGAGAGAGATACAAGACCTCTATCATTCTAAAACCAAGGTACGGAGCTGATTAGACCCTAAGAGAATTCTCAGACAGATTCTTGCAGAGAAATACTAAACTTAAACTACTCCTCACTTACTTCTTCCCTTGTACTAGGCTTAGGTTAGGTACACCGGGGTAGGCGTATTTTAGAAGCACCAGTTGAGTACCTTTAGCCACTCTTTTTATCACTGTATGTATTTCATGCATTTTAAGTATTCTATGTTTATGGCTTAGAAACCATATCATGCTCTTACAGGACTATTTTATAATACTATTCGTATTATATGCATTGTACTTCTTAACCAGCATTTCAATTGTAGCAGTGCATTTCTTATGCTTAAGAAATAAGACTGTTCAATAAATACTTTTATTGAAAACGCCCGTCTCTCTATTTCTGAGCAACTCTGTTGAAACGAAGCATACACATCTGACTGAGTGAAATAGCCGTCTAGTGTTTCCGCGACTCTAGAGATACGTTTCATTCTGGGGAAACAAAGTTGTCATGTTATATGGTTGTCAGAGACTAATCACTTCTTGTACTTTCGAAAAAGTTTCTAGTTACCTCTGAGCTAGCTGGCACTCACAATTAAGTCTAATATATTCGGCAGAGACCTAGTCGACATAAATCCTATGTCTAAGCTGCAGGATATATTATTCCAATCCACAGAGCCTGTTGGGAATATAGGAACTACACTACACCGCTATTAGGTATCCCATTGGCGGGCGGCAGGCTCACCAACCGCAAATTGTCTCGCTGGTTGGACGCAGGCATTAGAACAGTGGCGGCCCTATTTGGAACCGAGACACTGCTCGACCATGACACCTTTGTTAACGAAACGGGAGCATCAGCTCACCTGTATTTAAGACACGCTGCATTGCTTCAATACATAAAAATGCATTGGGCACCACAGAGGAGGGAACATCCAAGTAACGAGCTGGTCAAGATGGTACATTATATGGGTAGAGGTAGACACTTAATCCGATGGCTATACACCGGTATTTGCACCCATACACGGGTCTCCTTAGATACACTGAAGACAGTGTGGGCGGAGGACATAGGTAGAGACCTGACATACAAGGAATGGACGACAGTACTTGAACATTCCAGGAAAGCATTGAGAAATGCAAAATTTAAATGTATCCAGACTATGGTATTGCACCGGCTATTAAAGGCCTGCTACCGCGTTAAAGGCCGAGCCAAAGGTGAGGGACTTTAACAAGGGACCGGGAATTTAATAACCATTATAGCCCTCTTACGAAGGGCTGTAAAGCTATTAGAACATTATGCCTCTAGAGGGAAGAATGTTCTAACAAATAAAACAAAGATCTCTCGAAGCTCGAGGTGTTTTAAATCTCTTTGAGCTCTGAGAGTCCTTTGTAAAACATTGCAGTGTTGTTCTGCTGGCCTTTACCGGCCCATAGAAGCATGGAGCACTCCATTGTCAACAATGGAGCTCCCAACGTTCCAATGTTCTAATAAAGTATACCCCTTGTGCCCGTACATGTTTATATAAGGTACCAAAATATGACCAAATGTTCACATTTCCAATACTTCCCAAAGACTTTCTGGTGTCTTCAAGTACAAGTGTTTTAAATACTGGTTGTCCTTTTACGGGAGTGAGTTACAGTAGATCTCCAAAAACTATCACGTTTTCCTCCAAATAAGACATCGTACTCTGTTTTCAGAATTTGCTGCATTCTTAAATGCACAGATGCAAGCTTAAGTTTGAGACCATCCTCGTGGAGAAGTGTGGCTCACTGGTTAGAGGAGGCAGACCTGGAAGCAGAGGTCAGCCTGGGACCAGGGTTCAATTCCTGGCTCGGCGGGGTCTTGCGTCCTAAAATGTCCATGGACTCGACAATTCTCGCTCCGGTGCCTACTCGATTCACGGGTTCACACTCTGCGACTCTGGGCAATAGCTTGCTTAATCTCCACAACGGCCCCTCGTGGCGGGATGCCTGGCTTTCACCTTGCGGATATCCTGTCGGTGTTATCTCACAGGGGAATACCAGGACGGGTTCCCTAAGCAAGCGCTTAGAGACCGGTTGGTGATTTGCTCTATATAAATTCCTGTACATTTACATTTACATTTACCTCATGAATAATTAGAAGTTTCATTTTCTAGAGCACTCTTGAAAATTCATAACAAACTTCTCCAGATAGCTTGTAATATTCCAAGCTTATTCAGCACAGTTTAGGGTAAAACACTACGTAGGAGTTCCTAAGTTCCTTAGCATGCATTTAAGTTCTCCATGAAAACGATACCAGTACTATTCAGTACCATGCTGACATGCCAACAAATTAATTAGTTGAGATTCTAAATGATCGACTCTCTGATGTACTTTATCCATAAATTCCTTTGCAGAAACATTTTGTTAATGTACTCCTGTTTTTAATATGTGGTTGACTGCATATGAAAGTCCAGACAAGTCAACAAACAAAAGATGAAATATATATGGGATACATTGTCGAAATCTAGGATCTTCTGCATACAATCTTGTTGTTTGATATTCTGATTCAGGATTCTGCACTGATCGTTCGTCATATCGTCCACCTTTTGTCCACCTTTCGTCCACCTTTCGTCCACCATTCATTGAATGTAGAACACTCACGCAGTGTTGGCATTAAGTAGATTATAGATTTATTTTCTGCAATTTTTTTTTCAGGAACTACATTTTTATTTGGAAACAAGTTTGTAAGTAGTCGACTTTGCAAAGCTTGTTTGCCATGTTCTGTCAATACTCCAATTCTTATATCTTGAAGAATAGTCAACATAATTTGCCTGTTGCATATTTGTAATGAGTTCTTTGTATTCAAAATATGACCAAATATTAACATTTCCAATACTTCCCAAAGACTTTCTGGTGTCTTCAAGTACAAGTGTTTTAAATACTGGTTGTCCTTTTACGGGAGTGAGTTACAATAGATCTCCAAAACCAATCACATGCTTTCCTCCAAATAAGACATTGTATTCTGTTTTCAGAATTTGCTGCATTCTTAAATGCACAGATGCAAGCATTAAGTTTGAGACTCCCATGCTCACCTCATCAATAATCAGAAGTTTCATTTTCTTTAGCACTCTTGAAATTTCATAACAAGCTTCTCCAGATAACTTGTGATATTCCAATTTGATTTCATGCTCTACAGGTAGCATTAGTAAACGATGTAATGTAATTCCTTTAATGTTGTGTCCTGCCAATCCAGTTGGCGCAGTTACAACATAAGACAAATGTGAGTCCGTTTTTTTCTGTAGATAACTGGTTAAAACTTTAATTAAGAAACTTTTTCCAGTTCCAGCTTGACCACTGACATACATTCAGATAGGTTGAAATGATGTGCATGTGAGTTCTTTCTTTTCATGAAGAAAACCATGGTCGATCTGTTGTCTGATTTGCTGATATATTTATTTTTGTTCTACATTTAGTTGTTCTTCTAATTTTTCTAAGACCATAATATCTTCCTGAGCTTGATACTTTGCTGTTTCCACTTCATTCATGGCGACTGCCACTTCATTTTCAAGAATTGGTTGTCCTAGTGGATCTTGACTCAGAGGAGCAGAACTTTGACTATTTTGAGAACTGTTTCTAGCAATCTCACCTGCAATAGTAGCTTCTTGATCAATTTCTTCATTCAACATTTTTAGATAATTTGCAAAAACTGTGCATTCAATGCTACCTTTACATGAATTGAAAGAATCTTCATAGCAATGAAAATCTCTGAGTAATTCTAATTCTGTACGCCAAGACTTGAAGAGTTGCAAAAGTGCTAAATAGTAAAATTATCTTATATCAGGAGTACCACAATTCAGTTTTCTGTGATTAATCAGCTTTCTTTTTCTTTGTTTCACCAAATATACTTCTGAACCAATCACTGCATATTTTCCTTCATTTATGTTTTCTGTAGTATTTCTCTTAAAACTGTAATATTGCAGCACTACAAAGAGACATATGTTTTCAAGATGACGACTTTTATTTGGATAGTATGTATCCAACATGTTTATTTTGCAAATGTCTGTACTTTCCGGTTCATTTACTGCTAAATATTTGATTTCTTGTATAGATTTAAGTACTCTATTTCGCATTGCAGCAAGAACTAGACTCACCCAAATCATTCTTGTAGACTTTGAGTATAAATTTGCAGATGATAACCGAACCGAGCATTCGTACGCTCCAATCTCTCGATGCAATAACATCTTCAAACTAAAACTGTACAATTTCTTACTAAGACTCTTCTCATGGGAAATTTCTTCCCACATTTCTTTCAACTCCGTCTTTTCCGATTTTGTTATGTAAGATGTCACATACCGAGCAACAGCAATGGAATTATCCGCAGCATACTGGATAACCATATTAGCATTCCACATTGAGAGAATAACTGGATTATAATCACTGATATACTTTGATTCTTCACTTCTTCTCAAATTGTACTTATTTTTGGGAGATTTTCTAGTGATGGTACGTCTCACAGCTGACATGAAACTGTTTACTCTTCCTTTGGATATTACTGGATGTGGAAATCCAAACATCATTTGGTATAAAACTTTTCCTTGGACTTGTACTTTCATTTACAGTATTTGCTACATCGATGACATTGGAATTGTAACACTTGTTGCCTAAAGGTGTTTTCTTCTGTTCTTTTTGGTATAGCACATGTAAAATAATCTTCAAAAAAAGATAAAACACTTTCATCTGAATCAGTTCCAAATGTGGATGCATCTTTGATCCATAACAGCATACGTATATGAGGAGCACCTCTAGCTTGATACTCCTTTCTCCAAAAGAAATCAATAACTTCTCCAAGAGGAGGATTCTTTTTCATGCAGATAAAATACATCATAGCTTTAAACCTATGATTGAAAGATCTGCATACATTTACAGGATAAAAAGAACACAATTCTCCAGGTGCCTTGTATTCAATATTTTTAATATTCGAATTTGCTTCTCGAAGAAATTCAAGTAACTCATCCCAAGCTTATTCAGCACAGCTGTTAGAAATGGCGATTTCCGGTTGGCTGAGGCTTGCGCCAAAGCCAGGCAGAAACCACCACTCTAGTCAGGGCAAGGAAGTCACCCGCCAAAGATAACCCCTGCTCACCCCCTTGGTAGCTTGGCACGAGCAGTCAGGCTTCTCTCGGAGGCAATGTGTAAAGCATTTGTGCACGCACCCCCAGGAACAACATACCAGGCCCCCCACAAAAGGAAGTCCACACCAGGTTATATATAAAAATAGCCTTTGTATTATACCAAACACATTTGATAAGTAAAACACAATTTACACTGGGCCACTGGCACGGGCAGAATTTACAGGGGATTATGTACATATAGGACAGGGCCACATGGACCACTGTCGGGAATAAGCACTTGGTAGAACTAGCACTTAGAACATAGAACAAGCAGAAGCTTTACACATGATGCATGAAGACACATTCAGAGGTGTAGGTAAGACACATGATGCATGAAAACACATTCAGCAGTGTAGGTAAGACACATGATGCATGAAAACACATTCAGCGGTGTAGGTAAGACACATGATGCATGAAAACACATTCACCGGTGTAGGTAAGACACATGATGCTTGAAGACACATGCAGAGGTGTAGGTAAGACACATGATGCATGAAAACACATTCAGCGGTGTAGGTAAGACACATGATGCATGAAGACACATTCAGAGGTGTAGGTAAGACACATGATGCATGAAAACACATTCAGCGGTGTAAAAATGTATACTTGTATAGCGCACTACTCACCTGCAACGGTCTCAAGGCGCTTGTACGAATACCGCTGTGGAACCCATCCTGGCTTTCCCTGTGAGGCGTCCACTCCTGGGCACCCCCAAGGTGGAGGCCAGGCATCCTTAGAGTTGTGGGGGCCATTGTGGAGATTAAGCAAGCTATTGCCCAGAGTTGCAGAGTGGGACTCCATGATTGGAATAGGCACCGAGGCGAGAATTATCAGGTCCGTGGATTTTTTTTATTTTTTTTTTTAGCCCAAGACCCACCGAGGCGGGGAATTGAACCCTGGTCCCGGGCTAGACCTCTGCATCAGGGTCTGCCGCTCTAACCATTGAGCCACACTTCTCCAGGTGTAGGGAAGACACATGATGCATGAAGACACATTCAGAGGTGTCAGAACACAGGGTGCGCAAAACATACTACACACAGTACATTTCCTAGCACCCAAAGCATTAGTGCATAACTCACATTTAGCACTTGAATAACATTAGGGTCCAGGTTGCGCCACTGCGCCAAAACCTAAACGTAGCAGCTACCCACTACTTGCTGGGCAGCTGGGGACAAGAACAGGGCCTAAAAGCTGCAGCAGGCACTAAGTGCTGCGCAGCTGGGGAAGGCCAAAGTAGGGCTAAGGAGTGCGACTCACTCCTGAGTCCAAAGAATAAGTCCCTAGAAAGAAAAGAAACTAAACGGTGCAGCTACCCACTACTTGCTGGGCAGCTGGAAAGCAAATTGCGAGAGGGGCCCTCACTGGCCCTTAGAAGCAAAACTGCGCCACGTGGGAGCCTTCTCGCTCTGGTATAAAGAATGTGCAATGTGTGGGAGCCCTCTAGGCTCTAGGACCAACACGTGTGTCTCCTAGAACTGTGGAGCGGAAGGACATGGGCCTCTAAAATAGACATAACCCCCGTTGGAGCCACCTAGGCTCTGAAGAATAATGGGGGCCTTCGTTGGAGCCACGGGACTCAGAGAAGTAATGGGGCAAGGGAGCAACCTCGGCTTCTTAAAAACACATGGCCCCAAAACTTAGGAGCGGCCCGCTGACATCCGGGGCCGCTCTGAAAAGGGCAAGGGGGCACCACTTGGGTGCCTGAGGGACCCCCACTGGGGCCCCTTCACTTGGATTCGTCCAGGCGGTGCTCACGTGGCCTCCCCCCCTCTCCAGCCGTCCCAGCTTACCGGCTCTCGGCAGGGGAAGGCTTCTTCCGTGGGCGGCGGTAGCGCTCGGCGGGGCTCTCTCTCCTCATGGGAGACCCGCCTTCTCCATGCGCCCGCTCTTCACCCGCTCTTCACCCGGTCCCCCATCTCAGGACCAGGATTTGATGTGGAGCCTTCGGGGCTGCTGGGGCAGCAGTTCCCCCTTCCGGCAGGGTGCTGGCTAATCAAAGCGCGGCAGCGGACGGGACTTCCTTTAAAAACTAGAAGTCCCGCCCCGCATCAGGCCCGACGGTGCCTGACTTCCTGTCTCGCCCGCGGCCGCAGCGGTGATCATTTTCTCGGGGCACAGGAGGGGCGGGCACCCTCGAAGTAACAACTAAACGTAGAAGCAGGGTGGGCACCCGCTTGGGCTCCGATACACGTTGTGGGCACCTGTAATTAAATAAATAAAACATCGGAGCGACACAGGGTGGGCACCTGCAATTGCGGCAAATTCAGGGGAATCTCTACACCGGGGATTCCCTCAGGACAGAGGGCAGCTCAGCGCTGCTAGGTTAAAATGAAGCGCTCCCAGGGCTCTAGGGGCAGCTACAGCCCTGGTGCAAGGGCAAAGGCACAGTAAAAGGTCCTGGAGGACAGGGGGGCAATGCAGGGCCCAGGGGCCAGCACACAGGGCACTCCAGCAAGGAGACAGCCCCCATGGCGGTCCCTCCTTGGCCCCACCATCAGAAAGGCCCCCTCTATCAGGAATCCAAAAAGTAGAAGAGTCCTCCAGGCATCCAGGGGCTAGGCTGGGCCCAGGGAAACAAGCTTTCCCCTGGGCCCCATCAGCAGCACACCCCTGGTAGATTCAAGTCAGGAAACAAGAACATTTTCATGGGGTCACAGCCCCTCTTTTATACAGAGAAATCCTTTGTCTACAAAGGTGCAGGCAAGGGGCAAACTAGATACAACTGGTTCTTGAGCACTTTGTTTTGCTCAGCCCCTGTGCCTATTCACAGGATCGGTCAGGTACATCAGACACACCACAGGGGGTGGAGCCAGCATTGTGAGGGGAAAGCCCAGCCCAATTCAGGTCCCAGGTGCACTCCTCCCCGCTGATCAACATGCAGATCTCCCTTTCACCACCGGGGCAGACCCATCCTGACTCCCGAAGCCAGGCACACCAGCCAGCTCCAGCCAATCACAAGCCAGAAAGTCATTTCTCAGTTATTACACAGACATGCCAACTTCTAGTAGTGGCACTTCCCCACTAGACACATGAATGCCGCACACATCTTTGCGCAGCATTCACTCTCACGAGTTCGCACATACCAAATACCGAGCCTGCACTCCCCACACATCAGGAACTAACATGGACACATACATTCCCCATGCATTCCTATGGGAGGGCAGGCCAATTTCACACACGCACTCAGAGAGCGCAAGCACTTTACACTGCGCCACAGTGTCAAAGTGCGCAAAGACCAGAAATCGCTATAATTATCTAATAATACCAGGCAAAAAGTTCAGGGGTGAACCTGCCAGAAGGGCCAAGTCCAACACAACCCCCTTCCAGCCAAAACGCAGGGCAGCCCAATCACCACTGTGATGGACTTTCCTGCTTTGGGTGATAGAACACGGATGCAGACCCGCACTGCAGGGACACCCTCCGGTTCTACGCCACATTGATCCATAAACAAGCACACTTAAAAAAATAATAATAATTCAGGCCCAACTAGGCTACCCCATGGTACTCCTTAGTTGTCCACGGCTAGGACCAGGCCCTAGGCCATCCAGATACCACTGGTCCTTGCCAATACAGAGTGGGGGGTGGTAACCCCTGGCATACAATAGCCATTCTCCACCCTCCTTCTCAGTGTAGTTCCAAACTACCACTGATCCTTCAACCTAAGGTCCAGGAGGTGTGGAGGAGTGTGGCTCAATGGTTAGAGCGGCAGACCCTGATGCAGAGCTCTGGCCCGGGACCAGGGTTCAATTCCCGCCTCGGCATGTCTTGGGCTCAATTTCCTCAGACCTGACAATTCTCGCCTCGGTGCCTATTCTAATCATGGGCTCCACGCTGCAACTCCGGGCAATAGCTTGCTTAAACTCCACACCGGCCCCAGCAGCGCTAGGATGCCTGGCTTCACCCTGGGGGTGCCCAGGAGTGGACACTTCACAGGGAAAGCCAGGATGGGTTCCTCAGCGGTATGAGTAATAGCGCCAGGAAACCGCTTGGTGACAGTGCGCTCTACAAATACCTTGACATTTACATTTACATTTACCCTCAGGCTGACCAGAGGTCACGGGCAAGAATGCCCTACCCTACCTCTACTTCTGGGGTTGCACCCTCTCCCAGGAGAAGCACCCTCCAGAACACAACTCTCCCACCAGTGCGGGATCTTCATCCCTCAGCAGCAGTGATGGCGGTCAGACCGTGGCATATAGGCGCAGCAGGCGTTGCACGTTGCGGTGCCCTCCGGTTGCGGCGCAGGCCGTGGCTCGCGAACAGCGTCGAGATGGAGGCGGATGTTGCTCAGTGCGGTGCCTACGGGACACCAGGGTGGTCATGACGGCGAGGTCACAGCTCCCTTAACTGGTTTACCACCTGGGATCCAAATTCACCGGATGCACAGGGATCAGACTCCCTCTGACCCCCTTCCAGAGTTCTGCACCCTCCCAACTGGAGTGGTACCCCTAGAAGACAAACCGGCCAGGACAGTGGCTACAGTCGCCCTGCCGTCCAGGACAGGCAAACACCTGAACCTGGCTCTCCAACCTAGGGACGGACCCTTTGGTCAGATGCCTGGCGCACCAGGACTTCTACAAGTTGAAAACAAAGTCTAAGACTATCTCTTCTCCTTCAGCAGCAAGGCAGCCACTGCAGGCCAATCCCCCAGGTCAGGGACAGTACTCCTCCATACAGCTTACCCGGTTCCTTCTCTTCAGGCAGAAGTTCCTTCTTGTAACTTCAAGACACTACTTACAGTTGCCCTCATGTCCAGATCCAGAACCACCGGCTACTGGCTCCCCAACCGAGGGACGTACCCTTTGGTCAGATGCCTGGCGGACCAGGACTTCCTCAAGGGTGACACAACTAATGTGTTGTGTACAAGTCTTCCTGTTACTCAGGACAGAAGTGGCATCACCATGGTCACTCCCTGGCGACACAGCCCTTACGGCTGGTCCCTGACCCACTGGTTCTTCCACTGGGGGGTCTCTCCCTTGCACCCCTCCATCTGGACGTCTGCACCCTCCCAACTGGAGCGGTACTGCCAGACACCAGAACTACTGGAACCCTGTTTACAGATGTTCCACATTCTCAAGACACTCTGGGAGATCCTCCTCAAATGACCTTTTGGTACAGCCTAGGCCCCCGACCTGATGTTCCCTTCAGAAACAACCCAGTCCCTGAGACTGGGTTTCGGGCACCTGGAGACACGCAGTCCCACCCACTCCTTTTCCTCTGAGACAGGACGTGAGCCCCTACACCGAGACCTAGGGGGACGTTCACATTCATCCAGCGCATCACACATTCATCGCCAGACCCCTCTCAAGACTGGTAAGACAGTTTCTACCTCCCCTGATTTTTCAACCTGACCACCACGTGACACAGGTACCATTACTCCGGGAACGGGACGGGGAACACATGCACTGGACACATTTTCGCTGCTACCACTGGATCCCACCCTACTGGTGAATCCAGAAAACACACTGCACTTAGAGCTAGGGACACCTAACTCACAGTGCACAAGAAACACATTTCCAAAGAAATGACATTTTTAGAACAAACTTAAAACTAATATTCCCCTTCCGTGTGACTCTCTAAAAATGCAGAGTTTTGTAGTGGAGCCAGCTATAGCTGTGGTACTGCGCAAACACAAGTCCATTTTCCACCGCTGATCACCAATGTTAGAAATGGTGATTTTCGGTTGGCTGAGGGAGCGCCTGAGGTCTGGATACCTGAGCCTGGAGCCTTGTGTGACGCCTGGGACCTGGGCCGACTATCTGAATGATCCGACCGAGTGAGGAGGCAAGTGGCATGCTATATACGCGGCGCTAGGCGCCTGTACACACTGGAAAGGTGTTTTTTGCGGTGGGTGGTCACCCCCCCGCCTCCCCTCCGTGCTGAGCGCAATTCTGGAGCACTGTTGTGGGACACAGAATTTGTTTTGAAGCGGAACAGGAGTGTGGTGGCAAGGAGACTGACCGGGCCTTGTGGTGGTGAAGGGCGCCTGGTGCTGAGTTGCTAGCCCTTTCAAACACCTAGCCATTGCGAGGATTGCAGCATCTGAGTTCCTGCTGGAGTGAGATTGGCACTGTGGGCCTGTTGACTACTGTATCGGGAGGCCGTTGGAGAGACCTGACATCTGGCGCCTAATATATAATAAAAATAATCTTTATTTGGATATAAAAAACATATCCTTAAAAGCGCTTCTCATTAATTCCTACAAATCAACACGTTATTAAATGAAATAAGGAGCACGTTTTAACAGCAATTGATCTATGAGAGTCGTCCGGATCGTGTTGTTCAATTTTCTGTTACCTATTAAAGGTTAAAACATTGTAGGCCAAGCAACAAAAACGCATAACATTAGGAGAAAAGGGGTTTGATGTGCTGACAGTTAACGACATTCAACTTGTAAAAAACAGTCCATATTCAAGAAATTACTACTAGTTATGATAAAATGTCGAAATTAAAATAGAACACTAGTCAGTAACAACAATGATGATAAAATGCAACCGGTTATAAACAATTTTAAAACTTAAAAGTGAAATACGTTTTAAATTAGACAGTTAGATAGGGGAGGGAGGGATTTACTGGTCCTTCAGGCGTTAGCGTAAAGATACGGTATGCGTCCCGTATGTAATTTGTGAAGGCTATGTTTAAAACTATATTTTCTGGGCTCAAAGATGTAATAATTGCCTTTCTGCAAGTCTGAAAACCCAGCCTATTCCATTCTACTTTAAGTTTGCGTCTGCGTTGGGACATGAGGGCGGGGCATAAGCAGACCACGTGTTCCAATGTTTCAGCTGTCTTACCGCACCCTCTGCACGTTAAGTCTTCCGTGGTACGCCGCCAAGGGGGCAGATCTTTTAGGAATCGCCAGTCCCCCATTCTAATGGCCAAAAAACTGCGTTTTAAATACAGTGAATAAGTACAAGAGAGATAGGTAGCAGGGGATATCGGCTCATAGGAGTTCATAACTGACCATGCATGACTGCGTTTGGAAAAATGAGCTTCATCTATAATAAGGGAGCTCATTCTGACGCCCTTTTTAATACAGGTTTTAAATGCTGTTGTGCTAGGGTTAAGGGCCCATAGGTCACCCGCCGACATTTCGCGAATAGAATCCGTAAAAAGGCGGCCGTATGAGCCCCCTGGGTTTTTCTGGCAGATCTCTAACCAAACTAAAGACTCTAAAGTGCCTATATCTGCTTTTCTGAGTTTATGACATAAATTTAAGTATGTGCCGATGTTGGAGACCTCATAGTTTAGTAAGCCCAATTCTAGCCTGATCTGGGCAGCGGAGGCAGATTTAGGCAAATGGAGGACTTTTTTATAGATTTTGGTCACAAGTTAATTTAAGGTGGTATTTAGTTTACCCCTGAATATTTTGATGCCGTACGCCAGGGCAGGCCCTGTTTTTGCTCCCAAAACTTCCAATAAGAATGAGAGCCTAGATTAGGTCACCTGTAGGGTCGTGGCTTTTACTGCGATCTCATTGCGCTGTTTGGTGAAATTTCCCCTAGAGTCAAAATGGACCCCTAAGTATTTATATGTACTTCCTGTTGCTAAGCTTATATTGTTATATGACCACCCACCACCGACGTTGCGTTTCCTTCCAAAGGTTACCACTTGGGTTTTCTTTAAATTTACCTCTAGTTGGTTCTTAGTGGTATAGCTGTGTAGCTTGTCCAAAAGCCTTTGCAGCCCGACCCGTGTGAGGCTGAAAAGAACCAGATCGTCGGCATAAAGAAGATTGCTTATTGCTAAACCTCCTACCTTAGGGGGGTGACTGTTTGTTTCATCCAGTGTGATTGACAAGTCAGCTATAAACAGGTTAAAGAGAAGGGGGGCCAGCACGCATCCCTGTTTGACCCCTCTTGTTGTCATGATTTTCCACGAGAGATGCGTGCCAGACCCCTGCTTAACCTGAACCCATGTACGTGAATACAGTTGGATAATCGCCTCCAGGTGTTTTTCAGGGATCCCCCATTTTTTTAGTTTTTCCCATAATGCTGCCCTTGGAACCCGATAAAATGCAGCTTTAAAGTCAACAAAACAGCAGTGCACAGCCCTGGATGTTGAAAGCGCTTTGTCGATGATTATGGACAATGTCAGTAAATTGGTCATAGTCCCGGAGTTGGCAGTAAAACCAGTTTGATTCATTGGGATCAGTTCGCGCAGCTCTGCCCATGACCTCAGCTCCTTCAAAAGAATTCCTGCATAATGCTTGGCATCGATGTCAAGGAGGGCAATTAATCTGTAATTGCTTGGAGAGGCGTGGGAGCCTGATTTGTGGATTGGGTGGATTATTGCACCGCTCCAAGAGTCCGGAACTATTGAGGTTCTTAGTGCAAAATTGAAAAGGTTGGTTAAGTGCCCCAACCAGAGAGCTACATTTGATTTGAACAGACTCTGAGGTAAGCCGTTTGGGCCAGGAGCTCCATCTAATCTTGCTTTTGACACAGCCTTGGTAACCATTTCTTGGGTGATCTGGGTATCTTCACTGCAGGAGTCTACACAGCCTGTAGACCTGCACGTGCTATTACTTGGGGTGGTTTCTATCTCTTTGGGGGTGCAAATTGTTGTAGGCGCTGTGCTCTTTGGGGACCTAAAATGGTCAGTCAGGAAGGTGGCCCAATCGGATTCTAGTATGTTTGACGACCCGAAGCTTGATGGACGGGAGTTAGAGCGGTTGATTAAAGCCCAGAATTTTCTTGCGTTGCGGTTTTTACTCTCCCATAATAGTTTGCTCCAAAATTGATTTTGGTGTATTCGTTCGTCTTTTTGTGCGGCCATTCTGAATGATTTTTGTGCTGATTGGTACACATACAGGAGGTCATTGTTTCCTGGAGATTTTGTAAGCGCCCGCAAGGCGTTATTTCTGGTTTTCTTCAGCACCCTTGAATGGTTTGAAAGTGAAAACTGATGGATGGAAGTAGCCTTGTGCAGATGCTGTTGAGCTGGAAAAAGGGTTACCAGTTGTGAGCAAAGCGTCGTCCATGCAACAGTGGGGGAGGCCTCCTGGTCTGTTCCACCTGTAATGAGAGCCAGACTTGCCTTCATGATGTTGGGGCTTATCTCTTTACTCCATCTTAGGCGCTTCAGATTTTCAGTGTAGATTCCTGTGCATGTTGTTAAAGCAGGTTTATGGTACTCTGGCTTTATGTTAAGGGTAATGACCTGGGGGCGGTTGTCACTTTCCAATCGCGGTTGGATGCTAAAACTGACCAGATGTTGGAGCAGGGCTGAGTTACAGATGGTGTAGTCCAGGTAGGATTGCTTATGGCCGTTTGTCCAGGACCATTTTGGAGGAGTATCATCCGTTGATCTTCCGTTCATTACCAGATATCCGGCACTGTAAAATTGCAGCACACAAATTTCTCCCAGGCCGCAATGGACTTGATTTAGGGGTTTGGATTGAGCCGCTGCCTCAGATAATATGAATGGAAAAAGCCCTTCATATTCTGCAGGTTTACCCTGGAAAAGGTTGGTGTTAAAGTCCCCTGAAACGATGCAGTCCGAATAGGGGTGGTCCGCGGCCAGGTCACTCAAGATTTTTGATAGACATGCCAAATGTCCCTTTTTTGTGCACGTGCTTGGATTGATGTAAACATTAAGAAGTAAGAGTGAACGTTGTTTGCACCATGAATTGATTTTGACACCAAGTAGCCAATCTTCATCAAAGTTTAGTGGCACAATCGGACCCTTTAAGTTGTTTGAAACATAGATTGACAGGCCCCCTTTTGGGTGGTGTTGGACTTGGCCCTTCTGGCAGGTTCACCCCTGAACTTTTTGCCTGGTGTTAATAAATAATTATAGTGATGTCTTCGTTTCTGCACACTTTCACTGTGTCCCAGTGGAAAGTGCGTGCGCACTCTGAGTGTGTGTAGTGAGGTTGGCCTGCCCTCCCATAGGAATGCATGGGGAATGTATGTGTCCCTGGTAGTTCCTGATGCGTGGGGTGTACAGGCTCGACTTTGTTATGTGCGGACTCATGTGAATGAATGCTGAACAATGATATATGCGGCATGATTGTGTCTAATGTGGAAGTGCCACTTCTAGAAGTGTGCCTGTTTTTGTAATTTGTGTCTTGCTTGTGATTGGCTGGAGCTGGCTGGGGTGCCAGGCTCCATGAGTCATGATGGGTCTGCCCGGTGGTGAGTGTGGAGATTAGCATGCTGATGGCTGGGGATGAGTGCACCTGGGTCCTGAATAGGGCTGGGCTTTCCTCACACAATGCTGGCTCCCCCCCTGTGGTGCGTCTAACGACCCTAGCCCTGCCAGTGAATAGAGTGAGGGGCTGAGCACATCAATGGTGCTCACAAACCAGCTGCGCCTGGTTTTTCCCCCACCCTGCACCTTTAGACAAAGGAATTTCATGTATAAAAAGAGGCTGTGACCTCTTCTAAAATGTTCTTGTTTGCTGAATGGAATCTACCAGGGGCATGCTGCTGCTGGGGCCCGGGGGAATGCTTGCCTCCCTGGGCCCTGCCCAGCCCCTGGATGCCTTGAATTGCTGGAGGAATTCCTGTGACCCCTCTGCCTTGCCTGGGGGACTGGAGGACTTTTTCTTGCCCTAGGACTGTCCCTGCGCTGTTCTTTCCCTTTGGGCTGGGGTTTCTATGCACCTCTGGTGCCTGGGAGCGCTGTGCTCCTTTGCCTGGGGGCCCCCTTTGCGAGGGAATCCCCTGGGGAGGGATTCTCCCGTGACTCCTGCCCGCTTATTAATTATTTTAATCACAGGAGCCTACCCTGCCTTATGCCCTATTCTCGTGATTTTTATTCCAAGGGTGCCACCCCTTTTTATAGGTGCCCTAACGGGTGCCCACCCCGTTTCTACGTTTATTATGGACTTCGAGGGTGCCCACCCCTCGTTATTGCCCCAGGAATCACCGCCACGGCCCTCGCGCCGAACACAGGAAATCAGGCACCGTTGTGACTGACTCTGGGTGGGACTTCTGGTTTCGAAAGGAAGTCCCGCCCGCGGCCGCTCGCTGATTGGGGGAAGCTGCCCTGAGGAAGATTGAGCCAGGAGCCTCGCAGGCTTCATTCCTAAGTCCCGGCCCGAGATGGGGGGCCGGGTGAAGCAGGGCAACTGGTAAGGTGGGGCTCCCATGGCCAGGGAGAGCCCCGCAAGCTGCCACGAAGAAGAGGGAAGCAAAAGTCGGCCGAGTCATGGCCTACCACGGCCCGGGGCTCCCGTGAGTTAGGGAGAGCCCCAGGGCCGCCAACAGAACCGAGCACCAGTGTTGCGGGGCTCCCCTGCGGTGGAGGGAGCCCTGGTGACAGGAGACCCCGCAGGCCTGCACCGAGCCCAAGCAGGAGCCGCCAGAGATGATCGACCCGGTGAGTGTTCTGGGGGCTCCGGGTGTGTTTTTGTGCCGGTATATAGCGCAGCATCAGGGGTACCTTCAGGGCGGCCCCGGATGGCAGTGGGCCGCCCCACCGTGTTATTAATAATATTGCCCAGAGCCTAGAAGGCTCCAACTATTGGGGGACATCTTCTAAAAGGGCCCAGTAGGGTCCTCAGGGGTCAGTGATATCCCAGTTTGGGGCATAGTTGTTCTCTAGAGCCCCGTGACTCGCCCAGGGATACCCCTATGTAAAGCCACCTTCTGGGGGCATGAGGAGTTTAGGAGCCAGAGTTTTCCAATGGGCATAGTTGATTCTAGAGCCAGAGGGCTCCATTGCACTGTTGTTCCTTCCGAGCCAGAGTGCTCCAACCTTTTGCGCAGTCCTTCTCCAAGAGGGCTAGTGAGAGCCCTGGCGCAGTTTTTGCTGATCTACAGCTGCCCAGCAAGTAGTGGGCAGCTGCACCGTTTAGGTTCTTTCTTTTAGGGACATGTACTCTGGACTTTAGGAGTGAGGTGCACTCCTTCATCTCTACCCTAGCCTTCCCCTGTTGCGCAGCACTTAGTGCCAGCTGCAGCGTTTAGGCCCTGTCCCTGTCCTCAGCTGCCCAGCAAGTAGTGGGCAGCTGCTACATTTAGGTTTTGGCGCAGTGGCGCAACCTGGACTTGATGTAAGTTCTGTGCTAATGTGATTTCTGTGAAGTGTTCCTTGCTGCACCTCTGAATGTGTTGTAGATGCATCATGTGCCTTGTTCCTTACACCTCTGAATGTGTGTTTATGCATCATGTGTTTCTCTTACACCTCTGAATGTTTTTAGGCATCATGTGTTCTCCTGTGCTGCACCTCTGAATGTGTCTTTATGCGTCATGCGCCTTGTTCTCACACCGCTGAATGTAGGTTCTGCATCATGTGTTTTCCTTCCCTACACCTCTGAATGTGTTGTGATGCATCATGTGTAATGTGGCTATACCCCTACAGGTATTGTGATACTTAGGTGGTTGTTTTCTCCTAGTACAGGTGTTGCTAGTGAGGTCCTGGTTCCCTGCGTGACCTCTCCTAAGGTTGTTAGGGTTGCATAGGTGGTACTTACCTGGTACCAGTAGTTACTGGTTGTGTGCTACATGATTATTTGGTGTTTAACTATCTCCAAGGGCTTGATACTGAGCTCGCTCCCTGACCAGAGTCCCTGGACCAGTGGACTCTAGTGTGCCTTCCCTGACAAATTGCTGGGACTTGTCTGATCTCCATGGGGCCACTGGGGCCTCGCCTGAAGTGTGCCTCGCTCACTCCCCTCAGCAGCTCGTGCCCGGCCGCCCGCTCAAGCCTCGAGCCGCGCCGCTCTCCCCTGAGTCGCGCCGCTTCGCAGCGCCACCCGCATCCTGCCCCCCTCCTCCTCTGAGCGGCACACATTGGTCGCCCCAGACAAACGCTTGTAGCTAGCCGGCCACCCGCTCAAGCCTACTAAGGAGATCACTCGCATTATCCTGCGCAACCAGGACGGAAGGTACTGTCCGATAGGCTCTATGTACTAAGGTTTAGGCCTACAAGTATTGTATTCTAAGTTCTAAAAGTGCTATTTCTTTACCAAGTGCTTATTCCTGACAGTGGCCCGTGTGTAAGCATGAGCGAATTTTGCGGATCTCGCGTTCGCGAATTTTGCGGATTTGCGGATTCGCAATCCGCAAAATCCGCGAATTCCCGCGAATTTGCGGATTTTTTTTTTTTTGTGTTCGCCCGTGTTTCTGCCAGTTCGCGAGGGTTTTTACAATTTCGCAATTTGCGAACTTACCTGTCGGGTCGCAAGTTTTGCGAACTTGTTGTTTCTACGTGTCCAGCCTGTTTGGGACACTCTTCTTCATCACTGCCACTCTCTGTCACCACTGCCACTCTCTGACTACTCATGCCACCCTCTGGCCCACCCATGCCACCCTCTGTTTCATCACCACACCCTCTGGTTGTCCAGTGTACATTATTTTCGGCAAAGCAAAGCACACCTTCCCTGCCTCAAGTGACCTGAATTAATTTGGGGCTGATTAATGTGTCACAGAATATTTTTTTAGCTGGCACCTGCTTCCTTAGTGCGCCCTGATTAGTGATCTTTTGCACTTGCTAAGTGCTTTCATTGTTGCAAAATTAGTTACAACACCTGCCCTGCCCCAACTGACAATAATGAATTAGGGGCTGATTAATGGATTTTAACTTCCAGCCTGGCTCCTGCTTGTCTCCCTTAGCTGTAATTCAGGACCTTTGTGGCATATGTGTAACTATTCTGAGGTTCAGAGCAGGGTCACATAATAGTTTCAACTGGCAACTGAACTCTGGAGGGGCCCCTCAGGAAGCACTACAGGAAATGGCTACTAATGATGTGCCTGAACTTTTGAACCTGGTAAGTAGTTACTTTCAGTTTTGCTAAGATCGTATTTCTGCAATTTTGCACTTATTCGCGGGGCGCGAACTCACGCGAACAGTGCGAGCAGTGCGAGCAAAATCCGCTGCTCGCGGATTTGCGGATTTTGCGGGAAATTCGCAAATCTCGCGGATTGCGGATTTCCCGAAAATCCGCAAAATCCGCGAGCGGAACGGATTTTCCGCCCATGCCTACCCGTGTGGCCCTGTCCTGTGTACATTTAATCCCTTGTAAATATTGCCCGTGCCAGTTGGCACAATGTACAACCTGTGATTATGACTCTAATGTGTTTTGTAATACAAAGGCTATTTTTACATATACCTTGTGTGGAGTTCCTTTTGTGGGGGGCCTTGGATGTTGTTGCTGGTGGGTGCGTGCACAAATGCTTTACACATCGCCTCCGAAATAAGCCTGACTGCTCGTGCCAAGCTACCAAGAGGGTGAGCAGGGGTTGTCTTGGCGGGTGACTTCCTTACCCTACCTTAGGAATGGTGGTCTCTGCCTGGCTTTGGCGCAAGCCTTCGCCAACCAGAAATCCCATTTCTAACAGGTGGCCGTAGCAGCAGTCTCTGATTCCCGGTTTCCATAGTTCAATAAAACCAGTGACGGGACAGCTTTGAATAGCCCACGTTTCTTGCAGGGCTGTTATAGCATGCCCGCATATGAAGGTGTGTGTCTCCGAGTTGGTTATTTTCTGCTGGAGACCGCTGATGTTCCATGAACACAGTGTGAAAGTGGAATCTGCCTGGGGGCTTGTAGCGATTGCGGGTGGGGATGATTGGGGTCTTGCTTGTACCAGTGCTTTACAGTTTTGGTCCGCAGGGGGAACTTCCTGTGGTCAGTCTGTTTTTCTACTAGACAGGGCCGCCGGGAGCCATCCCCATCCTTGGGTTTTATCAGGGTTAAGTTCACCAGTTGGGAAGGTTGTGTTTGGTTCTGTTATTCCTAACGCATTTTTAAAAATTGAGTACGGCCTGGTTTTGAGTACAGATGTAAGGCTTTCAGCTTTTGTCCGAGTTCCTGACTGGTTTGATAACACTGTGGGGTAACCTGGGATAGAATAGGGGTAGATTCTGATGCCCCAGTCCCTGAAGAGGCCGACCTAAATGACACCAAGGTTACCTCGGATGGTTGTGCGCCTCTTGGTGGAAGGAATTCAATGGACTCTATGTCGTCCGATGTTAATGCCTCGAAACCTGGGATGCCGTTCACTAGTTTTATTATATTTGACCTGTTAAGGGTGTCGTGCCGCCCTTTTGATTTATAGTCGGGAGCTAGGAGGATATTAGTGTATTTTGGATCACATTTAGTCCCCTTGTAACATGGGCTTGGGTTAGGCTGGGTGGTTTTGTCGGCTGGGGGACCAGCATCTGGTCCTCATTGGTGTTGGGGCTGATCTCGAGGGCCTTGACTCAATGTCTGACTGTTTGTTAGTGAAGTTAATTTATGATTGTAAATAGTTTTTGAGGGGATTATTCTAGTGTTTAATTTTTCCAGCCGAGGTGGGGTTGGTGGGAGGACAGGTTGAAGTTGTGTTGTCGTGACTGTAGTCCTCGGTGTGGTTGGTTCGTTAGGTATAGGCCTTAGTTTTTCTATGGCAGGCTGTGGCTCTGATGCCACGGTTTGAGCAGATGTCATGTTTGGGTCGTGGCCACCACCAGAGGGATTTTGACAGGCACTTGGGGGTGATTCCCCCTTTAGTTGGCTATGACAGGCGTTTATTGAGGTTGGTGGTGGTTGTGGAACGCTTAAGGCCTTTTTATTATATGCCGTTAAGAAGAGAGGAAATAATTTTGGAGGAACGGATGTTTGATTTGCTCTTAGTTTATTTCTTTGTTTGCGCTGACGTTTGCGCTCTCTCTTGCTGCAAGGTGGCATGGGGCAGGCAGTGTTTCGAGATTGAAAAGTGCGGGAGCAGCTAGGCTGACAGACAGCCCTGCCACGTTGTGGATGATAAGATGTGTTTGCCCACTTGCTGACCAAGTGTTTGGGGCCAAAGCTGCGACCGGCACTGATGACGGTGGGAGCGATTGGGGTTGGTGGAGTTTTATTTGGTTGTTGCTCTGACTTAATGGGGAGTCTTGTTCACCACTCGCCTAGGTCATAATTGCAAAAGATGTTGGGGGATAACTGATTCTGAGATCGGATTTGAGAGTTTTTTAGGTTGTTGGCAGGGGGGTTTTGGTGGACTGCCTTCCTGCAACAGCTTGACCTCATTTATTACACTGGATAGAAAAGCTGGCAGCGAAGAGAGTGAGTCAATGATGGGTAAGCAGCAACAAACCGACTGTACTAGTTTTGAAGATGATTGTGCTCCTATGATTAAGTTGTTCAATTTATCCAGTTTGTTGTCGATCCCTGCTGTGAATAACGCTAAAGTGTTCAGTAGGTCGACCTGCGTGTCTAATTTATCAGAGTGGTAATTTAAAGCGGTAACTGTCAATTGAAAGGTTTGGAGTAATTGAGGCCAAATACTCAATATTGTAGGAGCTTCTTGATGTGGGTTCAATTTTGGGGTAAGATTAGGAGAGTTTTGAGGGTTTTTAAAAAAGAAGGACAGGTCCGCTAAAAGTTGGTCATTTGAATCAGATTTTTTGGGTGAATTTGGTGAAGTTATTATTGCTGTTGGTGGTGAGAATAAGCATTGTTGGAGACTGGTCGGATCCGGGCTTCCCTTTGGAGAGCTGGGGATATGCAGTAACGGGGGGCTAAGTGTGTCATTGTTAGGTGCATGGTTATTTTGAGAGTGAATTTGTGGAAAAATTAGTTGAAGGTGAGGGGCTGGGGTAACCTCCTTTGGCACGGCAGTGTGTTGAGACGGCAATGTTAATGGGGTCTCTGACAGCGATGGTTGACGTGCTGGGGGCTTAAATCGTGAGTAAGAGTCACTGGAGGGGGTTGGGTGGAGCAGGCCTCTTGCTTGTTGGTGATGTAATGTGGAAGAAACTGACTCAATAAGGGTTGATAACTTGATGGTAGATCTTGAGTGATCCTCCCCAGCCCTCCCGGGCTGTTATCTGGTCGTTAGATGCAGACCCAAAGATGTAAACTTCCGGAGCCGAAGCAGGCTTATTGATTGTTGTAAACAGCATTTGCGGCGGTTGCGTGCTTGACTTTACCAGTTGTTCTGAGGTACAGGGACTGGTTGCCTCCAAGGGTTGAGGGAGAGAGGTAGACTTTGCCATGTCCGGGGCTTTTTTAAAGTAGTCCAAGAGGGTCAGGGGTTTTAGTCCGTTTGAAGCTGGTACATGGGTGAGGAGCATGCTGCTGTTGCTAGAGTGTTGCCTTCCATTAGGGGGCGACTTTAGAGCCTTCAGTGTATCCTGGAGGGTCCGAGGGCTCGGGTGCTTAGCCAGGGGGCGCTATTCTTCGATTGCCACCTGTTTTAATTTATTCCTTTTTGACGCGGTGGTGGCCTTTCTTATTTATTTATTTTTTATTTATTTTTTTTAGTTTTTAAAGCGCAACAGCTACCCAAAAAGGGTTTCCCAGCGATCTCATTGCTTCTGTTGAAGGACGTGGTTGCTCAAAGCCGCTGGTGTAGGGACCGTCTTCCAGACCTGCACTTGGATATCTCTACTAGATTCTGGCGGGATCGTGAGGTTGTGAGTGACGTGGGGACCCCTTGTGACTCCCTGGCGAATTTTCTGATCTTGGCATGTCTTTCTCGTGGCAAGAAGGTCGGATATCAGGTATCAGGTGCTTCTGCTTTGCTATTGCTATTGCTGTTACAGGTGCCTTTGCGTAAAGGCACCCCCCTGCTCGCTTGCTCCCTGCCCCAGCCACCCTGGTCACAGCCACCTGTTCGCCAAACCAGCCACACCGGAGGACTAGGGTCCGTGCTTTGGTTCAGAGGCACGCCCCCCCCAGATGCGACACCCCAGCCAACCTGGTGGGGTCACACGTAGGGGGGGAATACGTGAACCCTCACGGTCTGGTCTCCGATGAGCGATGGGGCCTTCAGGATGTCAACGAGCCTGGGGAGTCAATGGGGAGGGGGCGGAGGGAGCAGAGGGGACGGAGCCAAAGCTCGGGAGCTTCTCCAAAGTGCCCTAAGCAGCAGGGTGAGACCACAAGGAGCAGAGTGGAGCTGGTGCCCTTAGCGCCAGACCAGGGCTCGATAAATGCCCTCTATGGAGACCGTAGGGAGTAACTCGGGGGCAGGTTAGGGCAGTTTAGGGCAAACAGGTGGGGCGAAGCACCATGCGAACCGGGAGGGAGCGAGGTCTTGAACTCAGCCTGGGCTTGGCTCACGACCTACCCATGGCTGTGTTGCGCCACCGCTCACCACCCCTCGACTTACTTGGTCTTTGCTTCTCTGCACCACCGTCGCCTCGTTCCGCCTCATCCCCAGGCCCCCAGGTCCCCAGGTCTGTGGCGGTCCCAGTCTTGATCCCGGTAGCGTAGATACAGCTCCGGCAGTTCCTCCACTTGCTTGGCCCAGCTCCTCCCACCTGCAGCCAGCTATGCCTCACCACGTCAGCACGCCCTACACGCTCTGCGTTCTCCTCCACCAGTCAGTGACACGCCCAAAAGCAAAGTATTGAAAAGTATGTGAAGCTCGCTGTCTGTAGCCAGCGAAGGGTTCAGTCAGCTGAAGGAGCACACAAATGCCTACAATGGTCTTTGACTCTGGCACCTAAGTACTTTATGGCTCAGGTACCTGGTGTGTGACAATGTGTGGCCCATTCAACCTATGAGCTATCTGTGAGGAGGAGCTGGCTGGTGGAGCAGTGACCAGGGACACGAGAACGACTGCGGCGCTAAAGGGCCCCCTTTTTGCGCGCTCCGGTGGGACCGGGGACGCCCGGGTTGCAATGGGCCGCCCAGACAAAACACAGCCAAATATTACTTTTGGCTTTAAAGGCTCTAAGCCCAACGAGCCACCGTCGAGAGCAGATGGAGGAGGAACGCGACCTGTGGGAGATGAGAATACGGCGGAATCAGATATTTGCGCCATTTTGATGGCTATGGAGAAGAACTTACAGGGCGGTATTACCTCACTGGGAACTAAGATGGATGCTCTAACATACCGCATGGACCGCATGGCGGAGCGCCTCGACAAGCACGCGGAGCGCCTAGACATGTCGGAATGGCGCCTTTTACAAGTGAGGAGGCGCAAATGCCGCTGGACGCTGACCATAAACAACTTGGCAGGGTAATTCAAATCTTGCAGGATAAGGCTGAGGACTTGGAGGCGCGGTCACGTAGATGCAATATACGCATCACGGGCCTGCCGGAAACTACTTCGACGGGAAATATGGAACACTTTGTAGAGTCCCTATTGAAGAAACTATTGATAGAATAGAAACCGGTCCGGAGAAGTTTGATTCCGGTCCAGAGAAGACATGGCTTGGCAGTTCGGGCTGGACTGTTCCCATGAGGCACAGGGTCAGACTGATTTGCATATGGCCATGTCTGAACTGGGGTGGCGGAGTAAGCTAAAGAACGGTGATGGATTAAACCCAGATCAGTTGACTGGGGGTGAGTGTTTGTATTGTCAATGCTCCGTCCATCATCCCCTTTGGTTTTTCTTTGTTCGCCCTACGTTGGCAGGGTATGCTCAGACGTGAGTCCCTTGCTCACTTTGCCACTGGATTCATGCAAGCCCGACTGAAGACGGCTGTAATGCCAGAAACCGGTCCTGGGAAGCTTGATTCCGGTCCAGGGAAGACATGGCTGGGCAGTTCGGGCTGGACTGTTCCCATGAGGCACAGGATTATTATTTATTATTATTTGGAATCTTGTATAGCGCACGGTTACCCTTGGGCATCCCAGCGCTCGTTCATGACTCAAGGGAATGGAGCTAAGAAAAACAGCATTGAAAACAGCATTAAGCGGGGAACAGGTGGGTCTTGAGTAGCTTTCGGAACCGAATAGTACCAGTCTCTATCCGTAAATTCAAAGGCTGCGCATTCCATAACTTGGCTGCATTCACCGAGAATCTTCTACCGCCCGTCCGTGCTCTTTTCACTCTGGCCACTTGTAACAAAGATTTGTGGTCGGAGCGCAGGGCTCTAGTAGCCTTGTAAGGGAGCACCATATTACCCAAAATGGGAGGACCCTTCCCCCGCAGGATTTTATGAGCCGTACAGAGAGATTTAAATTTTATCCTCTCCCGTACCGGAAGCCAATGCAATGCTCTTAATGCCGGTTTTGCTGACTGTCTCCTTGGAATATTCATCAGCAGCCTTGCTGCTGCATTCTGCACTTGTTGCAGTTTATTGAGCGTTGCTTCCGGAGCGCCCAAAAAAAGCGCATTGCTATAATCCAACCTCGAGACAATCAGCCCCTGGTTAAGAAGTTTCCTGGAGGTCGGAGGGAGAAGGGGTAAAATCTTACGGGCTGATCGGAGCAGAGCAAAACAGACTCCGGCAGTTTTTTTTGCATGGGTCTTGAAAGACAGGTCTTGTTCAAGCCACACACCCAGGCTTTTGATCTCCTTTTTGGGGCTTGGAGGGTCACCAAGACAACTCGGCCAGCTGCCTGTCGGCAAAGAAGGCCCCGCATGTCCCAGCAACATCAGCTCTGTTTTAGAGCCGTTCAGTTTTAATGCTGAATTGCCCATCCATGTGTACACCTTGGACAAGCAGGAGTGCAACAGGTCCAGATGATCCACCAGTTGGGAAAGGGCCACCACCAACTGGGTATCATCAGCGTAGCTGATAATTTTGATACCCAGTGGTGCCACCACATCCTCCAATGGTGCCATATAGACGTTAAACAATGTGGGGCTCAGGGAGGAGCCCTGAGGCACACCACATTGAAGGGGGATGGGGGCAGATTGTGCACTACCTTCCCAGACTTGGTAGGTTCGTTGGTGCAGGAACGACGTGAGCCACTTTAAGGCCATTCCAGTCAGGCCTCCCTCCCACAGTCGCTGGAGCAACGCCTGATGGTTTACGGTGTCAAAAGCCGCACTAAGGTCCAGGAGGATCACTGCCACTGATCCTCCTGAATCCAGAATGCTCCTGGCTTCTTCCACGACTGCCAGAAGGGCAGTATCAGTGCCTTGGCCCGGCCTGAATCCCGTTTGGGATTTCCGCAACAAGCCATTGGACTCCAGGAACTGTGACAGTCGCCTGTTCACCAGTCTCTCTGTGATCTTACCGAACCCGGGCATCAAGGAAATCGGTCTGAAATTAGCCAGGTCCGATGGATCTAGACCAGGCTTTTTCAGAAGGGCCTTTACAACCGCTTTTTTCCAACTGGGTGGAACCACTCCCTGCGCAAATGATGCATTGATAAGATCTGTTACTGGTGCAGCAATAGTGGTTGCTATCTGCTTGAGGTATCTCATCGGAACAGGATCCCTAGGCGAACCACTCTTCATGGCCCCTAGAACCTTGAGAACTTAGTCAGTGGTCACTGGACCAAAGACGTCAAGCTTGTTCTGAACCTCACCTCGCTGTTCGCCTATATCTGATTCCTGGGCTGGTCGTGGTAAGGAACTTACGATGTTTTCTACTTTCATGTGAAAGTAGTTAGCCAGTTCCTTACATTTCTTTTGAGGACTCTCATGGCTCACTGGCGGTTCCGGAGTTTTCAAGAGGTCTCTAAAGACCTTGAAGGACTCTCTAGAGGAGTTAGCCGAGTTGCCAATTCTCTCCTCATAGAACTTGGCTTTGGCATCCCGGAGAGCGGCTTTATATCCTCTAATTGCCGTACGATACTCATTCCGGGTTGCCTCTCCCCAATCCTTTCTCCAAATCCTCTCTAGCCTTTTACAGCTTTTCCCAAGAGTTCTTAACATCTGGGTGTACCAAGGGGCTGAACCCACTCTCTTCTCCCTCTTCGCCATTCTCTTTTTAGGGAGAATGGCGTCCAGGGACCTGTTTAGCCAATTTTCCAGGTTCACATCAGCAATTAGTGGATCCAACACCGGGTGCGGGCAGGTAGCATCTAGGTTAGCAATCCAGCGCTCTACTGGTAACCTGGACCAAGCCCTGTCAACTGAGTAGGTCCTAGGAATAGTTACATCCGTTAAATCGTACTGCCAATTGAAAGGAACCAGAAAATGGTCAGACCACGGTAAAGCCAGGGGGGTCAAGGCTTCAATCCGGTCCATATTCGAAAAGACTGGATCCAGTAAGTGACCCTTACAATGCGTGGCCCCTGAGTTGATTAGCCTCATATCAAAGGCTTTCAAACCACCCTGCAGGTCAACAGCGAGTGTGTCAGCGGGGTCGTCAAAATGGAGATTAAAATCTCCGAGTGCCACAAAATTGGCAGTCGACGATGCCAAGAGCGTAACAGTTTCCACCAATGAACTGGCGAAATTGCCTACACACCCCGGTGGGCGATACACTAGGAGGCCTGATATGGAGGTCGTGGCTGACATCCGTAGTGAGAATTGACAACTCTCACAGTCGCGTACCCCCCCGTCCTTGGCTCTACAGACCAGCGTGTCCCTATAAATTATAGCAATACCACCTCCTCGTCCAATAGGCCTATCTAGATGATAAATTAGATAGCCAGGGGGGAGTGCTTGCAACATATCTGGGCCCGAACTAGACGTGGTCCAGGTTTCTGATATAAACAAGATATCCAACTCATGATCTTGTACGAGGGAATTGATTTCGATTGAATGACTAGGAAGGGACCTACAATTCAGCAGAGCCATTAGTAGCACCTTATTTCCTATGGCTCTCTGGCCCTTAATGCGTCGCCTGCATGTCACGAAAGGTAAATCACTTTTATGGGTAAAATTGCAGGGCACTTCATCCGAAGGGCGTAATGATATCAAATCATTTCTAGTATATGTTATACCAACCTTAGGGGAAAAAGCCAGCGTGTCTAGCCCTAAGCCCGTCTGGGCCCGGATGGGCACAGACGGACTGAACTCTGGCGTAACTCCGGCGGAATGACGGCGGACCCGCTGCGCGTACCCGCTGCGCGTACCAGCTGCGCGTTAGCATGGCCGCCTTTTGTAGGAGGTCTAGCGTCCTTGTGACGACTAGACCGTGTGAGGAATGGCGTCCCACTTACCCCCAAGATGGCCGCCAAAGTCGGAATCAGGAATGCAAGGAAAAGGACAAGGACCCGCAAAGAGCGGTGGGTTTTCCAAATTACAGTGCAAGTGAATGGGTATTAAAAACAGGGGATAAGGTAGAACTCCAAATAAAATTATATTGAAAAAACGGGCGTTTTAAAATTACTCAGACTTACTTGCATATGGCCATGTCTGAACAGGGGTGGCGGAGTGAGCTAAAGAACGGTGATGGATTAAACCCAGATCAGTTGACTGGGGTGAGTGTTTGTATTGTCAACGCTCCGTCCATCATCCCCTTTGGTTTTTATTTGTTCGCCCTAAGTTGGCAGGATATGCTCAGAAGTGAGTCCCTTGCTCACTTTGCCACTGGATTCAAGCAAGCCTGGCTGAAGACGGCTGTAATGCCAGAACCCGGTCCTGGGAAGCTTGATTCCGGACCAGGGAAGACATGGCTTAGCAGTTCGGGCTGGACTGTTCCCATCTCATCTGAGTGAGTGACTGGTTGAGCGCTTCAATCTTTAGCGCATTTTACACCCTTCTTTTAAAAATACCACTTGTGCAAGATTCTTAACAAGAGCGCTGCTCTAAATAGTTTAATTCTTTTTTAATACATCACCGGAGTGCTGACCCGATTCCTTTTCCTGCCCCCCTCGGTCCGACTCGGTAATTCATTACCGTTGTGCGGAGGGCGGACAGGTGAGGGCCAGGCACTTCCGGGAGCGGTCAGCGCTCTAGCTCTCCACTGGGGGCTATTTAGGCGGAGCCTCACGACAGCGCAGCTGCGGTAGAAGACGGTGGCAGTGTCTTCACACCGCTAGCTTGCTGTACGAGGAAATAATCATCTGAGTGAGTGACTGGCTGAGCGCTTCAATCTTTAGCGCATTTTACACCCTTCTTTTAAAAATACCACTTGTGCAAGATTCTTAACAAGAGCGCTGCTCTAAATAGTTTAATTCTTTTTTAATACATCACCGGAGTGCTGACCCGATTCCTTTTCCTGCCCGCCTCGGTCCGACTCGGTAATTCATTACCGTTGTGCGGAGGGCGGACAGGTGAGGGCCAGGCACTTCCGGGAGCGGTCAGCGCTCTAGCTCTCCACTGGGGGCTATTTAGCCATCGCCTTTCAGGAAGCGTGCAGCGATTGCGCGCAGCCTCATCACAGCCGAAGACCAGCCAAAGAGCTGCCCGTCTGCGCCCGTCCGCGACAGGACGCGGCGACGGGGCGGTAAATCTATATCATGCCGCCTCTTTGCGCAGACAAACATATCAGGTATGAGGCTTCCTTTCTGAAAACTCTAAGGCAGCATATTTCCCCGTGCTATTTAGAGGATAGTAGACCATGCATTGAAGGACCGTTCTCATGCAAAAAATGCCATTATTCCTCTATGCATTTCACAGACTCTCTTGTACCTAGTAAGTCATTACATGATTTGCATTGTATCCTTATCAATGTTCGCTCAATGCCCAAACACCAAATTGAGATCTGGGACTTAATACACTCCCTGACTCCAGACCTCTGTTTCATTACTGAAACTTGGTTAAAGCCTCATACGGTATCTGCCGTTACTTTGGGAGTACCTTTGGAATACAAATTTCACCACTCCGATCGCCCCGATAAAACAGGAGGCGGCATTGCCATAATTTACAAAGAGTCTCTCAAATTAGACATTTTAGACAAACAATGTTGCAAAGAAATGGAAACAATGACCTTCAGAATAACCTTCCCTAACAGAAAGGCTAGTAAAGGCGCACTTGTATATAGACCACCTCTTCCATGTCCCAGTTTTTCCACTTCTCTCTTAGAGATGTTAGGCCCTTATCTACGGGCAAATGAGGATTTCCTTCTCCTTGGAGATTTTAATATTCACACTGACCAACCTGACTCTATAGGGACTAAAAGTTTGTCTATTGATATGACTTCCATCGGTCTGACACAAAAAAATCAGGATCCCACTCATGAAGGTGGACACTGCATCGACCTGATATACACCAATTTTGACTATATAATGTGCCATAAATCCTCTCGAGTCAATTGGTCAGATCATTTTTTATTACAATTCACTATTTTTAAAGTTAATGAAGGTCTCCATAAGAAGTCCCTACCCTCTACTACACGCAGACAGTGGCACAAACTTACACTGGAGGCGTTACAAAAGGTGTGGGAAAAACCTGAGATAAGAGAGACTGAAGAAGTAGAACATAAACTAACTATGCTTCAGCAATCTCTAACCACAGCCATCGATAAAATTGCCCCCCTGAAAACATTTAGACAATTTCCTGTAGCTAAACAGGAAAAATGGTATACTGAGGCTCTCAGGAAAGAGAAGCAAGAATGCAGGAGGATAGAGAAAAGATGGAGGTAATCACATTCTGAGGATAACAAAAAGGCATACCGTGCAGCCCAAACCAACTACTATAAACACATAAAAGCTGCCCGGAAAAATAACATTGCTCAACAGCTCACAGAAGCTGGTAACTCTCCCAAAGAGCTGTACAGGATTCTCGAAACTTTCGTAAAACCTATGGCTTGTATAAGTCCAGATGACTTCTCACAAAGCTTATGTGAAGAAGTCTCATCATATTTCGAAAACAAAATAGAATCCATCTATGAAAAAATGTTGATATCCCAACCAAACAGTGATACTTTGAGTGCTTCCTCCCCCAATGAAAATATCAACTCTACACTAACTACATTCCCACCTATCAACACTGAAGAGCTTTATACAATAATGACCCAAGTAAAATCTGGATCGCCGGATGACCTTATTCCTGTTAAAACCCTAACCTCCCTCCGTACCCTATTAGCCCCCTACATTCAGGATGTAATCAATCAGTCTCTTAAAGAGGGAAAAGTACCATCTGAATGGAAAAGTGCAGTGGTGAACCCCATCCGCAAGAATGCGGCTCTCCCGTGGACGGAGCTCTCCAACCTCCGTCCCATCTCCCTTCTGCCTTATTACAGCAAGATGGTCGAGAAGCATGTCAATACACACCTGTCCAACTACATCGAGGCAGCGGGCGGCCTAGACCACTCGCAATCTGGTTTTAGGCCCAACCATAGCACCGAATCAGCCCTCCTGTCAGTGACAGATAACATCAGAATGTCACTTGACAGGGGGAGCTCAGTGATTCTGGTGCTATTGGATTTGTCCGCTGCCTTCGACACGGTGTCGCACAAAACTCTTCTTGACCGTCTGAAGGCAGCGGGAGTAAAGGGGACCGCCCTTGCGTGGCTTGAAAGCTTTCTTGAAGACAGACAACAAGGTGTCAAACTTGGCTCCCATAAATCTGTCTGCAGGAAGCTTACCAAGGGTGTGCCACAGGGCTCATGTTTGAGCCCCACGTTATTTAACGTATTTGTGGCCCCTTTGGCAGAGATTATAAGATTTTACGGGTTCTCCCCAATCTCTTACGCTGACGATACTCAGCTGCTGTTTCCCTTCCAAACCATTACACCTGCAGTCATGAAATCCTTTCAAAACGGCATGAGAGCGGTGGCAGGTTGGATGGCCCAGAACTTCCTCCAATGCAATGTGACCAAAACGGAGGTCATGTTGTTTGGAGGGGCCACCCTGCTCTGGTCGCCGGATTGGTGGCCACTTGAGCTAGGACCTGTCCCAGCGCCCAAACAGACTATTAAAAATCTGGGGGTGCGCCTAGACCAAACTCTGATTATGAAAGATCACGTCAGCCAGGTCACGGGAACGTGCTTCCGCACAATTGGTCTTCTATGGCGTATTTTCCCTTTCCTACCTAACATCTATAGGAAAACGTTGGTACAGGCACTAGTTCTTGGACGGGTAGACTATTGTAATAGTCTACTCATCTCCGCCAATCAAGAACAACTACGCAGACTGCAGGTGGTGCAGAACACCGCGGCAAGACTCATCCTGAATGCCCCTCCCCGTACCCCTTCCCGTCCTCTTCTTTCCCACCTTCATTGGCTTCCAGTACAACAGCGAATAAATTTCAAACTCTGCTGCATTATGCATAAGTGCATCTATGGGTCTGGCCCCAAATATCTAAAAGAGATCTTCTTTCCCTACACCCCTGGACGTGCTCTGCGTTCCAGCAACACTATGTTGCTGCATATACCTAAAGTTACCAGAGCGAGACAGGGTGGACGAGCACCTTCCCTTAAGGGCCCCTTGCTGTGGAATTCTCTTCCACCTCAGCTGAGACAAATCTCTAATCTTTTTTCCTTCAGGAAGAAATTAAAAACTCACCTGTTCGCATAAGACTAACCTGGCCTTTCCCTCTGTCACCCCCTCAACATTGTTTATCCAACTCACACAGAAGCTACGCGCGGAGATACCCCCTCGGGGCTGATTCCTGCGCGTTATAAGCATATAAATAAATAAATAAATAAATGAGGCACAGGGTCAGACTGATTTGCATATGGCCATGTCTGAACTGGGGTGGTGGAGTGAGCTAAAGAACGGTAAAAATTGTAAATTGATACTTGTATAGCACACTACTCACCTGCAAGGGTCTCAAGGCCCTTGTACGAATACCGCTGTGGAACCCATCCTGGCTTTCCCTGTGAGGCGTCTACTCCTGGGCACCCCCAAGGTGGAGGCCAGGCATCCTTAGCATTATGGGGGCCGTTGTGGAGATTAAGCAAGCTATTGTCCAGAGTTGCAGAGTGGGACTCCATGATTGGAATAGGCACTGAGGCGAGAATTATCAGGTCCGTGGACTTTTGAGCCCAAGACCCGCCGGGGCGGGGAATTGAACGCTGGTCCCGGGCTAGACCTCTGCATCAGGGTCTGCCGCTCTAATCATTGAGCCAAACTTCTCCACACTTCTCCACCATCCAACGGTGATGAATTAAACCCAGATCAGTTGACTGGGGGTGGGTGTTTGTATTGTCAACGCTCCATCCATCATCCCCTTTGGTTTATCTTTATTCGCCCTAAGTTGGCAGACGTGAGTCCCTTGCTCACTTTGCCACTGGATTCAAGCAAGCCCGGCTGAAGACGGCTGTAATGCCAGAAACCGGTCCTGGGAAGCCTGATTCCGGTCCATGGAAGACATGGCTTGGCAGTTCGGGCTGGACTGTTCCCATGAGGCACAGGGTCAGACTGATTTGCATATGGCCATGTCTGAACTGGGGTGGCGGAGTGAGCTAAAGAACGGTGATGGATTAAACCCAGATCAGTTGACTGGGGGTAAGTGTTTGTATTGTCAACGCTCCGTCCATCATCCCCTTTGGGTTTTCTTTGCTACAGGAGACCCACCTTAGACTGGACAGCCCTACATTGACTTACAGGGGATTGCACAATAACTCTCATGCTGCGGGCTTTACTTCTAATGCTAGGGGCGTACTGACCTGGGTAAACCCGAGGGCCTCTTTGACTCTGACGCCTATCGCCACGGACTCTGAAGGTAGATACACAATTACGAAATGCACTGGCAAGGGCATGACCTTTCATGTTATTAACAGGTATGGCCCCAATTTCGATTGCCCCTCTTTTTACTTAACGCTGGCTGGTAAGATCAGGAATATAGGGGACGGGTGTGTTCTGTGGGGTGGGGACTTCAACATGATGCGACAACCGGTGCTAGATAGTTCGGACAGCCCTGACAGACGCCCATCTGCCTCTGCCCGAGTGTTAGACACAGAACTGATGAGACTGGGACTGCAAGATGTTTGGAGGACTAGGCACCCGACACAAGGGTGTATACACACTATTCAGCGCAACACAATATTCACACTCGCATTGACTTTTGGCTGCTGTCGGTACCCCTCCTCTCTGCGGTGCAGGCCTGTGTGACGTTGCCCCGTACCTATTCGGATCATTCCCCGGTGATGGTTACGCTCCGTGCCCCGAAAAACCGTCCTCCTCCCTTTTCATGGTGCCTTCCGCCGTTCACACTTCTGGATGACACCTTCAGAGAAGAATTGGCGACCGCTATCGAGGAATTTTTTAAAAAGAATATAGGCTCTGTTGATTCCTTTTTGATCGTTTGGGAGGCCTTTAAGGCATACATGAGAGGCGTGGCCATCTCGAAACATGCGGGCGTTCTGAAGTCCATTCGGGGGGGTTTAGCGCTTCTAGAGGATACGCTTAAGGATATAGAAGCGCGTCGACTTAGAGATGGTAGCGCGGAGCTGACCCAAGAACTAGCGAAAACACTCTGGGAATACCACGAGGAGGCAGACGCGGAGGTGAAATATCTGGGGAAGTACTCCACTGCTAGATCGTATAGAGGAGGGGAGCGCCCGGGGACGGTTCTGGCTAGGCTTGCCAAACAGCGCAGGCAAGGTGCCACAGCACCGATGCTGCGATCAACGCAAACCGATGAGGAATTGATGGATGAGCAGGTGGCAGGCCGCTTCCGGGAATACTACGTGGCTCTTTATGACACTAGGGGCTCGGTCTCCGAGGATCGTATCCTTGACTACTTAATACATATTCAACTACCCTTGCTCACGAATACTCATCGTGAATTCTTGGTGCGCCCCTTTGAGAGAGAAGAGGTGGTCTGGGCATTGTTCTCCATGAAGGCGGGGCACGCTCCGGGCAGTGATGGCTTTCCGGCCTCGTTCTATAAATGGTACTCGGATTTAATGATACCTAGGCTACTTACGTTGATTGAGCAGATGGCGGAAGGAGAGACGATGCCACCCACGATGCGGGAGGCTATTATAGTGGCTATCCTTAAACCGGGCAAGCCCCCGACGACAGCACTTCTAATCGGCCACTTTCTTTGATTAATGTGGACGCAAAGATCTTTGCGAAGATCGTTGCTAATCGCCTCAGTCCGCTGATCTCCATATTGTTAGCTCCCGAGCAAGCGGGCTTTGTCCCTAATCGCAATTTGACTTATAATCCCCGCACAGTCTTTGTGGCATTCCAACATACGCGCCGGAGGTCCAGGCGGTCGCCGTCTTTCTAGACATAGAAAAGGCCTTCGACTCTGTCGAGTAGCCTTTTCTCCAACTTGTGCTTCGACGCATGGGAGTAGGGGACCTATTTATACAGTTGCTAAACACTCTTTATACCTCCCCAACGGCAAGAGTGCAAATTGGCTCGCTTATAACGGAGCCCTTCCCGATAGGCCGGGCACCCGGCAGGGTTGCCCCCTCTCTCCTCTTCTATATGCCTTGGTTACGGAGCCGCTGTTGTGTGCTCTCTGCGAATATCACGGTCACCGAGGGGTTCATTTTCCGGGATACAATCTGATAGTTTCTACCTATGCAGATGACACTCTGCTTTACGTGAGAGACCCGGAGGAAAACCTCTCGAGAGTATTGAGGGAAGTGGTCTTGTTTGGTTCGCTGTCTGGGATCCATGTGAATTGGAACAAAACTGTCATGCTCCCAATCACCCCTTCCACCAGTAGGGTTGACTCTGATTATCCTATACAGTGAACCACTGATTTGGTGCGGTATTTGGGTATCCGGTTACATACCGACCTGGAAGTAGTACTTTGGGAGAATTACGGAGTGGCCATTTCCAGACTGGAGGACACGATTGACAAATGGATAGATCTTCCCCTGTCGCTGCTGGGAGGCATATCATTGTTGAAAATGGTGGTCCTCCCTCGACTACTATTTCTGTTCAGCAGCATCCCGATTGTCCTGTCACGCGCTTTCTTTAAGCAGCTACACGCACTACTGTTGCGCCTGATTTGGGCTGGTAAGCAGCCCAGGGTGGCGCGGAATATACTTATTCACCCCTATGAGGAGGGTGGGCTGAACGTCCCGGATCTCAAGCTTTATTATCGAGCTGCTCAAGGCTCACACGTGTATGGCTGGATGCATGGCCCATCGGAAGCGGTGTATTGGAAGATCGAGGGAATAGTGGTGGACCCGGTACCGCTCCCGGCTTTGCTCACCCGCCCCAGAGATCGGAGATTAGGCCTCCTCGATTCGTTGAACGCTGTGACACATGCCTGGTTCCACCTTATGGACGCACAATCTTGCACATTGCTCTATGCCCCGGCTGCACCGCTGGCCTGGTGCGCATGGCTAGGCCCCTGTAGAGACAAGGGTGTATTATCTGCTCTCGCTCAACTGAACATCCATACCATGGGTGATCTCTTTGCTGGCAGCTCAGTTCGTACCTGGGATGACATCGCCCCAGACGGGGGGCGGGCGCCGGGCTCCTCCCTCACTTTCAGTTCTACAGGGTGCGACATTCATTACGAGCGCTTCTAGGGGATGATGCGGAAGAGCCGCAGGTGGTGCTGGCGTACGAATTTGTAGCTTCTGCTAAATCACCTACCCAATTGATATCACAAATATACCGTATTACGCTAGCGGAACGGACGATGCCTTATGCGAAGCCCCGACTGGCGTGGCAGGTGGATATAAACGAAGATCTCCCGGAAGACAAATGGAGGTATTGCTGCGCAAGTGTTCGGAAGGTGTCGCTTAACAGTCGGCACCGCCTGTTGCATTTTAAATTTCTTAACAGGGTTTACTATACCCCTGTTTCGTTATGGATTGCGAGAGAGCCCTAGCTGCGAGAGGTGCAATACTCAATCCGCGGACTTTCTGCATCTGGCTTGGACATGCCCGAAGGTAGCGGAGTTCTGGCTGGCAGTGTACAAAGAGGTGAACGAACTTACTGGTTTGTCGCTAACCCCTTCACCGCTTTTGGCATTACTGGGCTATTTTAAAGATATTGCGCCAGCGCTACGGAGGCTGACGGACATGGCCTTTTTGATTGCTAAGCGTTGTGTTGTGCTAACCGAGATGCGCGGATCAATGCCGAAGGTGACTAGATGGGAGAACGATATGCTCTATTGTTGTACGCAGACGGGTCTATACAGCGAACTACTACTCCCTTGGAATCGGCCGAAAAATTACTGGGCGCTGTATCTGGAGAGGAGGGCTGCACAAGGCAATACTCATAAGGGCGCTGATACCCCGGCCATGGAGTCAGACAACACATGTGACGATACAGCATCACTTGACGATTCAGAGACATTACAATAGAGGACCCCAACGTGACGAGCATATTTGAGACGGGTTAGAAGGAGTGACCGTTGACGACGTCAAAGTGTTCAAAGAGGTGGTTTACTACCGTACAGGTGATGATTGGCCGGGAGGGACCTGGGGAGCCGCTGCCGTCTACATGCTATGTGAATTTAACAAAAAGTTGCTGTGCAGTTATGTCAATGTGTGTGCCATCATTGTGATCATTGAATGTATTTTGTAGAAATGCCAATAAACACAATAAAAAAAAAAAAAGATAACCCCTGCTCACCCCCTTGGTAGCTTGGCACGAGCAGTCAGGCTTACCTCGGAGGCAATGTGTAAAGCATTTGCGCACGCACCCCCAGCAACAACATCCCAGGCCCCCCACAAAAGGAACTCCACACCAGGTTATGTATAAAAATAGCCTTTGTATTAAACCAAACACATTAGATAAGTAACACACAATTTACACTGTGCCACTGGCAAGGGCATAATTTACAGGGGATTATGTACATATAGGACAGGGCCACATGGACCACTGTCGGGAATAAGCACTTGGTAGAACAAGCACTTAGAACATAGAACAAGCAGAAGCTTTACACATGTTGCTTGAAGACACATTTAGAGGTGTAGGTAAGACACATGATGCATGAAAACACATTCAGCAGTGTAGGTAAGACACATGATGCATGAAAACACATTCAGCGGTGTAGGTAAGACACATGATGCATGAAAACACATTTAGCGGTGTAGGTAAGACACATGATGCATGAAGACACATTGAGGGGTGTAGGTAAGACACATGATGCATGAAGATACAATCAGAGGTGTAGGTAAGACACATGATGCATGAAAACACATTCAGTGGTGTAGGTAAGACACATGATGCATGAAGACACATTCAGAGGTGTAGGTAAGACACATGATGCATGAAAACACATTCAGAGGTATAGGTAAGACACATGATGCATGAAGACACATTCAGAGGTGTAGGTAAGCCACATGATGAATGAAGACACATTCAGAGGTGTCAGAACACAGGGTGCCAAAACATACTACACACAGTACATTTCCTAACACCCAAAGTTTCAGTTTCAAATCTTTATTTCGATCATGAAAGATCATAAAAGATATACACAAGATCAAATATTCATTGAAATACATTTAAAACCCAATAGGGGCAGTATACAAATGTGCTATATAAAATACAGTTCTAAAAAATAGTTTAGGCCAAATACAAGGGAGGTAGAGGAGGTGTTCACAGTGTTGTGTTGTCCTTAATTATTCGGGCACGTGCCCGCCACATTGCAGTCAAAATTTTTGCCATAGCAAACACTGTTGGCGGAGATAGATCTGACTTTAGGACTCTATAGGCCGGAGCTTATGTTCTGAAGCCCAAGTTTTTTAAATGAGGAACCAGCCAATATCTCCTAATTCTGGTATAGGCTCCACAGAACAGAACCACATGCAAGTCATTCTCCGATTTGTATGCACATGCCGGTCACGCCCCTGTCTCTGATCCACCTGCCCAAGCCTTTGTAAAGGACCTTAGGGGGAGAGACCCATACCTCCATTGCAGGAAAATCTTCCTTGTAAACACCGGTGTCATGCCATCCAAAACACATTCATGGCTGTACGAATCTTTGATTTTAATGAAGAGATCGGTTAGGGACCCCTCCCGAGTGGTATCCAGGGTTTTTTGGAGCATGTAGTTGTAAAACAAAGTAGACAATGCTTTTCTGGAGATCCTTGTGCACGCGCTTTCCGGATCCGACCATAAGTCAGGCACTCCAAGAGTCACACACATTCTCCTTATGTACTTTAGCCAAGGAATTTTAGTGGCATTGGGTAAAGTGAGAAATTCCTGGAGCTCCGCTCTGTAGTTGACATGATCCTGACTACTCCACAGGCGACGCCAGTAGGTCAGGGGTTTGAGGCCCAGTTCTTCCGTGATAGGTCTCAGAGCCAGGTCTAGTCTCAGTGGGAGTAGTGGAGTACTTGGGGGGAGGGCAACCAGCTGTCTAATGAATTTGTTTTCTATGGTTTGAATAGTGTGTGTCGGGGTATGGCCCCACAGCTCGCTTCCATAGATGATTCCCCCCCGAGCCTGAGCTTTATAAATATGGATGGCAGGTGCCAACGGGCGAAGTGGGGATTTCCTAGCAATTCTCGTGATGCCTCCCGCCCTCTGCGATAGTTTCATGCTAGCTTTTGTTATGTGGGCCGACCATGTTAAATTCTGGTTTAGGGTTATCCCAAGGTATTCTATTGTGTGGACCCTTTCCAGACATGTTGTGCCCAGGCGGGGATTTGGGCGATTGTTGACCTTAGGATTAAGAATCATACATTTTGTCTTTGCAGGGTTGATTTCAAGCCCCCTTTCATTGCAAAAGCCTAGGAATCCATCCAGGACCCTCTGTAGCCCCATAGGTGATTTGGACAGCAGCAGGGTGTCATCCACAAACATAATTGCGGGCACCCTGCTGCCGTTCAATTTTGGTGCATCGATGTTAGTGATCCTCCTCAGATGTTCTATCACCCCGTTCACAAAGAGGCAAAACAGGGTCGGAGCTAGCACACCACCCTGCCTCACCCCTCTGCGAACGGGGAACCTATCGGTCAGCTTGCCACCTTTCCCGCATCTAACTCGTGCGTAGTTATCTTTGTGGAGTCTGATTAGGGTTTCAAGGATATCTCCAGGGACTCCCAGCTCGGCCATTACCTCCCACAGTTTTGCCCTTGGAACCAAATCGAATGCGGCACGTAGGTCCACAAAGACCGCGTACAGAGTGCCGCCCTCGATCAGTGCTGTCTTCCAATAGATGATGTTTAGTCGAAATATTTGATCGACTGTGGAGACTCCTCTTCTGAATCCTGCTTGAAGTGGACTGAGGGTGTCTGTCTCATCCAGCCAGGTCTGTAGCCTATTGAGTATTAGCCTACCAAATAACTTCAATGAGACTTATTGGGCGATAGTTGGCTGGAAGCACCTCCGCCCCCAGCCAAGTATCAGGTAGTTCCATCCCCTCAAGAACTGCATTGAATATCCAACAGAAGGTAGGGCGCCCAGATGCCCGGTTCCTGTTTAAATAAATCTCCCGGCACCCCATCCAGCCCCGGTGCCTTACCAGAGGATAACCCTGCGATCGCCGCCCTTACCTCTTTTTCAGTGAAAGGCTCCGGGGCCTGAATACTTTGCATAATTTGGGGTGGGGATTCCAAGAATTCAGCCTCCGGGGCGTATAAGGACTGGTAGTGGTTTTGCCACACGCTCGGGGCAATGTTTGGTTCAATTGCCGATGGGAGATTTTCAGAACCATGATTAACCACACGCCAAAATTTGCGGGAGTCCCTGATTGCTAGTAACTCAGAGAGGTTCTCCCAATGTTGGAGATCCTACTCCACCTTGGCGTTTGCCACGAGTGTCTTGTACGCCTGCCTTCTGGCACGAATCTCCTCCAGCGATCCTCCCGCTTTAATTGTAAGCACAAGGTCGCGTTTGGCGTTTCGGCATGTGATGTTAAACCAGGTATCTTTGTGTATTCCCCTGGTCCTAGAGGGTCCAGTGCTAAACATATCCATCTCTAGGGTTTTAATTAATTGTTCACGTATACTCCGGAGGTGCTCTCTATTTTCCTGAGTACTCGATGGCGCCCACGATGCGAATGCCTCCTCTAGAATCGGTGTGATCCTAGCGTAGAGGATCGCTAGCTTATCATCTCTAGTGGACAGCTTCTCCCATCTTATTCTCTTTCTGTTATTTTCTAGGAGATGTCCTGCCCTGGCCCTTTGTTCGTCCTGTACCCTGTCCTCAGTACGAGGGATGACATATTCCAGTTCCAGGGCGTTATGGTCGCTGTCTTCTCTGGGTATCACTCTGAAGTCTATAACCCGTTTCCAAGCAGATAACTGTACCAGGAGATAATCTAATCTTGATTCTCTCCCTATTTTGTTATATGTACATTTACTCGGGATGTCCGATTTGACGCGGCCATTACAAGCCCTGAGACCATGGGTGAGGGTAAGTGTATTTATCTGTACGGCTAATGGTGTCCATGCTCTCGGAGGGGGGCCTCTGAGGGTGGAACCTGCTAACTTGAATCCTCCTCTAGGGAGGGTCCATCAAGTAGGCCCGGTAATGGCTCAAAATGCGAGTTAAAATCCCCCCCACTACATATGGTGTACCACCCGGAATGGCCTCCAGGAAAGACAGCAGTTCTTCTATGGTTTTTGAGACGCTGGATATAGGGAGTGGTCTGGAATAGACATTTATTATAAGTAGTTTAAGCGATCTGGGCCATTCCAAAAGGACGACCAGTATGTCTTCTGAATCCACATCTTGGCGTGTGGCTAGACAACCCAAGTTGGATGCCACCCAGATTTTAAGTCCTCCAGATGGACGACCCCTCCCTCCCCATTTTGCCGGTATCGTAAATATGTCAAAGCCCCGGATAGTGTGCTCCTCCCTTGCCCAAGTCTCTTGGAAGAGACATACACTTTTGGAATCGATTAGGTCAGCCCACGATTGGGAGTCTATTTTATTGGTCTGTCCGGCTACATTCCATGACAGCAGCTTTAGGGTGTGATACTCTCTTGTTTGGGTGGCAAGCTGACTACACTCCAGTGTACCTGGATTTATCATTAAGTTGTTGTGGTCTTTTGGGGATGTCCCCCCTATGGGCCCTTGTCCCCTATTGTCATCCACTGGTTCTGGTGCCATTTATACTCTCTGTTGGGGATCTCCTAGGTTTGTGGGGGCTGCCTGTTCTTCCCCTTGGGTAGTGTTGCATAATAAAGCGCGCAGATTGTCCCCGCCTCCCCCTATGTTATTGGGTGTGGCTTGCCCGTAAAAATGGGAATGTGCCCTACCTTTCGACTCGAACTATCAATCCACCATTTCAAGGCAATCAAAGCGATTGAAAATTGGGAGATATGGGGGCTGATAGTATCTAGGGGGCCAGGGTGCTCCTCGCTCTCGTCCACCCCTTTCCAGCCCTCTCCTGCTGACAGTTTCCCAGCCCTCAGCCTCGTTATGTATCAAAGCATGCCCCGATGCCATTCGCCTTTGATGGTATGGGTCCCTCCTCCCTCCTTGATTGTACTCCCAGTTCCCCAGTGGATCCTGGGGGCATCCCCATCTCTGTTCATTAGCTATATGGGTGTTTGATGGATAAAAGAATGAGAGAGGGAGCGGCTGGATATTATTCCCCTCATCATCCGGAAAGCAACCACAAATATAGGAGACTGTTCCTAGTTCTTTGAAACTGACCAGTATGCAGTCGCCGCTAATTGTTTTGGGCCTCTTCCCCACCCATGAGACTCTTCTCACCATATGAATGTCGCTAGTCATACCTCTAGGCAGCGGCCTAAATGTAGATAGCCAGTTTATGACCTTGTTTTTTAACGAGGCCCCTGTTTCAATGACTGCTGGTTTTAGTTCTGGTACCCCAGCCAAAATTACAGTGTATGTAGCTACCTCTGGCGGAAGATTTACTGTTACCGTTTTTTGTGTCTTCTGTAATGTAATATTTGGGTTTTGGGATTTAGTTTGTGAGGGGTTGAGAAGTGAAGTGGCTATTGGCTGTGAGTGTACTGCATCGGTTGATGTTGCTAGTGGCTGTGGGCATGGGGGAGGATTACTGGTTTTTGCACTAGCCACCTGCTGGGTAGCGGATTTTTGCTTGGGATTTGGGTTTAGGAGTTTGGAGGTTTCTGTCCCCTTTTTCTTAGTCAGGTTCTGAGACTCCAGACCCTTCTTGGGCTTTGGATCTACGGTTACTATAGGGCGGTTGTTCTCGGCTTTCCAGCTATCCATAAACTGAGTGGTAGATTTCTCAAAGTTGGTCAGCCTTGCTTCTATCCTGATCAGGCGAGCTTCTATGGGGCTGAACAAAGACCTGAACAGGTTGCCTATGTCTGCAAGTGTGATATCCTCTCCAACTGCCTCCAAGGTGTCATCCGTTGTGAGAGGCGGAGGTTCAGTGGAAGCGTTAACTAATGAAGGAGGTTCTGTTCTGTCTAATATAGTATTATCACCCTAGTATTATCGGGGCTGCCCTTATCTTGTGTGGTGCCTAATCTCAGTATTTTAGCCTTCCTCTCTTTGTTGCATGGTCCCCCCATCTTCCTTTTTTGTATAGCCCCTTCCCTTTCTCCCCTAGCTCTACTTGGTGAATCTGCTGTATCAAGGGTGAGCGTTACCACCGGGACTTCCTCCCTGGGTAAGTTTTGGGGTTGTGGGGGGGCTTCCTTCGTAATAGAGTTTGAGGGTTGTGCTGTTTGGGTTAGTGGAAGGTTGAGTAGGCTCATGTCTTCCAGGTCACTTAAGGTTTCCTCGAAGAGGTCCAAGTTTGCGGGTGGCTGGTCGCCCCCACAAGCCCCGGCCAGTGATCCATTCACATCCAACCTTCCCTCAGGGTTCTTGGCTAACGCTAATATACCCATGGATGACGTTCTGACCCACTCGATTTCCTGGGAGGTGCGTCTTTTTAGAACTGTGATATCATCAATCAAGAGAGATCCTGCCTTAAGGAAGTAATTGTCAATTTTACCTTGGGCGGTTCCAGCCGTGACGGGTCCAGCCGCAGCCAAGGTTGTTTTGCTCCTAGTCTCCATTTTACTCATTGTGGAGCCACTATTTGTCCAGTTTGGGTAAATCCTGATACCAGTGCGTGGGCAGAGAGAGTGGGCACAAAGAGGGGGGGCCCGGTCCGGTCTCTGCCGTCCTCGAACGGTCTCAAACGGCCCGCTCTTTGCCCGCTCTTCGCCCCGCGCTTTGGCCCGCGCACGTCCCGCGATGCGCGTCCAATGCCCCTCTGTTATTGGTGGAAAGGAGGCGTGGCACCCAGGGGGCGGGAGGCGTGGTCAGCCGGAAGAGCCCCAGGTTCAGCTCCAAGAACGCCGCGGCTCCTGGGACTCGCAGTCCGACTGTAGTTCAGCACGCCCGGTAATAGTTAGCCCCAGCTACTCCGTTTTTGAAAAAGGTATTCAATGTCCCGTGATGGCAGGCAACAGTCCTCTGCGACCTCTGGCAAGCGACTCCGAGCGGCTCCCGCGAAGCGGGGGCCACGAGTCGTAATGTAGCACCCGGGGGCGGGAGGCGTGGTCAGCCGGAAGAGCCCCAGGTGCAGCTCCAAAAACGCCGCGGCTCCTGGGACTCGCAGTCCGACTGTAGTTCAGCACGCCCCGGTAATAGTTAGCCCCAGCTACTCCATTTTTGAAAAAGGTATTCAATGTCCCGTGATGGCAGGCAACAGTCCTCTGCGACCTCTGGCAAGCGACTCCGAGCGGCACACCCAAAGCATTAGCGCATAACTCACATTTAGCACTTAAATCACATTAGGGTCCAGGTTGCGCCACTGCGTCAAAAGCTAAGCGTAGCAGCTGCCCACTACTTGCTGGGCAGCTGGGGACAAGAACAGGGCCTAAAAGCTGCAGCTGGCACTAAGTGCTGCGCAGCTGGGGAAGGCCAAAGTAGGGCAAAGGTGTGCGACTCACTCCTGAGTCCAAAGAATAAGTCCTTAGAAAGAAAAGAACCTAAACGGTGCAGCTGCCCACTACTTGCTGGGCAGCTGGAAAGCAAATTGCGAGAGGGGCCCTCACTGGCCCTTAGAAACAAAACTGTGCCACGTGGGAGCCTTCTGGCTCTGGTATAAAGAATGCGCAATACGTGGGTGCCCTCTAGGCTCTAGAACCAACACGTGTGTCCCCTAGAACTGTGGGGGGGAGAACATGAGCCTCTAAAATAGAGATGACACCCGTTGGAGACACCTAGGCTCTGAAGAATAATGGGGGTCTTCATTGGAACCACGGGGCTCAGAGAAGTAATGGGGCGGGGGAGCAACCTCGGCTCCTTAAAAACACATGCCCCCAAAACATAGGAGCGGCCCGCTGACATCCGGGGCCACTCTGAAAAGGGCAAGGGGGCACCACTCGGGTGCCTGAGGGACCCCCACTGGGGCCCCTTCACTTGGATTCGCCCACGCGGTGCACACGTGGCCTCCCCCTCCCGCTCCAGCCGTCCCCGCTTACCGGCTCTCGGCGGTGGAAGGCTTTTCCATGGGTGGCGGTAGCGCTCGGCGGGGCTCTCTCTCCTCATGGGAGCCCCATCTTCACCATGCACCCGCTCTTCACCCGCTCTTCACCCAGTCCCCCATCTCGGGACCGGGACTTGATGTGGTGTCTTCGGGGCTCCTGGGGCAGCAGTTCCCCCTTCCGGCCGGGTGCTGGCCAATCAGAGCACGGCGTCGGGCGGGACTTCCTTTGAAAACCGGAAGTCCTGCCCCTCGTCAGGCACAACGGTGCCTGGCTTCCTGTCTCGCCCGCGGCGGTGATCATTTTCTCGGGGAACAGAGAGGGGTGGGCACCCTCGAAGTAACAACTAAACATAGAAGCGGGGTAGGCACCCGCTTGGGCTCCGATACACGGGGTGGGCACCTGGAATTCAATAAATAAAACATCGGAGTGACGCAGGGTGGGCACCTGCAATTGCGGCAAATTCGGGGGAATCCCTACACCAGGGATTCCCTCAGGACAGAGGGCAGCTCAGCGCTGCTAGGCTAAAATAAAGCGCTCACAGGGCGCTAGGGGCAGCCACAGCCCTGGGGCAAGGGAAAAGGCACAGTAGAAGGTCATGGAGGACAGGGGGGGCAATGCAGGGGCCAGCACACAGGGCACTCCAGCAAGGCGACAGCCCCCATGGCGGTCCCTCCTGGGCCCCACCATCAGCAAGGCCCCCTCTGTCAGGAATCCTAAAAGTAGAAGAGTCCTCCAGGCACCCAGGGGCTGGGCCGGGCCCAGGGAGGCAAGCCTTCCCCTAGGCCCCAGCAACAGCACGCCCCTGGTAGATTCAAGTCAGGAAACAAGAACATTTTCATGGGGTCACAGCCCCTCTTTTATACAGAGAAATCCTTTGTCTACTAAGGTGCAGGCAAGGGGCGAACCAGATAAAACTGGTTCTTGAGCACTTTGTTTTGCTCAGCCCCTGCGCCTATTCACAGGATGGGTCGGGAACATCAGACAGACCACAGGGGGTGGAGCCAGCATTGTGAGGGGAAAGCCCAGCCCTATTCAGGTCCCGGGTGCACTCCTCCCCAGCCATCAACATGCAGATCTCCCATTCACCACCGGGGCAGACCCATCCGGACTCCCGGAGCCAGGCACACCAGCCAGCTCCAGCCAATCACAAGCCAGACAGTCATTTCTCAGTTATTACACAGACATGCCAACTTCTAGAAGTGGCACTTCCACACTAGACACATGAATGCCGCACACATCATCACGCAGCATTCACTCTCACGAGTTCGCACATACCAAACTCGAGCCTGCACTCCCCACACATCAGCAACTAACATGGACACATACATTCCCCATGCATTCCTATGGGACGGCAGGCCAATTTCACACACGCACTCAGAGAGCGCACGCACTTTACACTGCGCCACAGTGTCAAAGTGCGCAAAGACCAGAAATCACTATAATTATCTAATAATACCAGGCAAAAAGTTCAGGGGTGAACCTGCCAGAAGAGCCAAGTCCAACAACAGCTTAGAGTAACAAACCACGTAGGAGTTCCTAAGTTCCTTATCATGCATTTAAGTTCTCCATGACGACAATACCAGTACTCATCAGTACCACGCTGACATACCATCAAATTAATCAGTTTAAATTCTAAATGATCATCTCTCTGATGTACTTTATCCATAAATTCCTTTGCAGAAACATTTTGAAAATGTACTCCTGTTTTTCATAGGTGGTTGACTGCATATGAAAGTCCAGACAAGTCACTAACAAACAAAAGACTGTCGAAATCTTGGATCTTCTGCCGACAATCTTGTTGTTTGATATTCTGATGCAGGAATCTGCACTGATCGTTCATCATATCGTCCACCTTTTCCAGTTGGGAACAGCTGCGGAAAACAACGAGCTTCCAAACTTTTTTCCCATTCACTCATGGTAGTCCGCTCCTCTTTCTTCATTTGGAATAATTTAATATTATTCCCCATCACTTCTTTGGATGTACACTATAATGATAATAAATGTATTCACTTTTGGACATTTCCGCTTTTTTCAATTTGACCAGTTGACATTTCACTAATATCTTCTAAAAGTATTTCCTCTTCTTCCACATACACATTTTTGTAGTTTTTCATTGTTTTTTATCAGATATAATGTTGCCTTTTGCACTTTCCTGACATCCACTAATTCCTACCAGATTTTCTTACTCTTAGGGCCTAATGTAGGTGGGCAAATACCGGTCGGTAACGGTGAAATATTTTAAATTTCACCATTACCGACCGGTATTCAGCCATGTAGGATGTAGGTAAGGAATCAGTAATAAGGAATCGGTAAATACCGATTCCGTAATACCTATTCCTTATTGGCCTTGTATTTAAAGAATCGGTTAATACAGATTCCTTGAATGCAATGTAGGTAGCACTTAAAACAGTGCACCTCAGCCTTAAGGAATCACTATTTACCAACAACTTCAAGTTGGTAGTAAGTAGTTATTTCCTAAGCACTTTTTTGGTTTTTGAAATGTGCCATGTGGCACACATGCACATTTCAGGGGTGCAAAAGGGTGTCCTTTGGACACCCTGGCACCCTTGAAATACCTCCCGGTATTACTGATTCTGTAATACCGAATGTCTTCACATTCATTCCTATGGGCCTCCAAGCCCATATGAATGAATGGGTAGGTATTCGTTATTACCAAATTTCCATTACTGATTCGGTAATACCGAATATTAAGAATTCAGTATTTTTTTACCGAATTCTAAATTCACAAATTAATAACTCACCTTTCAAATTGATTTGTAGATTATAAAGTATACGAATCACACACCAGATTTTCTTATGCACACAATGAATATAGTGCACTGCTCCTAGCAAAACCAAAAAATGCCAATGTTTCCCTCTCATTCTACACACATATACATGTAAATATCAAATCACATTGCTTCCCAGATTAATTCAAATTCTAAGACACATTTCGATTGGTTACACATATCAACCTTTGCCATCTGACCTCTAACTGAACCAAAATTGCTTCTGCAATTTTCTGGAGTCGTGCCTGGTCCGTACACTGTAAGCGATGGAACAGAGGATCCAGACGAAATTTCAAAAGCATATTACAAATAATTGTACCATTTTTTTTCATAACATACTACTTCTAACCATACCAGTGACTTGGAAAATCTCACTGCAATTACATAATACTGTAATATTTATAAGAAATACACATTTTAATGCTACACATAACTTCCAACCCTACCCCTATTCTGATTAATGCCTGTTTCCATAGTAACAGATCATGGAACACTCAACTGAACACACAGGTCACAAGTTCAGCACACAATGTTGCAAATTCAAACAGAAAGTGTGCTTGACTGTCAGGATTGCTAGACCTCACCAGGTTAAAATGCTATTGGTAAGCGCTAATAGTCACAGGTCAATATCAAAAAGAAAGACTGTGCTCAGACAAAACAAGACTTCGGAATCTACTGGTTCTAAGATGGCAACCAGGAATCCGGAGTCTGAGCAACAGGTTAGCGCTCTAGCGTATGATCGCATTTTTCTCCAACCAGGTGTCGAGCTGTTTCTGCGGCGCACTTCACTGAGTTCCGTAGCAGAGAAGGATGTACTGATGTAAGCGGCTAGAAGTTTAGCTCAGGGAAATAAACGTCATCGCGCTACCGAATTTAAATCCTGGTTAGCGGAGGAGGAGTACGGAGAGTACCTGCATTTTTCAAGTAAGATTGTTCCCAAGTGGAGTTTTGAGCATGCGTAGCTGTGACAAGAAAAGTCGCTATTAGGCGCATGCGCATGAGATATTCTCTAGTTGTAGTGGAATATTCCCCAAGAAACCACGGAGAGCAGCAAGGAATGGGCGCAAGTCTGTGAATTAGTAATTCAGTTCTTTGAAGATATCGAGGAGTAAGAGGAGGTTCATATAACAATTACGTGAAGCAAATAAAGAAGCCTAGCCGCAGTCTTGGAGTGAAGCAACTCCTAGTCTAAATGATAAGAGTACATTGAGAGGTTGTATACATTTACTGAGAAACTAATTTAATTGTAAATATATAAAGAACAAGAATAAGGTGAAGGTACAGAATACTAGACAAAATATACTTACCATACTAGAACCCAATTTAATCCAGCAGCTGTGCATAATCAAGGTGAGGAACCTGTAAACGAAAATTAGAGAGAGTAAAAGGGATAAGTTGAGTGAAAGAAAATTATTAAGAAGCATTATTAGTTCACAGCATAAGAAGTCAAGAAAACATCATCACAATAGAAGAGAGGCTCAAGTCACACCTAGACAGGGTAGGTGAAAGGAGAAATATACAGCATAAAAGTAGCTTAGAAACCACTTTTGAATCTTATATTTATGTGTGAATTTTCCTACAGTATTACTACCTGTTCAGCCAGAAGTAGCAGAAGAAATAAGAAGACGTCAGAATCTGAAGTAAGAATCAGACGTGTGTGGCAGTCTCTTCTCTGTCCCATCCCCTTTCCCCTCAGGGGTTTCGTTGGCTTACATGCTATTTAAATTGCCTGTGGCTGAGGAATCTTAGTGAGGCATTGGGAACTTGCGACATTCTGTTCCTGTGCATTTGACATTGACTTTACAAAATATCACCTTATCCTATCTAATGTACCTTTCAAACAGTTTTTACTAACCAATAAGAAACATGCTTTTTAAACACTGAATTATGTACCCTATTTTTGACTCTATAATGTTCTCAAACAGCAAATCATTTCTCTTCTTTATTTAAAACTGCATTGTGTCGACCATTTTAGAGACCTCTTATTTTACCAACTGCCTACTTCACCTACAGTCATCTTTTGAGTGCATCCAGACTTCCATTCAAGAGGCTTAGAATGTGGATTGTGGCACACAGCATTTTTTTGTGGTGCAAAATATATGCTGAAAGCAGAGGTATTGACAAAGACATAGCTTTGCAAAATGTAGACATTAAATGGATTAGACAGAGAGGATTAAAGTGGCACCAATCGATATCATTGGTTACATTTTTTTTTGCATCTTCAACACCCTGACCTCACAATGACCTAGGCACATTGACTGGGGTAGGTCTGGAAATAATAATAAAGGACACCTTTGCAGAATGTGTTAGTTTTCCCCCAAACTGCCTTTATCTACTCTAACATATGCCAAAGACAGAAATGGAACTGGTCCTATAAATTTTGTCCACAGATTGAGAAAGCTAGGAAAAATGTCAATAAAGCTGTTTCTGCTTATTTTAGAGATTATAGTATGGGGGTTCATATACAACAAGAATCTGCGTTTTAATATGGATGGCATCTACAGGAGAGATGGTGTACATTTCACAGATTTCTCAACAACTTTTAGACTCTGCATAGGCACTTACATGTAGGTACTAAAATCTCCCAATCAACACAAGGGCTGTTTTCAGAGCCACCCAAGATCTAAACATATAACCTAGATTTATAATAAAAAAACACATTTTTTTTGCTAGGAGTCATGCACCTAGCGTGACTAGGAGTCGCTCACCCCTCACGTTCACACCAGGGGGCTGCAATGGGAGTAGCGCACCCCTCGCATTTACACAAGGGGGCCGTGACTCCAAATTATTTGAAAAATAAAAACCGGCTCCTACAACTAATTTCTATTCACCCTGGGTACCCCACCCCCCTCGGCTTAGCCACTTTGTTGGGTACCGTGGGGGGAGTCCCAATGCAACCATGGTCCCGCCGGCTCCCCGCGTCCTGCGAGAGCCGGCATTGCTTATCCACATGGGGAGCTGCAAACATGCAGCTCCCCGTGTGGAAAAGCAATTCTACTTTTGAATTTGGAAGAGAGAACAGGTTTCCCTGCTCTCTCTTCCAAAATCCAAAGCAGAGTTTGCTACAGTAAGGCAGGAGATGTGCTCCCACCCTACCGTAGCAAACAACACTGTGCCTGGGGTGGGCACCCAGGGACACTGCAGGAGCCGGCCTTGGGGTTGGCGGCCACTAGGTCCATGAAAGGCTCCAGGAGGGGGGCCCAGCGGCCCCCCTCACAACTTTAAAATTTAAAAACAGAGCCCCAGGGAGGTGGTGGTCCCCAGTGCTGCGGGGTCCCCACAGACTCCCACTTTTAATTTTCAAATCCCCCCGGGACCTGGCCCACCCGGAGGTTAAAAATAACATGGAGAAAACATGTTTTGGAACCCCCATTTTTTCTCGTCCCCCGCTTACCAAATCACCCTGAAACTTTTAATATAGGATCTGACTGGCGTTCCTCACTCGTTTTGAAAATTTCGTGAAGATTCAACAACCAGCGCCAAAGTTATTGAGAAAAGAAAAAATGCTTTTTGAATAAAAACAAGGTCCTAACTATACCTACCTAATGGCGACTGTATTTAAATGTGTTTAGTGAGTCCAACACACAAAAGGGGATAGAGGATGCTTGCTGTAAGTCTAACCTCTGAAAATCATTACTGGGATGTCTCAGTGGTATTCCATTACATGACTGGTAGTGTTACATTAGTAGTGGCCATAGGTAGTATCTTATTGGTAGTGTTGCATTAGTATCACCCTATCGTCCCATTGGTCGTGTCACAATAGTACTGTCTTGGGGTGGGCAAAAATTGCAGATTTTTACTTTGTGTAATTCCAAGAAATTCCACCAACTGGTTTTTTGGTGCGATTTAGTTCCGGTAGTGCATTCCTCACTGAAAACCCATGCAAAGTGTACAATGTGGTGTAAAAGAATGTGCAGCCATTCGAGTTGTTTTGCTGCTGCTCGAGCATAAATCTAAATGAGAAACGGCCTTCTGACTGCGACCATCCATGTCAGAAAATCTCACCAGAAGCACTCCTATTGACTGGAAATCGGGCTCGGTGCTCCAAATGTCGCTTGTCCTCATCATCACTCGCCAGCTCGCATTCCTGAAGGCTCGCGGGGTAAAAATCACGCCATGTAGTAACTAGTGGTTTTTGGCCAGTACTATGCATTCCAAGAGCATCACAGTGTTGCCACATTCCATCAATTCCCTTTTTCCCCTCATGTTGGAACCCTTGGGGATGTGGATACTGAAGGACCCGATTATTAGAGGGTTAAGATGGGCTGAGGATTGGGAGGACGGACTGTATTTTGCTGTATGCCAACAATATCTTACTATATCTGGCATCACCGGCAGCCTCCCTGAACAGAGTACTCCATATTTTTATAGTCTTTGGAAAGTTCTCAGGTTATACAATTAACTGGTCCAAGTCTGTCCTATATGTCCTCAGTGGTAACTCGCCAATCTTACCCAGGGGGTTCACTATTGCTGTAGTCACATCAGGATTTTAGTACCCAACTCTTTTTCTCAATCAAAACCTTCTCCCACCTTTGCATTGACTGAGGAGTGATGTTGTGCATTGGAAGATGCTGCCACTGTCCCTGTTTGGACATGCAGCCCTATTTAAAATGATGTCCCTTCCACATTTCCTCTATGCCTTCCAGAACACATCACACCCAGTGAGGCCAGAATATTTTAAATCCATCGACTGTGCTTTAAGAGAACTCCTATGGAGGGGAAACCACCTCAGATATCGATTCAAAAGTTAACGAGAGGCTGGTACGACGGGGAAATCACCCTCCCGGATATAAAAAGATATTACCTAGCAGCACAACTCGCTGCAGTAAACCAATGTATATATCATAATAAGATGATTTATAATTCATCAAACATATTTAATTTCAAAAGTGACATTTTTTTTTTTTAATTGCAAAAGTTGAGCATATAACAATTTTACTTCTATTTCTAAGGCAAACACAAGTCTATCTGTAATCAGATCATATATAGCCAAGCTGAATTGTTTTAGTGCAGAGTTCTGTAAGTAGCTTCTTGGAACAGGTAGTCTTCTTTAAAATAAGTAACTAAAATAATAAAAAAGGAATTCAACAGGACAGTTTCAGCATTGCTTTGCTCTTTGTCATCAGCTTGCCATCAGAATGGCTCATACAGTGTGGCATTCTCTACCTTTTCAATGCAAATTAGACTACTTAGGTGCTGAGAAACTCGGACTGAGCACCATCAATCCTTTGCACTTTTTCAACCAATGCCTTTCACTTTTATTTTCACTTTGATCAGATTCAGATGTTTCACCACAGCATCTCTCAGATCAAAGCCGTTGCACCATCCATTATGCAGATCCTGTGTAGCAGCTGCAATCTGGTGAGAAACTGCACACTGTACATCAACCAGACCTACACAGCAGTGGCTAGTGTTCTCATCATTGTTTTCCACAAGTGCATTCGCATATGTATTTTCAAGCCACTTTGGTGTTGGTGAGACACCGTCTTTTGCAAAAGGTAACTCAGTGCTGCCATTGTGTTGCTTTATTATGCTTGACACTTCAGGCAGATAGCTACAATCCATTCCTTGTCCAATCTGTTGTTCTGCACTCATTATCTTTGTGACCACATTATGATCTGATTTCAGAGAAACTGGCAATCTATACCTGGGCATCAGTCTTTGCAATAACACTTTTCCCACTATGCAGTTGTCACTTTTCTCAAAAACAGTTCTGATACAACCCTGTTGTGCTGCTTCAAAAACATTTTCTTGAGCCTCTTTTAATTCACCCGTGAAGATTCCATAGAATGTACATGCTAACAAAACACACAATTGTGCAACTGAATTAGCATTTCTCTCTCCCATGACAACAGTGACTCCCATCTGAGCAGATATACTGCATGTTATAGTAAGGGCAATCAATTTCGAATTTTGGGCTGAGGGAACTACTGAAAGCCATGAAGCTTTGACAACATAATGTATAAGGAGCAGAGCATGTGCTGCTTTTGATGTGTCACCTTTCAAACATGGGTGTTACATCTTGCTTATGTCTTGCATTTCCCTTGCTTAGATTTCCCCATTGCCTAGCCACTGTATCTGGTAGAATGTATGATGACACCTTAGAATGTTTGGTACCTGACTGCTCTGAGTAGAGGCAGTTGATGGCAGGCAGGCTGAGCGAGAGAAGAACTGCTCCTGGTGGGGTTTTAATTATTACATCTATAGATCATTTATTGTTAACTTAACTTGGATTAATCTACAATAAATCAAACCTATATTTACTTACTGGATTTAAGAACTTTATTTGCTACAAATTGGCGACGAGGTACAGAACAGAACTTATGCATGGAAAGAGGACTCTTTTAATGAAGCACTACTGCAACCAAGGAACTACTTAAGCCGGAAAAGAAAAGGTAAATTTACAGAAACGCCCTGGTTAACCCCACCAGTGTCCCCAGTCATCTGAACAGCCTCTTATCCCAGGGTGTTTGATTTCAGACTGCGTGATTTGGGCTTGAATCTGAAGGAATTATAACTGCATGATTCAATCTGAAGAGAACTGTTTTAAAGTGAGAGTCTCCCACTGTTTACTTTTGGATTTAAGAAGACCTGTTTTAACAATATCTAATCTACATGCTGCATGTGAAACTTTTAAAAATCTTCAAGCCTCTAACAAGCTCCAGTTTAAAAAAAAAACGAGATCTGTCTATTTTTAAAAGATAAGAATGACATTCATTTTGACTTTGTGACATTGCCCACCGGTGAGGAGTTAATTTGTCCTTTAGTGAGTGGCAGTTTAAAGTCTCAAGGACTGTATCTTTGAAGGCATGCTCGTGATTTTCTTCTGTTTCCCTTTAAAAACACAAGTGGAGTTTGCGGTGTGTTTAAAGTCCTTTTATCTAAAAAAAAAAAAAAAAAAACGTTTAAAAGGTACCTTTTCCTATCGTGTGGTGAGTGCGAGGGTCCAACTGCCTTTTGTGGAAACATGCTGCGTGATGTTAGGTGGTGACGGTTGGTCCCTGGCCCTGCGTTGTGTCTGTCACAGAGACCTTCTTCTGGCCACAGCAGCAAGCAAATGATGACGTGTTGGAATGTTCTAAGGATTCAGTGAAGCAGCGATGAGTCATCTTTGGAGCAGTGACAGTGAAAAAGGACTGCAGCAATTGCCGAGAGAATGTAGAGGAAAAGCCTTGGAAAAAAACGGCGTAGCAGCACTGACGTTCTTATGGAGAAGTTGTGTAAAGCAATGTGGAAATTAAAAAAAACGTCGTAGCATCTCATAAGATTCGTGGTGTTTTTGAACCAAGCTTTGGATATTTTTTTTTTTAACAGCACTATTTTTTTATTGAAGTTAGCCTTTACATGTAAGTGTCTGCCGCTTTTTCGTTGTGAGAGCATTTTCTCCTATTTGGTGCTTTTGAGGAAAATTATTCTATTCTTACCACCGGTAACTTTCGAAGTTTTTGCTGGTGAGGAATTTGTTTTTCTGCTTCTTGATGATGAGTGCGGGTGAAGGATTACACTATCGGCAGCATTTCAACAAAAGACTTCGGAGTTTGGGTGAGAGATCACACTGTCAGCACTTCAACAGTCAGACTTCGGTGACTACTTTTGTTATTTTATTATTTTATTTTGGAAACTGTCAATATTTCTTATTATTCATATTTACAATCTTGTCTATGTTATTTTAATGCATCTTTACTTATTATTGTTAATAGAGTTGTGGGTTTACTTGTATTGGTTTGAGCCATTTATCTGCTCAACAGTTTTTGGGGCACTCATTTCGTGTGTGTGTTTATTTTATTGTACTGAGCCACGTAAGTGCTCAACGTATGTTGAGGTGCTCTGTCATTTTTATTCAGGTTTCTGGTTTAAGTTATTCGATTGAGTGAGCCATATTTATGCTCAACGTTAGTTGAGGTGCTCAGTTGTTTTATTTATATCTGTTGTAGATTGCATGTTTATTGCAGTTGCAACTAATTACATGGTCATGAGTGTGTATATGTGTACTTTTTGCGGGAGCCACTTCGGTGCTCATGTTTGAGGCGCTCCGTATTGGTTTTGTACTTTTTCTGGGAAGCCACTTCGGTGCTCATTTTTGAGGTGCTCCATTTTCCTAGCTTTGTTTGTGAAGAGCTGTAGGTTTTTTTTTTCTGGATTTGGACTCTGAGGGGTCAATTGTTTAATGCTGTAAAGAGCAGTAAGTTGCTCAATTTTCTGGTTTTGGACTCTGAGGGGTTCAATTGTTTAATGCTGTGAAGAGCCGTAGTTGCTCAATTTTCTTGTTATGGACTCTGAGGAGTTCCATTGTTCGATGTTGTTAAAAGCCGCAAGTTACTCTATTGGCTGATATGAACCACGCAAGTGCTCTAATGTTTAGAGGAGTTCATATTGTATTTATTTTGTTGTGAAGAGCCGCAAGTTACTCTATTGGCTGATATGAACCACGGAAGTGCTCTAATGTTTAGAGGAGTTCATATAGTATTTATTTTGGATATGGAGGTTGTCGAAGATTATATGAACATCTGTTTAATTTTCCCTAGGAAGGGGGATGGGGTCACTATTCGAGAATGCAATTATATTTCAGAATGCAATTGTATGTATATGCAAAAAATGCAATTGTTATTATTTTTCAGAATGCATTTGTCTTATCTTTTAGAATGCAATGTAATGTGATCTTTTCATTTTGCATTGTGTTCTTTTCTCTGTTTTGTATATATATTTTCTTAATTTCAGTTTGTTGTTTTCTAAGGAAGGGGGATGTGTTACATCTTGCTTATGTCTTGCATTTCCCTTGCTTAGATTTCCCCATTGCCTAGCCACTGTATCTGGTAGAATGTATGATGACACCGTAGAATGTTTGCTACCTGACTGCTCTGAGTAGAGGCAGTTGATGGCATGTAAATGTAAATGTATTGGCATTTATATAGCGCACTACTTACCCGTAGGGTCCCAAGGCGCTTCGACCGCTGCGAAACCCTTCCTGGCTTCCCTGAGAGATGGTCCCTTAATGGGTATCTCCAGGGTGATACCAGGCATCCCCGGCGGTCTGGTGGGGCCGTTAGTGAAGATGAGGCAAGCTAATGCCCAGAGTTGCCGAGTGTAATCGCTGCTCAGAGTGGGCACCGAGGCGAGAGAATTATCGAGTCCACTGCCCTGGTCCAGAAACCTGCCGCTCCGGGAATCGAACCCTGGTCCCGGGCCGTCCTCTGCTCTCGGGTCTGCCGCCTCTAACCAGTGAGCCACACTACTTGGCAGGCAGGCTGAGCGAGAGAAGAACTGCTCCTGGTGGGGTTTTTATTATTACATCTATAGATCATTTATTGTTAACTTAACTTGGATTAATCTACAATAAATCAAACCTATATTTACTTACTGGATTTAAGAACTTTATTTGCTACAATGGGCCATCTACAAAATGGACATTGTTGGGCTGACTCAGACATTCATCATTAAAGTCTGATTTTGGCTTTATGCATATTTTCATGATATTTAGACACTCATATTCAGTTTCATCACAATCCAATTCATTTGCTGACATTTCTGTGAAGTTAGGGTCAAAGGTCATTGGGCAATACATCACAGACCTTTGAACACAGTCATCTTTTTGAATAGGCAATCAGAGAGTGCAGCCCTCCCTCTCATTGCAAATTGGTATATTTTCTTTTAAATAAACTTTCATTCCTAGTGCTGGGGTGCAACATTCTTTCTCTTTCAACTCTAGGAATGCTTTTGTGCAATTGTTGTCCAATGGAAGCGGATCAGCGGACACGCAGTCAGTTATGAGACGACGGGTTCGGCCCATGCGCACCAGCACGATGCCGGGATGGACAACACTTCCGCATCTAGAAAAGCGGCGAGTAAACTTTCCTCGTCGCCTCCCCGTACAGCGCAGATGCCTGACTGGGGTATCGACGGATAGGTAGGTGAGCTTACCGCACTGCATGATCGGTATTGCGGGTAATTTTCCGAAGGGTTATCTCCAACTTCTCTAACCATATTAATTGTGGCATCATTAATGTGTTGTCACTGAGTCACAGAACCCACGGACTTTGCACTCGGCTATGGGCGTTTTTTGAAAGCCGTAATGATAATGTTTCCATCACAGTTCAGTTTACTACGCTTCCTTGTGACATTAACATGTCTATTGCGATTTAGCACTTTCTGCAAATGGAATCGAAATGATGTGCTTAAATCAGCTGACTCTAGCAGCGTTATCACAGGTCTAATACAGGTTTAGTACCTGTTTTCTTTAGTCCCTGGCACATAGACACCTATTACTAATGGATTTTCTATATCTTCCCATTTTTTATGGCACAATATCCTTTTGGTACTCCAAACAAATAAGAACTGAAGTAGTGTGCCATAAGAGATGTTGTTATCAATTGTCTGAATCTAATGGTTTGAGACTTGAGATTTGGCGGTCGCTATGAGGTTTTTTCACTGGTTTCTTTGTGGTTCACTTTCTTTAACATTAGAGCGGTGCCCCCATTTCCTGAGCTGTGGCCAGGCGAGGAGCGGCGCCGGTCTCTCAAACTCTAGGTGAGTGAGAGGCGCTTGTAAATCAGGAATTTTGGTTTGACACACTCCTGAGGCGAAAAGCCGGGAGGCAGCTTGATTTTAAAACTGTTGCTGGCATTACTTTGCTTTTTAAATCCACTTACCCCCACTTCTCACGTTCGCAAAACGGACTCAGCGCTGCCCTGTAACTAGGCGAGGAACGCTTTCCAGCGCCTCGCTCAGCCCGCAGGCCACGCCCCCTTCTGAGGCCACGCCCACCGATCGTCACTACAAAGGAGACGCTGATTGCGAGCGCCCCCATTTGGTTTGACACACTCCTGAGGCGAAAAGCCGGGAGGCAGCTTGCTTTTAAAACTGTTGCTGGCATTACTTTGCTTTTTAAATCCACTTACCCCCACTTCTCACGTTCGCAAAACGGACTCAACGCTGCCCTGTAACTAAGCGAGGAACGCTTTCCAGCGCCTCGCTCAGCCCGCAGGCCACGCCCCCTTCTGAGGCCACGCCCACCGATCGTCACTACAAAGGAGACGCTGATTGCGAGCGCCCCCATTTGGTTTGACACACTCCTGAGGCGAAAAGCCGGGAGGCAGCTTGATTTTAAAACTGTTGCTGGCATTACTTTGCTTTTTAAATCCACTTACCCCCACTTCTCACGTTCGCAAAACGGACTCAGCGCTGCCCTGTAACTAGGCGAGGAACGCTTTCCAGCGCCTCGCTCAGCCCGCAGGCCACGCCCCCTTCTGAGGCCATGCCCACCGATCGTCAGTCTATTCCTCTATAAATCATGTGCTTCCCTCGGAAGCGCAGCTGACGAGCGCAGCGGGCGCGACGATTGCGCGCCGAAGGCGCGCCTAAGGAAAGCCCGTCTGCGCCCGTCCGCGACTGACCGGGACTAGGGGCACCTCATAATACCCAAACCTTCCATTATTCCAGGGACGACCTTCTGGAGTGCAATAAGAACAATGACCATTTACTTTTATCAAAGGATACACTTCACCAGCTCTATAAGCATGGCATCCTGAGCCAAGGCTGTCACCTTACCACTCATGTAGCAGGTTTGGCTTCGTCCAACCCACCCCCTAATTCGCTTGCTATTCTCTACCTCAACACCCGTTCCCTTGTCAAGCATCAGATGGACATCTTTTTGTTGCTTGACACGGAGAAACCTGACATCCTTTTGCTAGCAGAAACGTGGCTATCTCCCACCTCTGCACCTGATATCATAGCAGCTCTGCCATCTGACTACTATATTATCCAGGCAGACCGTGCCAGCGTGAAAGGAGGAGGTGGAGTTGCGGCGATTATCCACTCTAGTCTAGAGGTCACTACTCTTACTTGCCTGACACTAGCCAACATAGATAACCTTGTATTAAAAATTGCCACTCCTCACATGACTACAGCATGTGTCCTCTTATATAGACCACCCACCTCAATGCCACTGTTTCCTATGGCCTTTAGTGAGCAAGTTGCTAATCTAGCGTTGGGTCACGCCAGGGTGATGTTAGTAGGTGACTTCAATTACTGGTATAAAGATCCATCAGAGGGCTCTCAATCGGCGGAATTGACTGACCTTCTGTCTAACCTCAACTTTAAGCAACTGGTGCTCTCTTCCACTCATGATAAAGGTCACATATTGGATCACGTATGGTCTAATACCACTTGCGTGACCTCTCCGCTAATCCTGCCTTGCCTAAGGTCAGACCATTTTATCCTGAAATTTAAGATCTGTATTCCTCATATCAGACCCACTGTGCCAACTGCCGGCAGATTAGCTAGGAATTGGAACGCCATGGATAAGACTGCTTTTTTACAGTCATTAGCTAATGATGTCCCTCCTTTGGATAATGACATAAACCTGTCAGTTTCCTCTCTAACCGACTGGCTACAAGCGGCCAGCAATCTCCATGCCCCGTACAAAAGAATTAAACTTGCACGGCGCACGGATGCCAATAGATGGTTTTCTGCCGACTTGAAAAGCAAGAAATTGGATCTCCGTCATCTTGAGCGCATGTGGCGCCGTGACTATGACACTGAGGAAAAAATTAAATATACTAGGGCAAGGAAGGAATATATGAATGCCATCTCTGCAGCTAAGGTGGAGTATTTCTCCTCTCGTATTTTAGACTCTACAAACAAATCTAAAGAGGTTTTCTCTATTTTCAATGAACTGACCAACTTGGAGAATGTCCGTCCTAAAGTAATCCCCACTCAGTGTTTGTGTGATTCACTCAATTCTTACTTTAGTGACAAAATCACCGACATCAAGGCTAGCATTCCTCAATCAAAGACCCCAATCACAACAGGCATGGCAATAAAGACTGGACATGCCACCCTTACCAGCTTTCAACCCATAACCCATGGCCAGTTTCTGGAATTAATGACGAGAGTCAAATCTGGCTCCCCACTGGATACTTGTCCCCCTCGTATTCTGAAAGAATGTTTTTCCACTCACCCAGCCCCTGTTCTTGCCCTTCTAAATGATTCCCTGTCGTCAGGTATAGTTCCATCCGCCTTCAAAGAAGCCACGGTTATACCGCTATTAAAAAAACCCGGGGCGGATCCTGGTTGTAAGGCGAATTACAGGCCCATTTCCTTACTGCCTTACCTGGCAAAAATTCTAGAAGCACACGTTGCGAAAATTCTCTCAAATTTTTTGGAGGAGTCCTCCTGCTTTGACCCTCATCAGGCTGGATTTCGGCCTGCACATTCTACGGAGGCAGTGGTCACCGCAGTTTTGGACACACTCCGAGATTGTGCAGATAGAGGGTCTCCTCAGGCCCTGGTGCTCTTGGATCTGTCGGCCGCGTTCGACACGGTCGACCATAACATCCTGGTCGACCGTGTCGGACAGACAGGCATTCAGGGCGTGGCGGCCTGCTGGTCGAGGTCCTTCCTGGAGGAACGATCCCAAGCGGTGCGTCTGGGGGATTTGACTGGTGTTAAACAGTCCATCCCATGTGGAGTGCCACAGGGCTCCTCCCTGTCACCCCATTTTTTTAACATATATATCCTCCCCCTTATTCAAACCTTGAGGGACAAACAGGTGAGAGTTTTTAATTATGCAGATGATCTGCAGTTACTCTTCACCATTGATAATTCTGAAGAATCTATAAGTCATTTCCAGTCAACCATGAGGTTTATTAAATCCTGGATGGATCAAAATCAGTTAAAACTAAATCCAGGTAAAACCGAACTGGTATTGACTGGGGACAGTGCTAAGTATTGGGGTCCCCACTACTGGCCTTCAGATCTAGGTCAAGTACCGCAACCATCGCCTTCGGCTAAAACGCTCGGAGTCATCGTGGATAGTGATCTTTCACTAAAAGCACAAGTGGGACAAGTGGTCTCCAAATGCTTTTACCAGCTAAAAAAAATAAGGAAGGTCAGGCGACTATTAACACCAGAAGCTATTACTCAGGTTGTGATCGCCACTGTTCTGTCTCATCTGGATTACGCAAACGCCATCTATCTGGGTCTCCCAAACTCTTTACTTAAGCGCCTCCAGATGGTTCAGAACTATGCTGCTAGGTTGATCCTGAAGCAACCAAGATGGCAGGCGGCAACTCCTCTTCTTATTAAGCTTCATTGGCTTCCGGTCATGCAACGCTGTTCCTTCAAAGCAGGTTGTATGATCTTTAAGTCACTACACTGCAAAAGCCCTAAATTCATTAATCAACTGATCACCAGATACGTTCCCTCTCGTAACCTTCGGTCACTCTATCTAGGCCTTCTCCAGACCCCTTTTTTCAAACTCAAACGTTCTGGTGGACGAAGATTTGCTACATTAGCCCCCTGCTTATGGAACACCTTTCCCCTGGAAATTCGGTCCTGCCAAGACCTTTTATCTTTCCGGAAAGCATTGAAGACCTGGCTCTTTAGACAAGCTTTTTAATCTACCTTTTCTACCTCTGATTGTGTTACTGTCAATTTAGCGCCAAGAAACTAATCAGTGTTAGTGCGCTCAATAAATGATTTAATAACATAACATAACATAACAGGAATGGTTGGGTATTGTACTTGTAAGTTGCAAGTACACAAACTATGTTAGCCATGGAAACTCATGATAGATAACTTTCACTAATGTGCTTCTCTCTGTTTTCTTTTATATGTGTCATCCACACTTGATTCATTTCTCCTGTGCAATCAGCTTCTACTTAACAGGAGCATTGAGAAGGCCTTATCAGGTGATATCCTAATGTTTGTTTGATTTCTGTTTAACACACACTCACGTTTTATAAGCAGTAGCAAAATATAATTTTGGTCCTGAAGAAGCAGGTGATACAAACAGTATCTGCAACTGCAGAAACATGTCGACCTCCATAAACAGGCAGTCGATATTTGTTCAAAACTACTGTTATTTTGCACTCCACGTTTTTTAATCTTGGAAGTGGATTGCTCTCCATTAAAGTCTTTTTCTGCACCCACTATCCATTTTTAACCACTCACTCTCACTTATTATTTTTGTGCACTGCTTTTCAGTTACCTTTATTGGTGTGTACTGATTATACGTTGTGGACATACCACTTGCTGAGACTGGCCCAAATGATGACAAACAGGGCGGTCCAGATAGTGTAACTGATGGGATTCCATATCACAAAGTGATGGGTCCAAGCGTATCGAGTAGTGGACACGACATCTTTTTGAACACAGAGTTTTGAGTTTCCTTAGACCCACAGTTATTATTATTGTATATAGGGTTTCGTTGAGGGGCTATAACTGTGATTGGTCTCTAAATATCTCCCTTGGACCCTACTCTCTCTGAATGTGTTGTGGTTCCTGAAAACATGTCATTTGGTTCTAATTTTAATAAGACATGTTATGTTATGTTATGTTATTTGTATACTTCTATAGCGCACGGCCACTCCACTGGAGTATCCCGGCGCTTTAACGAAGGCACCCAACCGAAGAAGGGAGAACATAACACTGAGAGGGCGTGCAAACACAGAAACAGCATCAGATTAGGGGAAGAGCCAAGTCTTAAGGGCCTTTCGGAAGGACAGAAGACTAGAGGTCTGTCTTGAAGAGATTGGAAGGTCGTTCCAAGCATGAGGAGCCAAATAGCGAAAAGACCGTCCTCCTGCTCTTGCCCGTTTGATAATGGGAACACTCATTTTTGATAAGGACGAAGATCTGAGAGATCTGGGGGGGTTATACCAAGACAGTCGTTTAGAAATATATTTAGGGCCTATGCCATGTAGGGCCTTGAAAGTCGTGGTCAAAGTTTTGAATAGAATCCTTTTAGCAATTGGGAGCCAGTGCAATGTGGAGAGAAGATCAGTGGCTCTGGCTTTTCTTGGAAGACCAAAGATGGCTCGGGCTGCAGAATTCTGGGTGATTTGCAGACGTCTAACCAGATATTTGGGAAGTCCCAGAAACAAAATATTTGCATAATCCAGCCTAGAGCCAATCAGTGCCTGGACAATGATTTTTCTGTGCTGGATAGAGACTAGAGGGAGAAATTTGCGAAGCATCCGCAGGATGCCGAAACATTTCCCAGTGAGAGATGAAATATGTGGTCCGAAAGATAGCTTGTTGTCAATCATAACTCCCAAATTTTTAGCTTTCACAGACGAGCTAGAGGGAGGAAACATATCTTGCGGCCACCTGGGTTTCCAATCAGGCTCAGATGTACAGCCAAAGAAGAGCAACTCCGACTTGTCGGAGTTGCACTTCAACCCATGACGTCCAAACCACTCAAAAACAGCACTCAAACAGCCCTTGACCTGGGCACCGTCAAACTGGCCATCCTTGTTACTTACAAAGAGGAGCTGGGTGTCGTCAGCATAGCTGACAATCCGGGCGCCAAAAGACTCCGCTGTCACCGCCAGGGGGGCAATAAAGATGTTAAAGAGGAGGGGGCTCAGGATGGAACCTTGAGGGACCCCCACTTCAAGCGGTGACATTTCGGCAGAGAAGGGAGGCGCCCAGATTGTCTGTCGGCGGTCGGCTAAGAAGGATTTGAGCCAATTCCACACCGTTCCCCGTAGACCAAAGTCCCAGAGTCTGGAAAGAAGAAGTGCGTGGGGAACGGTGTCGAACGCCGCCGACAGATCCAGCATAGTCAGTACCACTTTTTTTCCAACATCCAACTCCTCCCTGATGGCATCTGTGACTTCAAGGAGCGCGGTCTCCGTGCTAAAATTTGCACGGAAGCCAGATTGAGTGCTATGCAACAGACCCCTTTCCTCGATGAAATTGGAAATAGATCTGTGAGCAAACCTCTCAGTCACTTTCGCCAGAGCAGGGAGTAAGGAGATGGGTCTATAATTCGCATGGACTGAAGGGTCGAGCGCTGGTTTTTTAATGAGTGGCAGGATCATGGCGCTCTTCCAAGCTTTGGGGACTACCCCGGAAGAGAGCGATAAATTCAAGATGGGATTTATCAGGTCATTTAGAACAGGTGCCATATTTGCTAGACACTTGGCGGGGCAGGGGTCCTGTGGAGAACCAGATTTAAGACTTGTCAGAATAGCAAGAGAACTCTTGTGATCTAATGTGGGAAAATCACACAGAAAGGGACCATGGTCTGGCAAGGGACACCCCAGACTTGTCGTATGCTGCTGAAAAGTAGCCTGGAGAGATGATTGAATAGTGGTGATTTTCTGTACAAAGTATACAGCTAATTCCTTCAGCCAAGCTTCGGAGTGAGCATGGGTCGGAGTATAGGCCGAGGGAGAGGTGAAATCTTTAACCACCCTGAAAATTTCCTTGCAAGAATGCTCCGCTTCATTTATTCTTGATTCCAGATAGGATTTTTTACCTTCCCAAATTGATTTATGGTAGGCTCGAGTCAGTGTCTTAAAATTTAACCTCTCAGTATGATCGTAAGATCGCCTCCATACTCTTTCTGCTTTCTTAAGATCTTGTCGTGCTTTTTTTAGATGAGGGGTAAACCAAGGGGCGGATGTTCTCTTATCTGCAGAATTTTGTTTCTTGGCCGGAACCAAGCTCTCTAGACGATCGGTGAACCAGTTATGAAAAAGAGCAGTGTAGTCCTCTACATTGTCAGAGGTGGGACAGGGGAAATTAGTTAGAACATTTGATAGCATCTCTCTAGTAAGAAGATGGAAAGATTTAGAGAGATGCTTTAACGACCCAGCAGGTTTGGACCGTGATGAAACCATGACAGGGATGGAAAAAGTGATGAGAAAATGGTCTGACCACAGAACTGGCATGGGAGGGTCAACACAGATAGGAAGAGTAGAGAAAATCTGGTCCAACGTGTGGCCTTTATTATGAGACGGTCCTGCCACATAAGGAGATAGGCCAAGCACGGAAGTAATGTCTAACAGTTTTTGAGTATCCGGATCAGAGCTATTGTCCATGTGAATATTTAAGTCACCTAATAGAAGGCAATGATTGGACCTAAGGCATGGTATCGTTAGGGCTGCCTGCAGTTCTTCTAAAAACAGCCCCACCGAGCCTGGTGGTCTGTAAACCAGGATGCCAGTACAAGCCTGGGTAGATGAAAGCTGGAGAGTGAAGCCTAATGCTTCACAGCCCTTTATATTATCTACAGGGAACGTACGACATGCAATATTCTTGTTAACTATGATGGCCACTCCACCACCTCTACCAGAAGGCCTGTCTTTCCTATAAATGTTGTAGGCGGAGGGTACGGCATTTGCCAAATCGGGGGCAGAAGATTCAGACAACCAAGTTTCCGTAAGGAACAGACAGGATATCTTAGAATCCTGTAACATATTCCAAATGTCTAGAGCGTGGCCAGGTAAGGATCTGGTATTCAGTAATAAACATTGATGCAGGATGGGTGGGCTAACCTGCGTAAGAGATTTCCTATCAGGAAGGCGCCAGCCACATGTACTACACCCTTTCTTCAGAGCCCGCCCTCCCGGGAATACATGATGACAACGACCACATGGGGGGCGGAAGGAACGAAGCTCGGGGCTGGTATACGTGAGTTTACTAAGGCACATAATGCCACTAGCTCAAGTAGAGGATATAAAAAATAGACCGTCCAACACCGTCCGCTTCCGTGCCGCGGACTGGCGCAGACTGGCTACTCTTTGGCGCCTCTTTGGCACGTATGCGGCGCTACCGCTGCGCGTCACCGCTGCGCTAGTCAGTGAGAGATCTTATAGATTAGGTGAGGGTGGAGACTAGCCCGTCAACCTCCCCAAGATGGCTGGCCAGGATGGAACAGCCAGGAACCAGGAAGTGGTGTCGCTTCGACCTCCCTCCACGACAATCAGCACAGAAGCTGTGGTGGACCAGGGAGTAGCGAGCAAAATGTTCTGCACATTTTATTAATCTGGCATCCTTCTCTGTGAACTCTCTTATTTCTGTGTTTATTATTTTTTCCAAAGCAGAAGGTAATTTTTCAACTGTCTTTTCTGAAAATAATGCTACAGCTGTTTCTTGTTGGGCCATTTTAAAATGTACATCCTCATCAGGAATCTGGAAAATAACATTATCTGGTGTACAGTATTCTGTGCTGTTTAATTTGCAAAACAATTGTTTTTCTGCTAGGCCAGAGTCACAGACAACAGTTTTGCAGTTTTCCTCAAATGGGCCTAATTTTGGTGCACATTTTTCTAAAACTGGGTTTGTAATTTGTTTGTTTAAAACTCCTGCAACTAAATTTGGACCATCCACTGCCTTCACAATGGATTTGATAAATTCAGAATTGTGAGGGTTAAAACTCTCATTTTCCAACACCGCAACCTGTTGGACTGGGTACTGATTTTGTCTCTGGAAATAATTCACATTTGCTCTGGACAACTTATTTAAATTAATGTTGGCCTTTTCCATATTTTGTGGGACCATCTTTGCTTGGAAAATTCCTGCCATAGGTACCTGTTTCTGAACTGACATTTGCATTTGCTTAGCTGGTATATTTTGCATCTGCATTTCTCCATGTTTTTGTGCATCATGTTTAAATTTATATTTCTTCTTCCAATGCTCAAATCTGCTATAAAGATGGCAAAAGGACACATTTTCCAGCAGTACAACATCCAAACCTGAATTTGCACAAACCAAAACAACTTTACTTCCATCCTGTGTTCTTTTAATCTGTACCCAATCAACATCCTTTGCTGGCACTCCACCCTTCAGGAAAATAATCACTGCTATATTTTCCTCCATAACAACAGAAAATGATGGTGCATTCATGCAAACCCTTTTCATTGCCTCTTCACTTGGCCTTTGAATAACTTTAGATTCAAACCACAATTCATTCTGCATGGCAATGTAAAAGAACATTTCCAAATTAATGCACAGCTCTTTTAAAATCTCAACAAATCCATCAACTTGTGGGTACCACAGCATAATTCTGTCTCTCAATTGTGGGAATGTGTTCAGAAATGCTGCAAGTTCAATTTTATTCTGTGGCATAGGAACATGCACGTCTCCCACCTTTTCTCTCAATGAGTAAGCAAAAGCTTCTCCCTCTTTCTGCTTATTATTTTTCTCAACTAAATCTGGTGGCTTCTTTTCCTTATCCAGTTTCATTGCAAGGTCTGGTGGTTTCTTTTTCTTCTCATGTTTTCTTGCCCACTTGTCTCCTAATTTCTTAAACCCATTGCATTTAAAATATATATTTTATTTCTGCAATGTGCAATTGCATTCCTGAAGAACATATTTTCTCATTTGCTTCATCATCCACATGTACCCTAAAACTTTTCTGAGATGGAAAACTTCCTGAAACATCAATTTCATAATTTTGAGCCAAATCTGTCAGGCCATTATGTGTAGTTAATGCACATGCAACTCTTTCCTTACTCAGGGAAATTAATTGTTTTTCCTGACACTGGTTCACATTTTCATTATTTAAACAGCATGGACTGTTATTTTCTTCATATTCACCTGTTCCATTTAAAACACTAAGCAGTTTCTCTTTTTCAGGGCCTGTGTTAATATGTTCTCCCATGTTTTCTATCTTTTTAATCACTGCTGCTTCCTCAAAGCAGGTTTGAGAAATCCCATTTTCAAATATATTTATTTTATCCTGAGCTGTAGATGTTGTAAAGGCCATTTTTCCCTCACCTTTCAGTGCTTGGGGTAATTTCTGTTCAATAATCTGTGAATTCTGAGTTTCTGAAATAAACTCTGCCATACTCACTCCTTCTGCAGCTCTTTGAACCTTTTCAGTAGGGACCATATTAATTGGGACAGTCATAATCTTTCTATGCATTATCTGTGCATCTGCAGTTAGCAATTCTTGGACTGAATCAGGCACATTTGAAGCAGTAACACCTGGAGGTATCACTGTCAGTGCTGAATCAACAGGTAATGGGTCAATCTGAAATGTTTGCAGAGTTTTTTCAATCTGTGTTTTTCTCTGCTCAACATAAGCAGTAGCCACTGTAGTGCTTACTAGTACACTATTTTCAGTACTTTTAATGGGAACTATATAAAGTGGTGGACACTCAGTTAACAATGCATCCATTATTTTATCCCCTGAATCATTATTTATTTGAAGCTCTTTATCATCATTAACTCTCTTCTCCTGCATCTGGTGCTTTACCTTTTTATCCTCACTTGCTTTCTCTCTTGCTACCTTTTCCCATATGCTTAAGGCCTCAAATTGTGCAGCTTTAGATGGTGTCTTTATTTCACATAAGACTTCCCTTAATTTGTCAATAATTTGCAATTCAAAAGTACCATCTTTTGGAAACCTCAAAACACCCTCTTTTTCAGTAATCTTGCACCATTGGTGAACCCACATACATGTATTTTGTCCCAAATTGGTAGACATAAAATGCACAGTTGTTCCTTCAGGAGCATCACCAATAAAAAATGAATTTTTCACTTTACCTCCTAACAGCTTCTTTAAGCCTTCAAACAATTTCATTTTTGCAATAGTTCAATGCAATTTCTTTTTTCCAAAGCTGTCAGTCTCAATTTTAGTCAGTTTTACTCCTACTACTGACCCTCCACAAAATCTTACTGCAATATTTCTCTTAATCAATAACACTGTTAGTGACAACATAAATACATTTGCTACTCTGTCTGTTGTGCTAAATAAAGGATAGATTTATATTCACTGCGAGTAACACATTCCGCTTACCCTTCACAAAGTAAGACTTTCCTTTTACTCTTCAAACACTACAGGTAAATCCCTTCCGCTTACCTTTCACTCAAGCTCAGAAGAACCTGCTACTCCTTTGGACTTATCCTTCAGGATATATCTTAGACCAAAGTTTCACCAGCGAACCCTTTTGCTGTCAATCAAGCTCAGAAGAACCTGCTACTCCTTTAGTGTGACCCTTTCTAGGTGATATCAGACTAAAGTTTCACCAGCGAACTCTTTGCTATCAATCACTCACACAGAAAATAGTCCCTAATTTAACACTGCCAGCCCTACCTAGCTTCTCAGTGTTATTCCAACAGACGAGTAACCTCAGTGCAGTGTGGCTTCCATTTACCACCCACTATTCCTTCCCGGGATTCCACAGGTGTGCATACCTGCGTGTTCAGACAACATAGAACAAGACACTAACTTAACATAAAGAGTTAAAACATGTAACCAATAACCAAAAATTATGTCCTATGAAATTACCAATATAATCAATATCACCATCAATTCTAAAAAGGAGCAAACTGTCACCAAGAGTAAAAAAAAACCTTAATATTTTCAACACTTCAAAAATACATCCTAGCATATTAACAACATTTCACAACCCTATTGATACTCACACCACTTCTTGCATCACCTTCCAGTACTGCTTTGCCAGTCTTCAGGTTCTGAGCATTGGAGTCAGGAATCAGGACTTGGACATTTATCTAACTTGGGCAATTATTTTATTTCCCTTCTTAAGGTCAATGATCCATTAGTTGAGTAGTTGATGGTGAAATCAATAATCATTAATCACCAAACCAATCAATAATGACCATCCTCTGATTACCAAAAACTGATGGAGCGGTAATTTCTTCTGGTAGTTTCTCAATGCAAGACCCTCATGCTACCTCTAATTTACCGCTCAAAAGGTGTTGGGCCCTTCACACCATGTATTACCTTCAGGAGACTTTAAATAAAGATGAACAGTCAAAAATGCAATTATTATTTTAAGCCAATAAAGAGAGTTGTTGAGTATTTAAAGGGTTTTATTTTCTAGTCAAAAGTTAATTTTTCTCTGACAGTTTATTCATTAGTAAAATATCAATCAGGTTACAGAATTTGGAAAACAGGAACAATAGCATTAATACAGAACTTATTACTGTCTGCATATAAGCATTACATATAGGAATGTGGCGCAAAATGTCATTCAAAACTCTTAAAGAGTTTCCAAGAAAAATATAGTCTTGCAAGGCTAATCAAAAATCAAATAGTTTGCAAAAATCTCCCATTAAGAGAAATGAATGCATAAGACAAATACATCTTTTCAGACCTAATTAATTAGTCAAAGCATAAACTTAAAGTTTAGCATCTAATTCTACTTAATCAGCTGTTCTTCTGCATCTGTCTGTGTCTAAAGAGCAAGCAGGGAGTCAGATAGCCCCTCCTTCACCAGACCTCGAAGGAATGCGCCTGCAGTGCCAAGATATGACGTGGAAGCAAGAAACCTCCCCCTGACTCTCCTCGGACGCCACTCCTCCCTTCAGCAATCTCCCGGGACGTTTCTCGTACCTAACCAATAGAATGAAGCAAAGCCTAAGCCAAAATGAGCAAGAAGCCAGCTGAGCTAAGAAAGCCAGCCCCTCCTCCGGAGAGGTCAGAATTTATACACACAATTTTGGCAGACTACACAAAATGTTTCAACTTTCAGGAAAACCTGTACGTGATTGGTCAGTCATGATGGCATGAGTTCGCACAACCCTGACTCATTCTAAAAAACCTGACTTTATCAGTTTTAACAAAAGAAGCATACAGGAATAACTACATTTTATAAGTTTGCAACAATTGCTAGGGAAAATTTTTCTATAGTTCCTTCCTTCCTGTCACAGTGCAGTCATATGGATACTTTTAACTAACTGGTACATTGGCACAGTCACAAGAATGTACAGTTCAAGCTGTCCTTGACTCCTTCCGCAGTTTGAGTCAAGCTGCCACAGTCTGCGCATGCTCTCTTCTCTTTCAAAGCAAGCCATAGCCTTGCTGGTTTCACAGGCAGCCATTTAATGGTAGGCCCCAAAATAAAACAAACACAAAGATAATATTAATTTCATGTAAATCAGCCCATTATGTTTCCCAACTCTATACTAATACCCCTTATAAATGTTTACCTAGCCAAGCTACTAGTGTAAAGCAGCTTTTCTATTATTTATGACAACATGCAAAATAAATATGCAATGTGCAACAAAGTAAAAGTGGTGTTATTAACTGAAAATATTTATCAAAATATGCAACAAGTCAAAGTCTCTTAAGACAGAAATAGTGGATTTAGGGATGAGCTGGGAAGAGAGAAACATATTCTATTAATCTTCAAAGCTAAAAAGGCCACTTTTCTCTACACTGCAAAAACACATGTTAATTCAGCAAAAGCATTTGAGAGTGAATAGGCCTCACTTTCATATTTTTCATATGCCATGTTTTTAACTTGCACCAAAAGGTGCGTGGCAATTTAAATGCAGTCTGTCTGAAGCACAAAAATTAAACCATGCCTGACTGCAGATGAAATCTGCTCCATCACTAACATCCCTAGGATCTAGACATGGATGTTCTCCACAATCTGAACTTTCAGTGACACTAGTTATGACTGAGTCCCTAGAAGTTAATATTTGTTTCCAAGATCTCCATGGAGAGACAAATGTCAACCCAGCTATTTTCCCCCACATGAGAAAATTAAGAAAGAAACTCTATACTGAATCAAAACGATGATGACACGTAAACGGCACAATACCGTGTCCTCACTGTGCTCAGCTCCATGTTCTCCCTGTCCTCAGTCTATGTTCACAGTGTCCATTTTTCCATGTTCTCAGTATCCTCTGTTCTATGTTGTCACCGCCATCTGTTGCATGTTTCCCACTCTCTTCTTTTCCATGTTGTCACTGTCCTCTGTTCTATGTTTTCACTGTCCTCTGTTCTATTTTCACACTGTCCTCTATTCCATGTTGTCACCATCTTCTGTTCCATGTTGTACCTGTCCTCTGTACCATGTTCTAATTGTCCTCTGTTGCATGTTTGCACTCTCCTCTGTTCCATGTTCTAACTGTCCTCTGTTGCATGTTCTCCCTCTCCTCTTTTCCATGTTGTCACTGTCCTCTGTTTCATATTATCACTCTCTTTTGTTCCATGTTCTCCCTCCCATCTGTTACTGTGTTATGTTCCACAGCAAGGAGACATCATGAAGAGATGCAGAGCTCAGCCGTGGCCACCCCTGAAAACACTCCAGAATTGAACCCAATGGTTTAATGAAAACTCCCAGGATGGGAAACAAGAGGGCGAAGGCATGATTGTCTCTCGACAAGAATATGTTCCAGAGTCGGTTCCCTTCCCTGCTCTGTCCTGACCTCAATGTGCAGACAGGCCCACGGTGACCTTAGGAGCAGCTAACTCTGCGCAACAGCCACATACCACCCGCTTAGCACAATTACTAATGAGTCAGGAAAAGGGGACAAGAGGTAAGCACGTGCAGGAACATAATTATAATTTCTCATCCAATGAATCTTTTTAGTGACTGAAAGGCCAAGGGAATCAGCAATAATAATACAATTCAACAATGAGATCCATGAATTGATCATTAAAGTTAAGTGGGTTTATTACAAATTAATAATCTATCCAACATATATGCATATCAAGAAAATATTATAAAGATACAGAATTACAACTGGTTAGCTGAAAAGTCAAAAAGGTTCAGTGTCGATAGCCTAAGACATGAAATAATTGCAGCCACAGCAATACAGAACTGAGAAGTAGGAATTGGTGTTCCTTAAAGAAACTCTGATCCTCCCTCCTAAACATGAATAAACCTTAGAGTCAACTGATCACAGCTATAAGTTTAGAATAGGAATGGGACGTTGGAAAAGATCACAAGGAAACTCATCAATGCGAGAAGGTGTCAGCCTAGTGAAAACTCCAGGAGAAGTTGCCAAAATGGAAATAATCAATCAATTAATCAATCAATCAATCATTTGTAAAGCACACTACATACCCACGAGGGTCTCAAGGAGCGGGGGCCACTACTGATCAAACAGCCAGGTCTTGAGTATCCTCCTGAAGGTCAGCAGGTCTTGGGTCTGTCGTAGGCTCAGTAGGAGGGTGTTCCATGTCTTGGTGGCGAGGTGGGAGAAGGATCTCCCGCCGGTGGTTGTTCTACGGATGCGCGGGACGGTGGAGAGTGAGAGGTCGGCAGAGCATAACTGGCAGTTGGGGATGTAGAAAGAGAGCCGTCTGTTGAGGTAGGCTGGGCCAGTCTTGTGGAGTGCCTTTTGTGCATAGGTGAGGAGCTTGAAGGATATCCTCTTGTTAACGGGGAGCCAGTGCAGGTTTCTCAGGTGTGGGTGATGTGGCCATGGCGTGGTATGTCGAGGATCAGTCGTGCCGAGGCGTTTTGAATGCATTGTAGTCGTTTGATGAGCTTGGTCAGGGCTCCCGCATAGAGGGCAGTTCCGTAGTCGAGTCTGCTGCTGACGAGGGCCTGGGTGATTGTCTTTCTTGTATCTGTCGGGATCCATCTGTAGATCTTGCGGAGCATACAGAGGGTGTTCAAACAGAAGGAGGAGACGGCGTTGACTTGCTTGGTCATTGAGGGCATTGAGTCGAGGATGATTCTCAGGTTGAGTGCGTGGTCAGTGGGTGTCAGGGCTGCCCCCAGTGCCGTCGGCCACCAGGAGTCGTCCCAAGCTGAAGGCTTGGAGCCGTGGGTGAGGACCTCCGTTTTTTCTGAGTTTTGCCTCAGATGGCTGGTCTTCATCCAGTCGGCGACGGCCTTCATTCCTTCATGGAGGTTGGCTTTGACTGTGATGGTGTCCTTGGTGAGGGAGAGGATCAGCTGAGTGTCTTTGGCGTAGGAGATTATGTTGAGGTTGTACTGTCGGGCTACATGTGTGAGCGGGGCCATGTAAATGTTGAACAGCGTCGGGCTGAGGGAGGATCTTGGAGACTTTGGAACGGAGTGGGGTAGGCAAGCACTCTGGGTTCTGCTGAGGAGGAAGGAGGTGGTCCAATCCAGAGCCTTGTCCCGGATCTCTCCCGGGTGAAGGCGTGTGGGTAGTATGCGGTGGCAGACGGTGTTGAAGGCATCAGAGAGGTCTAGGAGGATGAGTGCTGCGGTCTTGCCGTTATCCAGCAGGTTCCTGATGTCGTCGGTGGCGGCGATGAGGGCAGTCTCGGTGCTGTAGTTGCTGCAGAACCCTGACTGGGAAGGGTCCAGGATTCTGTTTTCTTCAAGGTATTGGGTCTGTTGATGGTTTTCTCGATGACCATGGCCGGGAAGGGGAGCAGAGAGATGGGCCGGAAGTTCTTGAGGTCTCTTTGGTCTGCCTTAGTATTTTTGAGTAGGGCGTTGATCTTGGCGTGTTTCTAGATCTCTGGGAAGGTCAGGGTCTCGAGGGAGAGATTGATGACGTTGCGCAGGTGGGGTACAATGGTGCTGCTTGCTCTGTTGAAGACGTGGTGCGGGAATGGGTTCGACGAAGAGCCGGAGTGAATTGAGCTCATGGTTTTGATGGTGTCATCGATGCTCACGCTGGCCCAGGCTAACAGGGGGTCGTGGTCGATGGTGTACGGAGGGTCTGTTGTGTTGCTGCATATTGGGGCTGTCTTGGTATTGAAGCTGTCATGGATGTCTGCTATCTTGCGGTGGAAGAAGGTGGCGATGGCGGGATGTCATTGGTGTTGGAGCTGGGGTTGGAGAGTTCCTTCACGATGATGAAGTGCTCCTTGCTATTGTGTGCGTTGTTGTCGAGGCGGTCTTTGAAGGAGGTCCTCTTGGCTGCCCTGATGAGGTGGTGAGGGTGGTGAATGACGTTCCTTGTGTGCTGCGTGGCTGTCCGGAGTTTGTTCACTGTGCAATTTCTTCCCTAGTTTCCGGCAGGCTTGCTTGGAGGCTAGGATTTCTGGGGTGAACCAGCTGGCCCTCTTGCTGGTGTATCTGTGGGGGGGTTTCTTAAGCGGGCGAGGGTGTTGGCCCTCGATACAGCGTCTGAGGCTGTAGGCAGCATCGTCGGTGTTGGAGGGTTCGGTGGGTGGGCTGAGAGCGAGATTTGAGTGTAGTTGGTCTTTCGTGATTTTGCTCCAGCAGCGGTGTGGAATATGTTGGGTGCGGTGGTGTGTGGTGGGTTTCTGGAAGGAGAAGTGGATGCAGTGGTGGTCATTAGAGAGGAGTTCGGTGGTGTGGCTGATGGAGAAATACGGGCCTAAGGAAAAGAATGGGTCAAGCGTGTGGCCGACGGAGTGAGTGAGCGTTGTGACAAATTGCTTCAGTACGAGGTTGGCGAGGTTATCGATCAGGGTTGTGGAGTTGTTGTCATTGTTGTTTTCAAGGTGAAGGTTCAGCTGTCCGAGGAGGATGTAGTCGGTGGAGGTCACGGCGTGCATGCTGGTCAAGTCGGCGATGGAGTCGCTGAACTGGGGGCGGGGTCCGGGGGGTTGGTAGATGAGGATGCTCTGAGGGTGGAATTAGGGTCTGTGTGAATCTGAAAATGCATGTGTTCGGCGGTGCTGAGCGCATCGTCTGTGCTAGTAGAGACCCTGATGCTGTTCTTGTGGATGATGGTGGTTCCTCCTCCGACTCCGTTGGTACGGTCTTTGCGGGGTGATCGTGTAGCCGTCTGGGATGGCTATGGCGATGTCGGGTGCGGAGGAGTCGTTAAACCAGGTCTCTGTCTGGAAGGCGACGTCCGGGGATGTTGTGTCGAGCAGGTCCCATAGCTCGACTACATGTTTGCGTGCGGAGCGGGTGTTCAGTAGTATGCATTGGAGGTGGTTGGGGTCTTTCTTGGCAGGTGGTTCCTCGGCTCTGAGGCTGGTGTAGCTGAAGTTCCGGCAGGTGAAGGGGCAGTGTGTGTGTTTCGGGGGGCCTTGAAGCAGGTGTGGCTCCATCCAGAGCTGAGAGGGTGCAGAGCGCTGGCATCGTAGTGGCGGCGGTCATCGTGGCGGGTGCGGGCCAGGGGTTTTGGCGCTGGGCGTGGTCCAGGCATGGACGGGCGCAGACGGGCTCACCTAAGGCGTGCCTTCTGCACGCCAGCAGCGCGCCCCTGCAAAAGGCTGGCATATATGGGGAGGTGGGAGGGAGGAGCAGCTGGGAGACAGGAGGCGGGGGCAGCAAATGGGCAGTGGGCAGTCAGGGGGTCGGGGCCGCAGGGGACGCAGCGGCGAGGGTGTTGAGGGACAACAAAGGTAACAGAAGGAAAGGGGGCACAAAAACCAGGGTAAAACGAGTGTCGCAAAAGGGCATAAAAAACTAGTGGAACAGAAGGCAAAAGGGGCACAGAAACGCAGGAAAAAAGAGTGGCACAGAGGGCAGAAGGGCACAAAAAATGAAGGAAAAACGAGTGGAACAGAGTGCAGAAAGACACACAAAACAAAGAAAAATGAGTGGAACAGAAGGCAGAAAGGCACAAAAACGAGGGAAAAACGAGTGGCGCAGAGGGCAGAAGGGCATAAAAAAAAACGAGTGGAACAGAGGGCAGAAGGGCACAAAATCGAGGGAAAAATGAGTGCAACGGGGGCAGAAAGGCACAAAAACAAGTGGAACAGAGGGTAGAAAGGCACAAAAAACTATGGAAAAACGAGTGTAACGGAGGGCAGAAAGACACAAAAAACTAGGGAAAAAAGAGTGCAACAGAGGGCAGAAAGGCACAAAAAACGAGCGAAAAACGAGTGGAACAGAGGGCAGAAAGGCACAAAAAACAAGGGGAAAGCAGAGAGGCACGGGGCAGCGAAGGCAACAGAGGGAAGACAAAGGGGCACTGACCACGTACAAGCAGCTGGGGAAGACAGACAACAGCAGTCACAGACATAACAATGAAAATACAGGAAATACAATAAAAGCAATAAAGCGGAGGATGAACAAACCTACCTAGGGCCTACCACTGGCCACTAGCGATGAGGCGCAGGTGGTAGCCTGCGGGTGGTGGAGGGCCTTGAACTTGCTCAGCAGCGGCAGCTGGGGCAGAAAGACACAGGCGGCGCTGTGCGGAGGGGGAGCGACCTACTTGGTGGGGTCAAGGGTGTTTAGTCTTTACTCCTCAAATACAAAAGGGATCTGAGCTGAACTCCAATGGAGTGACCACTAATTAAAACTAACAAGGTTCAGGAACGATCATATCACACAAACTAAGTAAAATGCATTCCAAAATTAAGTCCTTTGGGCTAGCTAACTTTAGTTGAGCATTTCAATGTGCATTTCGAACACATGATTATATATGCACGGGAGAACATGGCGGCCAGTGAGTACCAGTCGCAGAAGCTCCGAGAGTCAGGATCTAATAATGCTGAGATTTAGTGGTAGACAAATGGGGATATTACTATGCAACTTAAATGATGAAGAACCAGCGAGATATGAAATTGGATTTTTGGTTAAATATATGGCTTGAGTTTATAATAATACGGGAAGAAAAAGCAGGAGAAAGCTTACGGGATACGACTTGCTGGATTTCGAGCCTCTTTTTTTTACTTTTCCCGGCAGCCCATCGAAGGTGGCGGGTTCGACTGGGTTTGTGGTGGCGGCGCAAGCTGGAGAGCAGCCCCAGGATGACAAGTGGTCCGGGAGGCATTTTGGTCCCGCGCAGCTCGAGAAGGGGATTGAGGGCGCAAAACCAGGGCACGGTTCTCCATCCAGGGCGGTAGAGGCAGCAAAACCACGTTGTAAGATTCACAGGACTCGCAAGGAAACCACTGGAAGACAGAGTCGGCTGGGAAGATCGGCACTGGTGACTGGGCTGGATCGAGTGGGGTAGTAAGTCTAATATGGGGGACAAGGCTGGATATGGCAACCTGACACTCAATTTTGATGGAGTGGTGGAAGATTTCAAAGTGGTGGGGACAACAGGCAGTAGGGGCACAAGCACAGGGAAACAAAGTAGATACACCCTGAGAAGTGCAACTTTAAATCAATTTAATTCTGGCCACCAACCAACATTAAGTAATCAAGACACTAGGGTATCATCATAAAACAGTAGACGCAGTCTGGCAAAAAACATATAAAATTACCACCACCAACCAAATCAAAGCAAACACCAGGGGAATGGGTCACTCCTAAAAAGAAAAGATCCAAGAAAACAAAAAGAAAATCAAAACCCTGAGAAAGTGAAATTCACTCCATCGCTGAGGAGTTACTTTAAGGTTGCTCCGAGCACGCTAAAACCAATAACAGGCATTACCCCAAACTGTGCCCAGAATCTACTGGAATACGCTGATTACCCAGAAGGAATCAAAGTCCATATAGGTTCAAATTACTTGAAGGTGAGGTGGAGATAGCGGAGACCGCTGAAGGAAAAGGTATAAAGAAAACAAAGATGGCAGACAATGGAGATAATGCTACAATCATGAGTACTTCTTGGACCAGGGGGAGATGGACTTTTTTGGAGACAATCATTTGGGTGGTATTAACAGTGAGCAAGCGGCAAGTCAGAGGGTGGACACTGCAGACCCTGCTGAACAGACTATTTCTTGGTCAGTTTCGGACTTGCTGCAAAAGTTGACAATGGAAGTAAGAAACAGGTTTGTGGTGTCAAAAAGAAACCAAGCTGACTTTAAGCTGTCATGTGAAAAAATAGAGGACAAACTAGACTCATTAGCTGCCAGACAACAGCATTGGAATCCACTGTAGTGGAGTTAGTCTCGAAATCAGGGGAAACCACAACGGATATAAGTAGGATTAAGGAAAGGAAAATGGGCTTTCAGGATAAGTTAGAATCCCTTGAACACTCCCAAAGGAGAAACAACATACGTCTGGTCAAGATCCCAAAGGGGGCTGAAGGAAACAATCTCATAGAGTTTGTGGTCAAACTGATTAAGCAAGCAACCCAAATTGATACTTCAGAACAAGTTCTTATGGTCGATATTCAAAGGGTGCATAGGGACCCTTTTAGACTGAGCCCAAATAAAATCAGACCCAGGAAAATCTTAGTTTACTTTCTAATAATCTGATGGATGACATTTTGAATACAGCTCTCAAACTGGGCTCATTATGTGTAGAAGGAATAACCTTCAAAATATGGTCTGATGTGTCATGGATCACAGCGGTAAATGGTCAAAATATCGATTCCAAAATAGAGACTAACCTAAATATCGACTCCAAAATATAGAATGGACAAAAAATCGAATGGACAGAATATAGACATCAAACATATCGTTTTGAAGGTAAGTAATGTAATATCGATTTAAAAAATATAGACAGTCAAAATATCGAAGTACATAATATAGTTTATTAAAAATATCGAATTTTTAATAATATCAAATTTTTTAAAGTGTTTTGTATGTTAGTATATGTGTGAAAAGTGTATATATTTTTGTAATTTATTTTAAGTAATTAATTTTATGTTATTTAATTTTTGCGTAATTTAATTCTGTAGCGGGTTGTGGGTTTATAGGGGAATAGGGTGGGAAGTAATTTAATTATAATTAATTAAATATGTTAATTAATTAATTGGTATTTATTTAGAATAAATTGTTAATTAATTTTTAATTGGTAATTAATTAATTCTTAATTGATAATTAATTTTTATCAATTGAATAATTGATAATTATGTGAATTATATTAATTTATTTTCTGTAGCGGGTTGTGGGTTTATAGGGGAATAGGGTGAGAGTAATTTAATTATAATTAATTAAATATGTTAATTAATTTATTGGTATTTATTTTGAAAAAATTGTTAATTAATTTTTAATTGATAATTAATTAATTCTTAATTGATAATTAATTTCTAATAATTGATTAATTGATAATTATGTGAATTATATTAATTTATTTTCACTAGAGTGGGAATAGTAAAATTTACCCCTAAGCAATCAAACGCTTTCCCTACTGTTGCACTCTCTGGAGTGGGAATAGTAATTTGTACCCCTACGCTATCCAACGCTTTCCCTACTATTGCACTCTCTGGAGTGGGAATAGTAATTTTTACCCATACGCTATCCAACGCTTTCCCTACTGTTGCACTCTCTGGAGTGGGAATAGTAATTTTTACCCCTACGCTATCCAACGCTTTTCCTACTGTTGCCCCCGCTGGAGTTGGAATAGTAATTTTTACCCCTACGCTATCCAACGCTTTCCCTACTGTTGCACTCACTGGAGTGGAAATAGTTATTTTTACCCCTACGCTATCCAACCCTTTCCCTACTGTTGCACTCTTTGGAGTGAGAATAGTAATTTTTACCCCTACGCTATCTAACGCTTTCCCTACTATTGCACTCCCTGGAGTGGGAATAGTAATGTTTAGCCCTACGCTATCCAACGCTTTCCCTACTGTTGCACTCTCTGGAGAGGGAATAGTAATTTTTACCCCTACGCTATCCAACGCTTTCAATACTGTTGCACTCTCTGGAGTTGGAATAGTAATTTCTACCCCTACGCTATCCAACGCTTTCTCTACTGTTGCCCCCTCTGGAGTTGGAATAGTAATTTTTACCCCTATGTTATCCAACGCTTTCCCTGCTGTTGCACTCACTGGAGTGGGAATAGTAATTTTTACCCCTACGCTATCCAACGCTTTCCCTACTGTTGCCCACTCTGGAGCGGGAATAGTAATTTGTACCCCTACGCTATCCAACGCTTTCCCTACTGTTGCACTTTCTGGAGTGGGAATAGTAATTTTTACCCCTACACTATCCAACGCTTTCCCTACTGTTGCACTCTCTGGAGTGGGAATAGTAATTCTTACCCCTACGCTATCCAACACTTTCCCTACTGTTACCCCCTCTGGAGTTGGAATAGTAATTATTACCCCTACGCTATCCAACGCTTTCCCTACTGTTGCACTCTCTGGAGTGGGAATACTAATTTTTACCCCTACGCTATCCAACGCTTTCCCTACTGTTGCACTCTCTGGAGTTGGAATCGTAATTTTTAACCCTACGCTATCCAACGCTTTCCCTACTGTTGCACTCTTTGGAGTGGGAATAGTAATTTTTACCCATACGCTATCCAACGCTTTCCCTACTGTTGCACTTCCAGGAGTGGGAATAGTAATTTTTACACCTCAGCTATCCCACGGTAATAATAATGTGTATTTTTTATTAATATTATGTTAATATATATATATGTTTTAACAGATATGATTGTATATATTGTTTTATAAGTTAAATTAGTTATTTAATAATTTTAAGGTAATTTAAGTATTTTTAAGTATATTTTAGCTATTTATTTTTAATATGTTTTTAATTTTACATTATTTTTAAGAAATTCGATATTTTTACAAAGTATATATATATATAAACGATATTTTGGGTTCAATATTTTGGTACTTACCTGTTTGTAGATAGGAATTCGATATTTTGTCTGTCGATATTTTGGAGTCTATATTTTGGGTAGTCTATATTTTGTCCCTCAATATTTAGTCAGTGATCCATCACAGCAGCCAAGCAGTGGGAGCTGGGCAATCTATTGGATCCCTTTAGGAAACAGGGTGTAACCGCTCAACTTAACTTTCCAGCCACACTAAAAGTAATGCATAACAATAAAATGCAAGTGTTCAGGAGAGTAGAGGGAGCAGATAACTTCCTGCAACTCATCTCGGGGGGTGAAGAAAGTGAAATTGTATTATTTATAGTATTACTTTTCTTCTATCCCGCTGGTTCGAAATAAGAATGTTGGATTAGTAGGAGCACAAAACTAGCCTTAAACTAGTTTGAACGTCTCTTTAAGCTAGTATAAAATATGAGTTTATTACCTGACTCCAGGGGGGGCTCTTAGCCCAAGGTTAGCCATAATAAGGAAAAGAGGGGATTCTCCGGGGGAGGGTTCACGTGGGGTAAAGGGGAGGGAGGGGGGAGTACAGGGTAGGAAGCAGTGGGAGAAAAGTGAAAAGAAATGTGCCCGATTCGCCTGAGTAGGCGCTGCAAAACTTCCGCTTTTGGAATAGGGATATGGCACAGTCAACAGCGGATTAAAATGCTCTACTTAGCGTTCTGTCATGGAACTTCAACGGTCTAAGATCAAAATACAGGATGGAAAAGATTTTTCAATATCTGAAAGGTGCCCCAGAACAAGTTCTCATACTCCTGGAGACACATCTAACCGATATTGAGATGAAGAACTTGTGTAGGACTAGAAGCTGGGTGCAGGATGTAGTTTGTACCACGCAATAATTAACATTGAAGGGTGTGGCTATAGTATTGAAAATAAATCCTGCTATCATGTTAGAATGCAGTAAAGTAGATAAGATAAATTTACAGTGGCAGGATATTGTGGTCCTAATATGGACGACCCCGCCTCCTTTAGAGGTCTGCTTTCTGAATTATTAAATTGTCCAGGCCCTTTCATTCTGGCAGGAGACTTTAACATGGTTCTAGACCCAGTTATGGATCGCTCATTAAAAAGCAGAGCAACTCAGAACTGCAAGATGCGATCAATGATTAAGAATGCTATGAGACAGCTAGGATGGCTTGATGTATGGAGAGACAAAATGGGAAATAGAAGAGGGTATACCTTCTATAATAAGAAGTACGGTCACAAGTCCAGACTAGATCTCTTCTTAATCAGTCTTGATCTGAAAAACTGGGTGAAGGATGTAAAACATCTTAAGGAACACCTATCGGATCATTCGGCAGTAACCCTATCCTTAAAAGTTCCAGCCAGACCGATGTCTAGGAGATGGACTTTAGATCATTCCATTCTGCTAGAGGATGAAGTGATAGAGCAATTAACTGATGAAAAGAGAGATTGTTTTTTAATTAACATTGATAGAGCTCCAATAGAAATTGTGTGGGATTCATACAAAGCCTTTCTGAGAGGATGCATAACATTACTACTGATTGCCAGACAGAAGAGGTGGAGTAGATCGAGTGTAACATTCAGAAGTTGGAGCAAAAGCTCAGCACACAAGGGAGTAATTCACTGATTGAGGACATCTCGGCAGAGTTGCAGTCACTCAAATTAGAACTGACTGGGGTGATTGATTCAGGGTTAAAAAAGAAATGGCACACAAGCAAGCTTGCTCACTTTGAGTATGGGGAGGGTAGTGGAAAGCTACTAGCCTGGAAGACCAAACAGGACCTAGCAATGGGAATCATAAAAGAAATAAGATATCAAACCTCAGGAACATACCTAAGAGTCCTGTAGAGATTGAAGAGGCTTTTCAAAAGCATTTCGAAAAGGTGTATTGAGAAGATCAAACGGTCCGGGAGGAAGAAATAAAGGCCTGGCCGGACCAAGATGTCCCACATAAAAATCAATGAGGAAGAATATCACAACCTAAACAGTCCAATAATGAGAAGTGACGTTAAGAAAGCTATAGCTGCAGGAAAATCTGGTAAGGCTGCAGGACCGAACGGGCTACCTGCGGATCTGTATAGATGTTTGATGAAAGGTCCCTATTCCCATAATGAAGAAGTTATTTTCCCATATCTTTGAAGAGGGAGGGAATATGCAAAAATCGTGGAATGAAGCCACAGTGACCTTGGTCCTTAAACCATCAAAATCAACTAGCTCCAGCGATTCATACAGACCTATCTCTCTGCTTAATCTTGACTATAAAATCTTTGCCAAGATTTTGGCAGAGAGGTTAAAAGGAGTGATAGGGGGTTTGTTACATAGGGATGAAAATGTCTTTTTTTAGGGGAGATAAATTCGAGATCTCAATTACAACTTGATTGTGGCAATAGACCTAGCAATGCTTCATAAAGTACCATTGGCTATTATTACTCTGGACACCACAAAAGCATTTGACTGATCAATTGGCCCTATCTAATGCAGATCCTGAGACTGTCTAATTTGGGGGGGAAATTTGCAGGACAGTAAGCATGATTTACCAAATCCCCATAGTTAGAGTTCTAGTGAACGGAAACATATCTGCTCTTGTTAAAATTCAGAGGGGGACAAGGCAGGAGTGCCCATTATCACCTTTGTTGTTTAACTTGTACATTGAACCCCTAGCTGGTAAGATCAGATGTCATGCCAAAATATCTCGCCTTAAAGTATAAGAGCTGGAAAAAAAGGTGGCTGTATATGCCGATGATTTGATGGTTCACACGTCAGACTTAAATATGGTAATCCCAATTATATACAACTTGGCGCCACAGTTTGGACAGGTATCTGGCTAGGAGATAAATTCATCCAAAACGGAGTACATGCCTTGGAATGTGGATACACATACACATTTAATGAAAAAAGAAATTAGGTACCTGAGCATCATGATCACACAGTATTGAGAGAATTATAGATATGAATCTCCAAAAAATCAGCAAAGAGATATGCAATTCCCTAACGAGCTGGGCATACTTACCTCTAACAATAATTGGTAAAGTCAATTTATTAAAAATGATGGTATTACTGAAACTTATCTTCATTTATTTATTTTATTTATTTAAAGAGTTTTATATAGCGCTGGCTAGACCCGGAGGTATCGGAGCGCTTTACATGAGAATCAACAATGTAACAGAAAAAGTTCAACATTTACACAATAAATCCCCCAAAAAAGAATGGCAATACAATTAGGAGAGGAGAGAGAGAGGAAGTGGAGGGGGCAGGCGAGGTGAGAAAGGGAGGATATGGGAAGAGACAATATGGAGAGACGAAAAGAGTTATGTCTAAGGACCGACAGGGTAAGGTGAAGACCAAGGAGTGAATCCACGGCCCATCGCACCTATAGCTAAACCAGGTAGCTCCACCAAACATCAGACAAAAAAAAAGTTCAGTCTCAATACATTGAGAGAAGGGAGAAGGAGAGACATAAAAAGAGGGAGGATGTGGGAGGAGACAGCAGGAGGGACGAAAGGAAGTGCAACAATGTGGTTTAACAGTATAACAGAAAAAGATCAACAATTATACCTTACAACGAACATTCAGCAATACGTTAGGAGAGGAGTGAAAGGAGAGAAAAAAGAAGTGGGGGGTAGATGAGGTGAGAAAGTGAGGATAAGGGAAGAGACAACCGTAGAGACGAGAGGAAGTCTGTCTAAAGACCGACTGGGTAGGTGACGACCAAGGAGGGAATCCACGGTCCATCTCCCCTATAGCTAAACCAGGTAGCTCCATCGGGCATCTGACAAAGTAGTTTGGTCTCAGGTGTCGAGGGAAGAGGTTCGCAGAAAAACAGGATGGGAGGGAGATACGGCAGAAAGAAGAAGGAAAGTCTGCCCAAAGACCGGTTGGGTAGGTGACGGTTGAGGGGGAGTCCCAAAACCCATCTCCTCTATAGCTATCAGGTAGCTCCATCGGGCTTTGGCCAAATAGCTTGGTCTCAATATGAAACAATTTAAGAAACATGGTTGACAAAATAAATAGAGCGTAGAAGGGAGGGGCCAGGGAAGGTGAAAAAGGGAGGATAGGGGTAGAGACAACAAGGAGAGACGAAATGAAAACTGTCTAAAGGCCGACTGGGTAGGTGACGACCAATGAGGGAGTCCACGGCCCATCTCTCCTATAGCTAAACCAGGTAGCTCCATCGGGCATCAGACAGAAAAGTTCAGTCTCAATAAATTGAGAGAGGAGAGAAGTAGAGATAATAAATAGAGGGAGGAAGCAGGAAGAGATGACAGGAGAGATGAAAGGAAGTCTGGCTAAAGACCGACTGGGTAGGTGACGTCCGAGGAGGGAATCCCTGACCTGTCTCCCCTATAGCTAAACCAGCTAGCTCTCAAATGACGCGGGGAAATTCACAGGTAAACAGGGTGGGGACTAGGGCCAGGATATGTGAGGGCAGAAATCAGTAGCAGGAAAGTGGAGAGGAGTAGAGTGGGGAGGGGTAGGGGGTAGGTAGTTCAGTAAAAGTTACATGATTATAAACAGTTACTGGATGTTTTGGCTGAGGCCCTTCCGAAGTTTTGTCTTAAAGTCCCTAAACATGCTCAGAAAAACATCCTTAGTCAGGGCCATGTTGTCCGCTACCTCTGCCAGGTTCGGGGAGGGGCGCTTGTCTGCCGGTGTGAAAAAGTTTGAGACCTTGTAGGGTGTTTTGCTGGACGTTTTCTTTGGCGGCATATGGGCGGGCCCGGCCTATAACTGCCTGCTGCTTCTAGCCCCGTTCTCCTAGCGACAGCGATTCTGATGTTGCACAGCGCCGGTTCGTGGTGACCTGCTTGTGGTACCAAAGAGGCCCAGTGTATGGGTCAGGCGTCCTGGAAGATGGACTCTATTCCGCCATTTTGTGGCATCGCGGTGTCTGGGGTTTCGCTTTCACTTCTTCCCTTACGAGGTCTGCCGAGAAGCCAGACGTTTTGCACCATTATTTTTGTACCAGCGTACCCTTAGTGTGACCGCAACAATTTGCATGTTGTTTTCCGCCTCAATGGATTCTTCGTTTGTGCTCTCTGCAATTAGCTGGGCCGTGAGCGGGGGACCCTTATTTTTCTTACCTTCGCCCTCCGCCAGTGCACACACTAGCTGAAAAAATTCCACGCAAAAATAAACCGCTTCATAGGGGCCTCTAAAAGTACACATATTTTGTGGAAATAATTACAGAGGAAGAAAAACAAGGGAGGGTTGTGTTTGCCAGACCTAAGGCCCCATTAGGATGTCAGGCAGAAGCTTTTCTAAGTTGTATGTTACACACACACATGTCCTTTGGGCATGTGTGTGCGCAACACCTGTGTACATTTGCATTTCAGGGGTGCTACAGGGTGTCCTTTGGACACCTGGCACCCTTGAAATCGCTTCCTTATTTGCGATTCTCTAATTGCTAATCGCAAATAAGGAATGACTTCCCATTCATTCCTATGGGCCTTGAGGCCCATAGGAATGAATGGGAAAGCCATTCCTTATTTGCGATTAGCAATTAGCAAATCGCAAATAAGGAAGCAGTAGAAATTGCAAAATCAATTGCGATTTCCACATGCATCCCGTTTTGCGAGTCTTTAATAGCGATTCCTTAATAATCGCTATTAAGGACTCGCAAAAGAGGACAATGATGAATCTGGGGGTTAGTCTCTTATGCATGGATATTTCTAATGAGGGCAGGAAAAATGCTCCTGAATGAACCAGACAGCTCAGACATTGGGAGAATGTTCAAGGAAATGCTGTCAGATCTGAAGGGAGGAGACCAAGGCTTTATATATAAATTTGGCGATCCAAGATTTTTCAAAAGGGTATGCATAAAGAATTTTAGCCTCTACTTGGTTCAAAATTAGATAAACACTAAAAATGAGTTACTATAGTGCATTGGCCCCTATTTAGGATGCCCCAGGTTCTCCTGAATGGACCAAGACTCTTTAGTAACTCCTTTGAAAACAGCTGGAATATCGTGTTGGGCTCAACTTGTACCAGAGAGCATTACAGATAATGAACTGTCAACATTCAAATATCTGCAAATCAGAAGTTGGCATCAAGTTGTTGGAACAACTGTTGGTATATCCAATGAACACCCTGAGGAGGAAAGCCGAGAAGAAAAAAGAGGTGGCGAACCTATACTGGCTTGAGTGCTTGCCCGGTCTTCTTATAACATCTTGTATTCCACCGTTCGAGCTGAAAAACTAAGGAGAAATCACATCTTTTGTCTCCTCAGAGTATACTGGTCTCCTTTAAAAACTCTCTAAATTTGCAAAGGGAGCCATTCCAAAATGTCCGAAAGGCTCTCAGGAAAAATCAGACGATGAGCACATGTTTTTAAGCTGCCCGATGCTACATCATTTCTGGGTCAGTGTAAGTAGAGGTATTAAAGCCATGTCGGGAGGGGGCGTGGCCAAGATGGCGGGGTAGAAGGACGTGTTCCCCGGAGCTCCTGATCCCATCAGAGGCCCCAAGCCCTACCTTTCGCTAATTCTTCCCCCCGGAGCTCCACTGAGCAGCTGAGCTATCAGGGGAAGCGGTACCTGATCGACCACCGCCGCCTGAGCCCCGCAGAGCGCGAACTCACCGAGTTCGGAGTGCCGAGTGGCTGACCGGTGCCGATCAGAGCTGGCGAGGGACCCCCGTCCCGACAAGATAGCGGACCTCGGGACAGCAGGAGAGCAGAGGGCTGGCTGGCCGGTGTGAGCGGAGCCGATCGGCAGCGGCGGACCAAAGAACCAGTCGCGGAAACGCGGTGCAGCACGGTGTCCAGGGAGCTTCCACCTTCCTCCCGGAGGTCCAAGATGGCGGCGAGCTGAGGTCCGGGGTTTTCTCCCGGACCGGACGAGTGAGCGAGGACTGCCCAGCGGGCGTGCTGACGGGGGTTGACGGCCCCCGGCGTCAGGTTGGTGCCCTCAGCAGCGGAGCGAGCGGAGTGCCTGTGGCAGCGGGCCCATTGACTGGAGCCTGGAGATCCCCCCGCCCCGAGGCGTTGACCCGACCGGGGAGGGAGCCACGCAAGTGCCCGGCTTGGAGGCCTTTCCGGGCAGTGCGGGAGGCCGGATGCGGCAAGCGGCAGAGTCACGGCCCTGAAGAGCTCTGATTGGGGCCTGGAGGACACCAGCGCCTCACGGACCGGTGGCGCCCCCAGCCCCCCCCCCCCCGGCACTGGCTTACTTTTGCGAGGCACCACCAGAGAGGCCCACGGCAGACCGGGCCGCACACCACAAGTGACAGTGCCGGCGGTGGGGCAACAATATTTACAACAAGGGGTGGTGAGGGACAGAGTCTCTGAATTAAGCAGAAAGCTCTCACCCAGTCAAGAGATCAGGGCTAGATCCAACACCGTTTTTTAGCTCACTGCACCATCCCAGTTTCAGAACTTGGCTGTATGCAAATTAGTCTGTTCCTGTCCCAGTGCATGATGGGAACAGGGCAAACCAAACTACAAAAGCCAATTCTTACACTGGGAAGGAAACAAGCTCCCGGGGACCGGTTTCTGGCATTACAGCCGTCTTCGGCCCCGTTTGCTTGAATCCTGATGGTGCAATGAGCAAGGGTCTCACATCTGAGAATACCCTTCCACGCTTAGGGTGGACAAAAATATTTACAACAAGGGGTGGTGAGGGACAGAGTCTCTGAATTAAGCAGAAAGCTCTCACCCAGTCAAGAGATCAGGGCTAGATCCAACACCGTTTTTTAGCTCACTGCACCATCCCAGTTTCAGAACCTGGCTGTATGCAAATTAGTCTGTTCCTGTCCCAGTGCATGATGGGAACAGGGCAAACCAAACTACAAAAGCCAATTCTTACACTGGGAAGGAAACAAGCTCCCGGGGACCGGTTTCTGGCATTACAGCCGTCTTCGGCCCGGTTTGCTTGAATCCTGATGGTGCAATGAGCAAGGGTCTCACATCTGAGAATACCCTTCCACGCTTAGGGTGAGTCCCTTTCTCACTGCTCCATCAGGATTCAAGCAAGCCGGGCCAAAGAAGGCTGAAATGCCAGAAACCGGTCCCCGGTAGCTTCTTTCCTTTCTGGTGAAGAATTGGCTTGGTAGTTTAGTCTGCCCTGTTCCCATGATGCACTGGGCCAGGGACAGACTGATTTGCATATAGCCAGGTTCTGAGCTGGGATGGGGCAGTGAGATAAATAACGGTGATGGATCAAGCCCTGATCTTTGGACTGGGTAAGAGTGGTCTGTTTAACTCAGACACTCTGTTCATCACCACCCCCTTTTCTAAATCGGCGGTGGGGCAACAGGCAGCCTACCGACGCTGCTCTCTCCACCACAGACGCCTCGGAGCGCCCGGAAGGGGGACGGCGGGGGTCAAGGCAGCGACCCTCACCCGGTGGCGCCGCGACTGGTGTCGGACCTAGGCAAGAGCGGGGGAACACCTGGAGGACTGCATAGGAGTGGGCGTGGAGCACTACGGGACGCCATGATGGTGGGAGCGTGCCTTGACCCCGGGTCCTAGTGGGACATCGGAACAGCATTGAAGCCTCTGCACCATTGTCCGCCCCAGAGGCGCAGCACCGGAGACATATTTTGGGTGAAGAGCGCAGCTCCCCCGCCTTGACCTGGGGTGCAGCGGTTGGACTTGGTCAGCCGCGGTCTTTGGGGGTGACACTGACCGACGCCCGCCCCGGACTGGAGGGGACTTCTGGAGGAGAGAAAGCCGGTGAGGTGCAAGGCGGCGACAGGCATGCAGTCTGGTGGAAGGGCCTGCATCATGGCTGCTCAACGGGGGGTAAACGCAACGATCGCACGCTGCCGGAGATGCTCAACAGAACTCAGAACAAGGGAGATAAGAACTCCTCCTCACCCGGGGCGGCTGGGAGTTCCCAGTCTGGAGCGGCGGCGGAACCACCAGTCACCAGATCCTTTTTGGAATCTCTATTTGGCACGCTGAAGGAAGACTTCCAGGCCCTAAAGCAGGAAGTGGCAGGGGAGGTGAGAGAAATCCGCAGGGAAGTGGACGGCTTGGGAGAGAGGGTGGCCACTGTTGAGAGCTCCACACACAGACAAGATGAGGAGATCACTATCCTACAGCAAGAGGTGCTGACTCTTAGGGAACAGCACTTGGACCTCCAATCGCATAACGAAGATTTGGAGAATAGGTCACGAAGGAACAACAGACGGGTCCGAGGTGTGCCATCCTCGGAGGAGAACCCGGACATAGTTAAGTACCTGCAGGAGCTCTTTCAAATGGTCCTGGGAGAGGGGGACGATTTCCCCATTCGGATCGACAGGGCGCACAGGGTGGGTCCCCCCAGAAGAGCGAATGGCCCTCCTCCGGACATTCTAGCATTCCTCCCGGACTTCCCGCTGAAGGAAAGGATAATGGCGGAGGCACGGAAAGCACGCTCGCTCACCTTCCGCGATCACCCTGTGGCGCTATATCAAGACCTGTCTACACTTACGCTTCAGAAGCGTAAAGCATTTAAGATTGTGACGGACTTCCTCAGGCAGCACGACACACCCTACTCCTGGGGTCACCCCTTCCGTATTATTTTCAAGTGGCATGGAGAGACACACCAATTGCGATCCCTGCAGGACACTTGCGAAATCCTGGGCATCACGGCGGAGGAGGAGGAATCCCACACGCCGAGGAGGCGTCGCACAGCTGACGGGGGATGGCAACGAGCGGCGCGAAGAAGGACGACGGGGGTGTCGCGGAGGCCGGAGTCTCCAACTATCAGGGCGGAACGAGAGGACGCTGTTCGGACAGCCTCTGAGGAGCTTGGAGGCTTAGGGGACGTTGCTTTGACCGCTTGAACATGCTCCGGGGGGAGTTCATCAGAGCATCAATACAACTGCTGGCTTGGGGTAGGGGAGAGGGGGCGACGGATTGGACAGGTGTGGCTGGACGTCCACTAAGGTAACATTCCACGGACTGGTCCGTTTGGGCCGGTCTGGGACTATTTCAGGAAGTTCTGGGAAGTTCGGGGCGGGAGGGGATGGTTGGGCAGCTGGGGAGTGAGTTGGAGAAGGGGGGGGGGAAGTTGGGAAGGTTGGGGTGGGAGTTGAGGGGATGGGGAGGAAGGAGCGTGGGGGGTTGGGGGGAGGGGAGTTGAGAGGGGGGAGTTGGGGGTTACCCAGTCCAGTGCTCTCCAGGTGTCTACGAATCTCTGTCTAGACTCACACGCTAACTTGTATGTCTCCGTGATGCCACACACTCTAGATAGCACGCATATGCAAGGTAGTCCTGACTGTCCATGGCAGAGTTGAAGGTAGTTACCCTGAATGTTAAGGGGCTGAATAATCCAACGAAGAGGAGGGCTGTCCTGTCCTTATTGGAAAGCTCCCAGGCAGACGTATGTCTGCTCCAGGAAACCCACCTACTGGCCGGTGATTGTCACAGGTTGCGGTCCCGCCATTTCCCCACACAGTTCTTTTCCTCCAACACAACCAAAACGGCTGGGGTGGCTATCCTTTTGTCCAAGTCCTTTAGGGGGGAGGTGCTGCACAAATTAGTAGAACAAAAAGGGAGACTTTTGGCCTACAGACTTAAATTGGGAGCCCTGGTGTTCACGGTAGGCACGGTTTATGGCCCGAACGAACAGCAAGATAGATTCCTACGCAAAGCACTGGAGGACATCACAGCATCACCAGACAGACACATAATACTAGGAGGGGACATAAATTTGGTCTTTGACTCCTCAAAAGACAGATCAGCACAACGACACCCGCAAACTAGGGAACTCTCACACGCGGTGAAGACGCAGTTGGCTGACATGGACCTGCATGACCTCTGGCGCGGGCTTCACCCATCAGATAGAGACTTCTCCTATTACTCGCACGCACACAAGACATACGCTAGGCTGGATCATCTGCTGGTCTCCGGACCTGTCCGTGACTTAGCTACCGCCTCAGACATAGGAGTCATCTCTCTTTCGGACCACGCGCCGGTCTCGGGGACCTTCCGTCTCCCGCAGAGCCCTGCTCGGCGGGGGTTTGGCGGCTTCGGGACACGCTTCTACATAAAAAAGCAGTAGTGCAGAGTATCATGAACTCGGTGAAAGATTTTCAACTGCACAACTCTAACTCTGATACTTCACTGTCGACTCAATGGGGGGCTCTTAAGGCAGTGTTACGGGGAGAGTTCATAGCGATTTCAACTGCGGACAATCGAGACAGGAAACTAAAGCGGGACGAGCTCACGCAGCTGGTCAGGGAGCTCGAACAAGTACACCGCCGCACTGGGGCTTCCAGAGTTTGGAAGCAGCTGAAAGCTGCTAGGAAACTCTTGTCCTCACTAGATTTAGACAGGGCTGAATACGCTGCGCTGCGCCTAAAGCACGCCTATTATACGGGGGGGATCGATGTGGCCGCCTACTGGCAGCCAAGCTGAGAATGGCACATCAGAGTCGTCAGGTGAAGGAATTGGTGGGGGACGCGGGACAGGGGATCTCAGGTGATGCAGAAATTGCGGAGGCCTTCCTCCGGTTCTATACAGACCTATATGCGGCGGAGGACGCGCAGATGGAGGATCCGGATGCTTACCTTGATTCGGTAACCATCTCGTCCCTGACTCCGGAGCAGGCAGCTTATCTAGAGAGAGAGATCAGACCTGAAGAGGTCATAGCAGCGATTTCCGGACTTAAATTAGGGAAGGCCCCGGGCCTGGACGGTTACACTTCCCTCTTCTATAGAACGTTCAGCACGACCTTGGCCCCTATCTTGACCAGGCTGTTTAACTCTTTCTCCGACCCGGGGGCTATCCCTCCGGACCTCCTGCAAGCGACAGTGTTGGTTATTCCCAAACCAGGGAAAGACAGGAAGCAATGCAGCTCGTATAGACCGATCTCATTGCTGAATGTAAATCTGAAAATCTACACGGGGATCCTGGCGTGGAGATTAGCGCAGTACCTCCCCGGCTTGATTGAACTAGACCAGTCTGGCTTTGTGCCTGGAAGGCAAACTGTGGATAACACTAAAAGGATAGTACACGTCTTGGAAAAGGCCTCACGTATTCCGGGGGAGAGGATGCTGCTTTCGGTTGACGCTGAGAAAGCGTTTGATCGGGTGCATTGGCCCTACCTCGAACGGGTGATGGCAAGGCTGGGACTGGGGGAGAAGTTTCGGACCATGGTGTTTAACTGCTATAAATTCCCCTCTGCGACTGTGCGAGTGAACGGCTGTGGTTCCCGGCGGTTCGATATCGAACGCGGAACGAGACAAGGATGTCCCCTCTCCCCCCTCCTCTTTGCGCTCTACATGGAGCCCTTTGCCCAACGAGTGCGGCAGAATGTGGATGTGACTGGGGTACGAATGGGTGGTTACACCCACGCAAAAAGCCTTTACGCGGACGATGTACTTTTCACATTGGAGAACCCGGGGCGGGCTTTGCCCGCATGTATGGCTGAACTTAAGGCTTTTGAGAGTGTAGCTGGCTTTCGGATGAATGTGGAGAAGTCTACAGCTCTGGACGTATCCCTGACACTGGCAACGAGAAGCGACCTGCAGAGGCTTTTTCCCCTGCGTTGGTCGCGGGAACAGGTGCAATATTTGGGGATTGCGCTAGCTCCAACGTTGCAAGCAATGGTTTCCGTCAACTATGAGGCGATGAGCAGGAAGGTTAAGGAAGAACTGGGGAGATGGAACAAAGGGACAATTTCCTGGCTTGGTAGGGTTGCGGCGATCAAAATGACAGTTTTACCCCAAATTCTGTACTTATTCCGAGCGCTGCCTCTACAGCCCCCTAAGGGCTGGATTCAGCAGATGCAAACTGACGTGTCCCGCTTTGTGTGGCAGGGCCGTAAGCCCCGAATGCGCCGCGCCCTTACGACTCTGGCGCCGGAGTCCGGGGGACTGGGGGTCCCCGATCTCCGCAAATACTTCCAGGCGTCCCAATTGCGATACTTGGTGGAATGGAGTAAGTGGGAATCCGATAAGCACTGGCTCTTCCAGGATCAGGCAGTAGCTGGGCGCCCCTTACAGGAAATACCGTTCCTTCGCAGGTCGCACCGCCCCCCGAATCTTTATGCTTCTTACATAACACGGGTGCCGCTGAGAGTATGGGATGCTACCTCTCGTGCATTCGATCTCACCACATTCCCCTCGCCGTTCACTCCTATTGTGGACAATCCAGACTTTACACCGGGGACGGAGCCGGGAGCCTTCTCACACTGGAGGGAAAAGGGCTGCAGAGCTCTTTTCCACATGTATGCGGAAGAGGGGGTTATCCCCTTCCAGAGCTTTAAAGATAATTACCAGATGGCCGAGACAGACCGCTTGAGGTACTGGCAGGTCCGACACTGGGCCTTGCAGCCACACATTAGAGAGTCCGCGGACAGGAGGCTGCTGCCGTATGAACGGTGGCTGGTGACTCGCACCTCGGACGCCAAACTCATAACGGATCTCTACAGGATGCTCCAGCTCCCATCTTCCCATTTCCACCTTCCTGGTCGGGAACGCTGGAACAGAGAACTAGGGAGGACACTTAGCCATAAGGAGTGGGAACATATTTCATACAGGGCACGCCTATCATGTAGGCCTCACGGAAACCTTCACCAAGGTTTCCACCTATTGGTATCACACCCCGGAACGACTACACGAGATGAACCGGCTCATAAGTGACAAATGCTGGCGTGATTGTGGGCAGATTGGTACACTGACACACATCCTCTGGGACTGCCCAGTATTGCAAGCCTACTGGTCGGCGGTGATAGATGAGATTGATGCGTGCTTTGAGATTGAACTGCCCCGATTTCCTGCGTACTCCCTGCTGGGTCTCCCGAATGGCTTGATGTACCCGCTAAAATCTAGGAGGGGACGGCAGATTGCTATTATGCTGGGCTCAGCGGTTCAGAACATACTAATACATTGGCGCACGCCTACTATTCCTTCTCACACAGGTTGGCTGCATAGGCTGTGGCATGTTCTGGGGATGGAAAAGCTGTCGCTCACACTAGCGGGGGATGTGACTTGCTTTGAGGAGCTATGGCAACCCTTTCACGCGCTCCTGGCCACGGAATTTAAGGAAATTACTTGCCCGAGATACCTCAGACTGATGAGGCTTACGCCTCCGTTGTAATGTACTGTTCCTTTTGGGGGGGGAGAGTGCGGCCCCGCCGGCGAGGTCAGGGACGGGAAGGATGACAGGGATGACACACTACTTACATAATACACAGCACTGGACAGGGAGGGTGGTGGGCGGGGGGTTTGTTGGGGGGTTTAGTTTATTCAAGGAAGGGTACAGAACTTTTGGGCGTTGCTCCTTCGTTTCCTTTGCACATTTCCATGCATGGCGCAGGATCTCAAAGCAGCCTCTTGGGGCTGGGACACTAGCAATTCATTTTTGGGTCGCTTCCTGGCAAGACCATTGCCTCTTTGCATGATTGTTTTTGTATGCTGCTGTACCTTTCTAATAAAATACTTTAAACATAAAGCCATGTCGGGGATGGATATACAGGTGAGCATAAGGCTGGTATTTTTTGGGGTTTTACCAAACTATGAGTCAATGTCTCCAGAGGAAAATAATTTATTGATTTACCCAGTTTTACTTGCACAGAGGGAAATTTGTAAATATTGGATCAGATTAAAAAATATATCTCAGACGCTTCTTGATTGAATTAATTCTATTAAAAATACGATAAAGCTTGATAGGGTTTCACAAAAGGATTTTTGGTTACCATGTGTAGGTTGGCTAGACACTCTTGATGGCGGTACGAATATAGTATATATATTATGCCTCTACACTGTGATACTTTACCCCTCTGGTTGTTCTGTGAGTTACTGAGGGAGAAGCTCAGAACTGACCAAATATGGGAAAGAGAGGCTCTGTGTCCAGTGCTCCCATCTAGATACAGAGCTCTCGAGCTGGTGCCAATCAAGAGGGGGCAAAAGAGAAATTCAAACTGCACTGTGTATATCTGATGGCGAATGAGGACAAACAAAAAAATGATTATATATGCAGGTTTGACTTCAGGATACATGAAAACGTGGATAAATGAACTCATGTCAACATATGCAATGTACTTTCAAAATAAATGCAATAGAACAGGAAACGCGAGAGTCAATGTGACTGGGAACACACATCTTCATGTTTAAGCTAAGCATTAGTTTGCACACGTCTTTGAATCTCTAGTTTCTACAGTGAATACATTTCAGTAACGTGTTTAAATGCTTCACTTCACCTTACGGAAGTTAAGTCACACAGAGCATATATTGTCAGATGCACCCAAATGTTGCGCTTTCATGACGTGGAAGGGTCGAGTCTACATCGCGCTGGTCCAGAGGAAACCACTGCTGGTCTGACCGTGGTCAGCGGCACCAGCACAGGGTCCAGGGGAAACCCCTGCTGGTCTGACCGTAATCAGCAGCACCAGCACAGGGTCCAGAGGAAACCACGGCTGGTCTGGCCGTAGTCAGCAGCACCAGCACAGGGTCCAGAGGAAACCACTGCTGGTCTGACCGTACTCAGCACCAGCACAGGGTCCAGAGGAAACCACTGCTGGTCTGACCGTAGTCAGCACCAGCACAGGGTCCAGAGGAAACCACTGCTGGTCTGACCGTAGTCAGCGGCACCAGCACAGGGTCCAGAGGAAACCACTGCTGGTCTGACCGTACTCAGCACCAGCACAGGGTCCAGAGGAAACCACGGCTGGTCTGACCGTGGTCAGCGGCACCAGCACAGGGTCCAGAGGAAACCACTGCTGGTCTGACCGTACTCAGCACCAGCACAGGGTCCAGAGGAAACCACTGCTGGTCTGACCGTAGTCAGCACCAGCACAGGGTCCAGAGGAAACCACTGCTGGTCTGACCGTAGTCAGCACCAGCACAGGGTCCAGAGGAAACCACTGCTGGTCTGACCGTAGTCAGCACCAGCACAGGGTCCAGAGGAAACCACTGCTGGTCTGACCGTAGTCAGCACCAGCACAGGGTCCAGAGGAAACCACTACTGGTCTGACCGTGGTCAGCGGCACCAGCACAGGGTCCAGGGGAAACCCCTGCTGGTCTGACCGTAGTCGGTGGCACCAGCACAGGGTCCAGGCGCTGTTTTCACAGACAGTGTGTGTGTAAATGAAAGGTCCGGGGCTCGAAAGGACACACGTGGGCAACAGGAGGAGTAGGAGCCTGTGACATGAAGAGACAGAGCCTGGACACTGCACCTGACCGGCCCTCCATCACATGCCCCCCGCAGGAAGTCTAAGAACAAGCCTATGTGGCTGCCCGGTGCAAGAACCACCAACCAGTGACCCTCCCACCAGAACCAGTACACGGTACCAGTGCTGGAATCTCACCGAGAGGCCACAAACAAGAACCCGGCATCCTGTGGAAAGGGGCCCCCATCCCCGGAGTTACACCCCAGCACTGAACTTGGAGAAGTAGGTGATTAATGTATGTATGTATGTATGTATGTATGTATGTATGTATGTATGCATGTATGTATGTATGTATGTATATGTGCATAATGTATGTATGTATGTATGTATGCAGGTGTGTGGCATTTCATATTGTAAAACTAGCCAGAAAGCAGCAGAGCACTGTACAAAAGCAGGAGTAAGTCAGTGATTGATAGGAGAGAAAGCTGGGTTGTGGATGGTCACTGCATTGTGTTCTAGTGTTCTTTAAAGACGCGCGTCTTCAACTCTTCTAAAGTGGAGCCGCGCTGGAGCAGTCCTGATGGGTAGAGGGATATTGTTCCAAATCCAGCGGCAGGGCGGTAAAAGGGCATGATGCTTTATTGTATTATCTTTCTAACACTTCTTAGTCTGCAGTTAGACAGTGTCTTGGCTGTGGGTGGACTGAGGACCAGCAGATGTGGTGAGTGTGTCTGCTAGATAAACGAGGGTGCTGGTCGTGATGGCTCTGTAAGTGATGCAGCTGGTTCTGAAGATGATGCGGGCCAGCACAGGAGCCAATGGAGTTCCATCAGGATAGGGGTGAGGCCGAAGTATTTGTGGGGTGAGACACATTGTAAGCACGATGTACCACAACTAATATTTGGGCAGTGTAGCCCCTCTTATACAGCAGTGTATTTTACCCTGTGTTACCCCTGGGGCATGTAACTTGTTATACGGAGGGCATTCTGACCATGCCCTATTTGTGAATATGCCCAGGGATCGAAAGGGAAGCGCAGTTCGCCAGTTGGTCTTCACCGCAGCAGGGGCACATTGTGTGCGAAGTGCTCATACTCTCTCATTGTTTCCTCCACTAACAAGCTCCAGGGCTGGGAAACCTGACATTTTAAACACATTTATTTTTTGTGCATAATGGTCGTTTTGGTTCAGCATACGGGCAGTGAAATGTCACCATTTTAGGCTTATTCTTAAACCTCACCAGGGCCTTTTCTGCAAACTGTTCAAACAACTTAAACAGAGATAGGACTACCCCCTCATCACTTAAGTTGGGAAAGAGACAAGAGACTACAAATCAAAGCATCTCTGCGGGGTGAGAATAGAAACAGACAGAGGGCCGCGCAACAGAGAAGATTGGGACAGGGAAAGAGGTATAGGACTACTCCCTAGATTGGAGCTTCATGGCGGCCATCTTGGATGGGGCAAAGTTTTTCATGCACCTATGTATATGGTTATATATACACCAAAACTGTTAATCTAAATAACCATAGAAGCAAATTAGCGCCAAGACTCCTGTCTCCAGGCCACCACCCTACTACAAGATTGACACAACAACAGAAGTTTCTAATAGCGCCTGGGACACCATTGCCACTAGTCTCTCCTGCCACACTGTCTGTGACACGAAATACCACCATTTGGGTGCCTCGCACACCAGAAGGCTCAGTAAGGTTTTGCTTGTTTCCTTCCTCTGCCAGTATATTTAACTGAGGGACGCCTTACCATAAATATCAGGACCATGTTTCAGTGCGGCATTCTGGGGTGTCACCTCAGGGGAGAGGTGGAGGAGCCAGGATCCAACTTGGCTGCTTAGAACCTCTGTTCCGCTGGAGCCCCGCTTTCATCAACTGAGTGAGGCGCTTAATTCCCCACCTAAACAACTGTTTCAACCATCTCCGGACATCGGATGGTCGGGAGCGTCTGACGCTAAGGCTGCCGTTCCATCCGGTCGTAGCAACACAAGGATACTGCCAAAAATCTCACCGGCATTTTAACCTCAAGATGGTGCCTGAGAAGGAACAGACCTGCTTTGTGAACGATTGCAAAGCAGATCCATGGGAGCTTTTACCAAACTACCTACCCCCTACCCCTCCCCGCTCTACTCCTCTCCACTTTCCTGCTACTGACCTCTGCCCTCACCTGTCCTGGCCCTTAGTCCCCTCCCTGTTTATCTGTGAATTTTCCCTCGTCATTTGAGATCTAGCTATTCGGTCTGATGCTCGATGGAGCTACCTGGTTTAGCTGTAGGGGAGATGGGCCGTGGACTCCCTCCCTGGTCGTCACCTACCCAGCCGGACTTTGAGCAGACTTTCCTTTGTCTTTCTGCCGTATTTCCCTCCTACCCCTTTACCATTACCCCCTTCCCCTCTACACTTCCATTATCTTGTCTTTTATGCTCTTGTAATTGTTTGTCTAGCAACTGATGTAAATTGGAACTGATGTAATCTTGTAATTTTGTGGAACCTCATGTAAAGCGCTCTGATACCTCCGGGTCTAGCCAGCGCTATATAAAACTCTTAAAATAAATAAATAAAATAAATAAATAAATGTGATCATATTTGCTCAGGTCCTGGATGAGACGTGCTGCAGCGTGTAGGTTGCCCTTAAGGGTGCCAGCGTGGGGCCCGGGAGGACATGAAGCAGGGAGTTACCACCATCCGAATGTGATAGTACAGGGCCTTGAACAGCAGTTCTGAAGTCATTTTTTAGACTTACACTGGGCACATTCACAACTCACCAAAAACCTTGAGGTGAGCACTAACAATGAAGAACTGATCAGAACGGAAGCATGCTACCGTGATGTTGAGTGATCACCCTGAGGAAGGTGTCATAAAATTGGCAATCTACCTTTCATAGCGTCTAATAACTGACTGTTTTCATATTCACTACCCCTCCAGGCAACTCAGTATTTATCTCCTCACCCCAACCTGATATCGAACAGACCAAATTATAACTAGGCCTGGAAGTGCATGGACTCTGAATGACGCATCTCTCACACACTGCATGGACTCTGGATTATGCGTTATTCACACACTGAATGGACTCTGAATGATGCGTCACTTGCACACTGCATGAACTCTGAATGACGTGACACTCGCACACTGCATGGATTATGTTAATCAGAAATTGGCAGAGATCAGTAACAACAAGAACAGAACAGCATCATACTACATATAGGTGATCTGTATACAAATAGAGTTTAGCACACACATGTTTTCTTCGAATACAGTGAGCAGTTACTTTTCGAAGTGGCAATCTCAAGGACCCGTGACCATGAGAGTGAAAGCAATTAGTTTTCTACAACAGAAGCAATTGCCACCACCTCTGGTCTCATCCTTGACACTCTAATGGCAGAACTATCTAAAATTGGCACATACATAGGGAAAATGGACACTACACTTGCAGAAGTCTTAGGCGAGGTAAAATAAATGGAGACAGAGCTGACCTCCTTTTACCAATGTCCTGACACCACAGAAAGTAGATTAACAGATGTGGAAAACTGGCTGGTCTTCATGATGGGGGCCAAACATATGGGAAATGAGATGCAAAATTGATGAGCTGGAAGATAGGTCCTGCTGGAACAATGTCAGGATTTATCATATACCAGAGGGAGATTAGCCTAATAACTATCTGCAGAACGCAATGCCTAAACTCCAGAGAACTGTTTTCAATGAACTGCAAGAGTTCCAGAGAGCACACAGACTCCAGCAGCAAAATGCATCCAGTGCAAACTCACCCGACCAATAATTGCCCGATTCTTGCAATACCAGCAAGCAAGAGCCATAAAACGAGCAGCAAATAAAGCAAAATGGGCGATTCATGCTTCGCAATCACTGATTTATGTTTTAGCAGACTTCATTTGAAACAAATGTCCTTAGAAGATCCTTTCCTTTTCAATGCACAAAACTTAAGCAACAGTACAATAAATGTCTCCTGGAGGGAGCCAAGAGAAATGGTGATCACAAGAGACAGAAAGAGACAAGAGTATGTGAACCAAGAAGACCGTGGGAAATTCATGGAGACTTTGGGCTGGACTCTCATAGGAACCCAACCATTCATTACACAACCAACCTCGAATAAAGAACAGAAGTGACCGAGAAGACACAAAAACCCAGCAAAAGACACACACAAGCACACACACACACATACACACATATGGTGCACAGTGACACGTGGATCTGCACCCCCATCATTTATCTCCCCCACACACAGATTACAGAATACTATCATCAGCACTTTCTAAGTGGAGTTTCCTGCCTCTGTATCTGTTATATAGATCCCTTCCAAGTGGCTCAAGAGATGCACTCATACCCAAGTACCGCTCACTGCTTCCTGCTCCTCTGAGTATCCCAAGCATCAGTGAGGGCTCCAATGGCAACGAGGAGGGATCAGAGAAGGAATCAGAGAAGGAATCCGATCACTTCTACAGGTAACTCTGATGCATTCTCCCAGGACACAGGGGATTAAATTTCACATGAAGGCAATGGTTAGTGTTATACAGTCAGGGGAGCTGAAGATACCCCCCTCTTATTTATTAGTGTGTCTTATGCAGTCTGTCCGGAGTAAATTAATGATAGTCTGTACGCAGTTTGTGTAGGGCAACTGATGGGCTCACACTTAACTGCAGCACAAGCAACTAAGCAGTCAAAAATGTTGCTGTGATGCACAGGGGAGAAGGAAAAAAGAGTGGAGGGCTGTATCTGCTACGACTGATCTGCTGCTGCTGTCGTATCCTGCTCTGGTGCTCTCATTACGCTGAAAAACACAACGTTGGGGAGGGTCAAGGGGAATATATTTATAGACTATCCAAACTCAATACCCCTATTCAAACTGCAGTAAACAAAAAGAGTTGGAGGGTCTGTATGCTAGGTCGCTGAGTCTCAAAGGTCCTTCATTAAGCACCCCTTTTGGATTGCACTAAATCAGACCTAGTGGTCACATGACACGGGTATGTAGTAGATATCCTATCAGCCCACCCATTTGGCGGAGCATCGTCATGTAGGACGTCTGACCAGGGTGGTAAATCTAGGCCCAGATGAATCGGCCAGATAATACACACTACTGGTTATGTTTGTACAGTGTCCATGCCACAGAGTGGTACTGAAAAATTGCAGTGCAAAATAGGGAGTGAGGTAGAGTGAAGCTAAAATGACGGTCAAGGCAAAGAAAAATAATTTTATTGGAGATATTCACCAGGACGTCAGGTTAAAAAGAAGTGTAGAACAGTGTTGACAAAATCACTGTGATACTTTGCTGTACTATGGATTTGGCCAACATGTTTCTGCCTGAGGTGAACTACACCGGCATTCTTCAGGGCCAGCTACAAAGAGATCTTGCTACTGCAAAGATACACTCAAACACGATGTGCAATGTGAAAACGTGAAACGGACAAACAAAAAGAGTTAAAGAGTTGTCCAGATTACTGGAGAGGTCACGTAGACCATCCTACCATAACCTCCTGATCAGTAGTAGTTGGAGGAGGAAATCCCAGCCATGTGTGGGGGTCAAGCCTCACCTCACCCGGCAACGGCTCGGAGATTGAGGCCCCGCTCTCTCCGTCGGTACCTCTCGGCTGAAACCTAAGCCGAAGGGGAGGCCTCCCCTTCGGCCTCCCCTTCGGCTTAGGATGGTCTACGTGACCTCTCCAGTAATCTGGACAACTCTTTAACTCTTTTTGTTTGTCCGTTTCACGTTTTCACATTGCACATCGTGTTTGAGTGTATCTTTGCAGTAGCAAGATCTCTTTGTAGCTGGCCCTGAAGAATGCCGGTGTAGTTCACCTCAGGCAGAAACATGTTGGCCAAATCCATAGTACAGCAAAGTATCACAGTGATTTTGTCAACACTGTTCTACACTTCTTTTTAACCTGACGTCCTGGTGAATATCTCCAATAAAATTATTTTTCTTTGCCTTGACCGTCATTTTAGCTTCACTCTACCTCACTCCCTATTTTGCACTGCAATTTTTCAGTACCACTCTGTGGCATGGACACTGTACAAACATAACCAGTAGTGTGTATTATCTGGCCGATTCATCTGGGCCTAGATTTACCACCCTGGTCAGACGTCCTACATGACGATGCTCCGCCAAATGGGTGGGCTGATAGGATATCTACTACATACCCGTGTCATGTGACCACTAGGTCTGATTTAGTGCAATCCAAAAGGGGTGCTTAATGAAGGACCTTTGAGACTCAGCGACCTAGCATACAGACCCTCCAACTCTTTTTGTTTACTGCTCTCATTACGCTGCCTTGCATGGTGCACAGATTTGCACTATGGTGCAGAGGTGTGTTTGTGCTGTATACAGGATTTGTACTGAAGCAGACCCTTCCAGTGTGGGTCCCATACTTAAACTCAGATGGATCCCAGTCATTAGGACTTGTGCTGAGCCCCGACACACACATGCAATCCATAGGATTTGTACTGGAAGCAGACCCTTCCAGTGTGAGTCCCATACTTAAACTTTGAAGGATCCCAATAATTAGGACTCGTGCTGAGCCCCGCCACACGGTATATGGTCAAAATATTGATTCCAAAATATCGAGTAACACAAATATCGACTCCAAAATATAGAATGGACAAAATATCGAATGGACAGAATATAGACATCAAAAATATTGTTTTGAAGGTAAGTAATGTAATATCGATTTTAAAAATATAGACAGTCAAAATAATACAGGATGTTAAAAATATTGAATTTTTAATACCATCGAATTTTTTAAAGTGTTTTGTATGTTAGTATATGTGTGAAAAGTGTATATTTTTTTGTAATTTATTTTAAGTAATTCATTTTATGTTATTTAATTTTTGCGTAATTTAATTCTGTAGCGGGTTGTGGGTTTATAAGGGAATAGGGTGGGAAGTAATTTAATTATAATTAATTAAATACGTACATTTATTTATTGGTGTTTATTTTGAATACATTGTTAATTCAGTTTCAGTTTCATACGTCTTTATTTCGATTTTTACATCATAAAAGACAGTTTACAAAAGAGTATTAAAACCAATCAAAAATACATTAAAATTTACCAAATTTTTTTCATCCAGAATTCATCATTTTAAGACAAGAATTAAACAGTAAATATTTAAAGACTTAGTATGAAGAGGAAACCATATTTAAAAGTTATAATCTAAGTACATGAAGGTGTCTAGCTCTAATAACCCTGGCCCACCCTAGGTACTTTGCTACTCCTATAACCACTATCTCTGAGGTGTTTGTTCTTAGAGCCCACAACGCCTCTACACTTCCTCTACTATTCAACTGGCGGCAAATTGGCGGAATCCATTTATTCCTAGCGGCTAAATAGGCTGGGCAAGCAAAGAAAAAATGACCCACACTCGCCTTTTGGTCGTTACACCAGGGACAGTATTCAGTTGTATTACCATCCCATTTCTTGGTAAAAGACCTCACTGGTAAAGACCCCACCCTAAATTGGTGGTATAATTTTTTATCCATGCTCCTAGTAATAACATCCCAATAGTTCTCAAGTAGGGGATCCAATTTGTGCACCAGGAATCGTCCAGTTAGGGTGGTGGCGTCTGACAGTGCAACAAATTGGATTCTAACAGAAGCCCAGAAAAGCATTTTAAATTCTTTTTTTGAGGGAAACACAGTAGACCCCGGTTTAGCCCACAATTGGCTAAGTCCCATACTTTCCAGGAAAAATTTCACTTCCCGGAGCCATGGGATAATGCCAGAACCCATGATTGATCTCACTTCCTCTAATTCATTAGCAAAGAGACTAAGATCCGGCGACGTCCAGATCCGTCTCCACAATGCTACGAGCCGGTACCGTGCCATCTCATTTATCGGTTTACAACCCATATCCAACAAAAGGGGTTTAATTGGTGTGGATTGGGGTAAACCTACGAGTTTACGCAAAAATTTATTTTGAACTCTTACTAAAGGGGTTAGGTCCATATAACCCCATAGATCGGCCCCATATAAAATTGCAGAGTTAATTTTTGCTTCATAGATCTTTAATGCTGGCAAAACCCTTTTAGTCAAAGACATTCTTTGCTCCTGTATTAGGCAACCCGATAGGCGTGCAGATCTTAAGTGAAGGGCGTCAACCTGTGGGTTCCAACTTAGGCGATAGTCTAAGGTCACTCCTAGATAGGTCATAACATTCACTTGTTCAAGGGCTACTCCATTCATGCTAACATGGCTTTTGATGGGACGATTTTTAGTTAAAACCATGAATTTGGTTTTGCTCACATTTATTTGCAGATCATTTAGCTTGCAAAAATCCTCGAATCTGTTAATCGCCTTTTGGAGACCACTACGTGTCTTAGAGACGATTAATGTATCATCTGCGAAGATGAGCAAAGGGAACTTAGTCCCGCCTAATATGGGCGCATCAGTTGGAGTATCTGCAAAAGATTTCACCACCTGATTAATAAATAATAAAAAAAGGGTAGGTGCCAAAACACACCCTTGACGGACACCCCTCGTGACGGGAAAACTGTCCGTTACCTGCCCCTGTCTCCCCCACCTCACTTTCGCAAAATTGCCCTCGTGCAGTCTTACCAGGATTACAAGGAGTTCGGACGGCAGTCCCAGCTTGTCTAGGACAGCCCACAATTTTGCCCTAGGCACAAGATCAAAGGCGGACTTAAGGTCCACAAAGGCGGCTTAGATGGTCCCCCGCCCAATAGCACCACCTTCCAATATATCAGGACAAATCGAAAGACCTGGTCTATGAAATTGTTAATTAATTTTTAATTGGTAGTTAATTTATTCTTAATTGATAATTATTTTTTATTAATTGATTAATTGATAATTATGTGAATAATATTAATGTATTTTCTGTAGCAGGTTAAAGGTTTATAAGCGAATAGGGTGGGAAGTAATTTAATTATAATTAATTAAATATGTATATTTATTTATTGGTATTTATTTTGAATACATTGTTAATTAATTTTTAATTGGTAATTGAATAATTCTTAATTGATAATTATTTTTTATTAATTGATTAATTGATAATTATGTGAATAATATTAATTTATTTTCTGTGCGGGTTAAAGGTTTAAAAGCGAATAGGGTGGGAATTAATTTAATTATAATTAATTAAATATGTAAATTTATTTATTGGTATTTATTTTGAATACATTGTTAATTCATTTTTAATTGGTAATTAATTAATTCTTAATTGATATTTATGATTTATTAATTGATTAATTGATAACTATGTGAATAATATTAATTTATTTTCTGTAGCGGGTTATAGGTTCATAAGGGAAGAGGGTGGGAAGTAATTTAATTATAATTAATTAAATATGTAAATTTATTTATTGGTATTTATTTTGAATACATTGTTTATTAATTTTTAATTGGTAATTAATTAATTCTTAATTGGTAATTCATTTTTATTTATTGATTAATTGATAATTATGTGAATTATAATAATTTATTTTCACTAGAGTGGGAATAGTAAAATGTACCCCTATGCTATCCAACGCTTTCCCTACTGTTGCACTCTCTGGAGTGGGAATAATAATTTTTACCCCTACGCTATCAAACGCCTTCCCTACTGTTGCACTCTCTGGAGTGGGAATAGTAATTTTTACCTCTACGCTATCCAACGCTTTCCCTACTGTTGCACTTCCAGAAGTGGGAATAGTAATTTTTACACTCCTGCTATCCTACGGTAATAATATTGTGTATTTTTTATTAATATTATGTTAATATGTATATATATGTTTTAACAGATATGATTGTATCTTTTTTTACAAGTTAAATTAGTTATTTAATATTTTTAAGATAATTTAAGTATTTTTAAGTATATTTTAGCTATTTATTTTTAATACTTTTTTAATTTGACATTTTTTTTAAGAAATTCGATATTTTTACAACGATATTTTGGATTCGATATTTTGGTACTTACCTGTTTGTAGATAGGAATTCGATATTTTGTCTGTCGATATTTTGGCATCGATATTTTGGGTAGTCTATATTTTGTCCCTCGATATTTAGTCACTGATCCCCGCCACACACATGCAATCCATAGGATTTGTAGTGGAAGCAGTCGCTTCCAGTGTGAAGTCCCATACTTAAACTCAGAAGGAACCCATTCATTAGGACGCGTGCTGAGCCCACCACACACATGCAATCCATAGGATTTGTAATGGAAGCAGACCCTTCCAGCGTGAAGTCCTATACTTAAACTCAGAAGAATCCCAGTCATTAGGACGCATGCTGAGCCCACCACACACATGCAATCCATAGGATTTGTAGTGGAAGCAGACCCTTCCAGTTTGAATTCCTATACTTAAACTCAGAAGGATCCCAGTCATTAGGACGTGTGTTGAGCCCACCACACACATGCAATCCATAGGTGTTTTGGGGAAAAAAAAAATTCTCTTCTTAACACCTGCTTCAAGGTGGTGTTAGCTTTACGCATAAATCCTCGTCTGGCTATCTCAGTAATTTGGATTTTTTGTAAAAATGTATAAGGGTTTGTGCTGATCCATCCACATAACACCCCAAGAACGAACCATTGGTGCAAAGTGACACAGAACAGAGCAAAATGTTTTTTTGTTTTGGGAAAAGGGTATCTTTCTGACACAAAATACCTTTTCCAATGAAAAGTAAATACCAATGTATCACTTTGCACCACTTTGTGTCACTTTATGATGGTGCAAAGTGTTAGTAAATCTAGTCCTGACTGTTATTAACCTCTTTTGCCACCATCTGACAGTGGCACGGTCCCAGCTTTGGCACACAGAGTGAGTCACTGTCCAGCGCTGGAACTCCCTGATGGCTACTGAGTTACTGTGACACACACAGGGAGTAAATGGCCTGCCTTTGTACACACTGAGAGTTACTGACTTGTCAAGGCACAGACTGATATTGGCTTGGTTTCAAAATATATAGTTTTTTGTAATATTAATCTGCACATATATCAACCCCACAATAATATCTAGGAAAATATTGTCAAGGTAAGTAGATGTGGGGTTAGAGTAGTAAATATATACTTCCCTGTGTATGTTTACCTTCTATGTTGGTAGTTGACATTTTGTGCAGGTCAATATTTCGATATTTAATTTTCTAAAATACATCCACTGACAATCAGTGACTAGTCTTGACACACAATGAGACAGCAACTCATTCTTGGCACTCACTGACAATCGATGGTCAGCTTTTGCACTCACTGAGAGGCAATGGTCTGCACTGACATATACTGAGAGGCGATGGTCAGCAGTGAAACACAATGAGAGGCTACTGCCAGCACTGATGTACACCGAGAGGCTATGGACAGCAGTGACACAAATCAAAAGGCTAGGGTCAACATCGAAACACACCGAGAGGCTACGGTCAGCACTGACATACACTGAGAGGCTATGGTCAGCACTGACACACACTGAGAGGCTATAGTCAGCGCTCACACACACTGAGAGGCTATGGTCAGTATTGACACATACTGAGAGGTTATGGTCAGCATTGACACACACTGCGAGGCTGTGGTCAGAACTGACACACACCGAGAGGTTATGGTCAGCACTGACACACACTGAGAGGTTATGGTCAGCACTGACGCACACCCAGAGGCTATATTCAGCACTGACACGCACACACCGACAGGCAATGGTCAGCATTGACACACACTGAAAGTCTATGGTCAGTACTGACACACACCAAGAGGCTATGGTCAGCACTGACACACGCTGAGAGACTATGGTCAGCACTGACACATACCCAGAGGCTATGGTGAGCACTGACACACACCCAGAGGCTATGGTCAGCACTAATAATGTTTAATTGGTTCATGCAGTATGTTTCAGTCAAGACATTGCACACACTGAGAGTCACCAGTCAGTCTCCTCTGAAACACTGAGACCCTTTATTTATTTATTTATTTATTTATTGCAATTTTTAAAGCGCGCAAATACCCCTACGGGTGTCTCGGCGCTAGTGTTTACAGAGCTCGCTGATGGTGTGACGGGGGAGTTTAGGACAATGAAAACAGCCATGTTTTAAGGCTCTTTCTGAATTTGAGGAGCGTGGGGGCAGTTTTAATATGAAGTGGTAGGGTGTTCCACAATTTGGCCGTGGCGGTTGTGAAACATCTGTCTCCCCAGCTGGCCTTTCTTGTCCTAGGGACGTTCAGCAGGTAGGCAGAGGAAGATCGAAGGGTCCTGCGTTGTTCCAGTGGGCGGAGAGCTCTTTTTAGAAACTGTGGCCCTGACCTGTGTTGAATCAAACTTAGACTTACTTCCAGACCTGCAAACACTGAGGTTCACCAATTTTTCCTCACAGATTCTTAGCTGGCATCAAACCCCACTGATCTTTCTGGGTGTTCGGTAAGGTTTGCTGTTCAATGTTGGCTGCTGGTCAATCTTGGCAGGTACTAAGAAGCACGTTCAGTCTGACACACACTGAGACTCAGCGACCAGTCTTGGCACACACAGACACTCATTGACCAGTCTTGTGAAACACTGAGACTCGGTGACCAGTCTTGTCACACACTGGGACTCAGTGACCAGTCTTGTGAAACACTGAGACTCAGTGACCAGTCTTGTCACACACTGAGACTCATTGACCAGTCTTGTGAAACACTGAGACTCAGTGACCAGTCTTGTCACCCACTTGGACTCAGTGACCAGTGTTGGCGCACACTGAGACTCAGAGACTAGCCTTGTGAAACACTGAGACTCAGGGACCAGTCTTTTGAAACACTGAGACTCAGTGACCAGTCTTGTCACACACTGAGACTCAGTGACAAGTTTTGGCACACTCTGAGACTCAGTGACCAGTCTTGTCACACACTGAGACTCAGGGACCAGTCTTGTGAAACACTGAGACTCAGAGACCAGTCTTGGCACACACTGAGACTAAGGGACCAGTCTTGTTAAAAAACACTGAGACTCAGTGACCAGTCTTGGCATACACTGGAGATTGGAGAGGTGTGGTGGAGAGGCCAGGGCAGCTGACTTCGGAGCACAGGGTTCACGGTTCAATCCCCGGCTCCAGCGGCAGCTCAGCTCAGCACCATGTTAAGCAAAGATTGTGAGCGTTTGATCTTCCTTACTAATATTTTCATTCAATCCCATCAAAGGGCTGATTTTCATTATTTGTTAAAGATACTACAGTGCCAGTTGGTTTGTATGGTCATTTATCCATTATGCAATTGGTTCTTAGAACAAAGGACAGAACAGCGGACCCGTGTTTCGCCCTGTTTGGCGAGTCAAGCAAGGGCTTTCTCAAGGCTAATTTGCAGTCTTTTTTTCTGTTTTATCAGGCAGCAAAGTATTATATACATTCATAGTCAAGTGGTGATGAATGCATAATCAATAATCATATTTGAGATTGTGAAAAGCTGTAATCGTCAGGTCAGGAGTCTCCGGTTAATTCCGAGGTATAACCAACTGGCACTGTAGTATCTTTAACAAATGAGGAAAATCAGCCCTTTGATGGGATTGAATGAAAATATTAGTAAGGAGGATCAAACACTCACAATCTTTGCTTAACTTTGGTCGTTAGAGGATGGAAAGGTCCAGAGCCTTGAGCCAACTTTCCTCCAAACAAATACGTAATTTGGGATTCAAATCCAGACTTAGGGATTCCTGGATCGTGATCTCTCTTTCCAATTAACCAGCTCAGCACCAGGTGACTCTAGGTAATAGCTCACTAAATTTCCACAATGGCCCCCAGCCCTTTGGCTTAATGGCTATGGCGGTCGACCTCGAATCTGGGGAACTGGGTTTGGGTCTCGGTAATGACGCTGAACATCCTGTGATCCTGGGAAAAGCACTCAATCTCCCCGTGCCTAACAAAAATGAATGTGTCCTCATGTAATGCAACTGGTGCTATGTGAAGTGCTCTCTACCCAATTCAGGTCACGTTTGCGCTATACAAAACTCTGTAAAATAAAAAACCAAAATAAAAATAAGTAAGGGTGACTAGTTTGCGCTTTACAAATACGGATTTACACTGATACTCAGTGACAAATCTTGGCACACATCGAGACTTAGTGACCAGTCATGGCACACACTATATCGACGAGTTTTGCACACACTTAAAATCTGTGACCAGTCACAGAACACACTGCTATTCATTAAACACACACTCACTGAGGCTATTACAAGTTCTTTGATGATATGGTACTCCAGCTACAGGCAGGTGATCCACTCCCACATGTAAAGTTAATGCAGGATTCTGTGATTTCCTCTCTAGGTGGCCAGGAGATCCCTCGTCTAATGAGGCAGGCGATAATCCTGGGAGTGTTGGTTGCAGTCAACGTATTCATAAACATCGTGCTCTACCGTCTGGGTAAGAAGTGGGAGTTAACTTCCAGATACTATTAGATCCCCCATTTTAGCCACAAAATCACTGTTTGGAGGTGGCTGTCAGCCTCAGCAGTAATGTCTGATTCAAAGGTTTGTCTTAAACATTGCTTAATATGTACGTTCTCCTGGATGATGAAGATGGTGATGGTGATGGCGATGAAGATGATGATAATAAAGTGTTCGGATCACTGAGAGTTGCGGAAGGCTCCTGAAGATGGTGACCCAGTCAATGATGAATAATGATGATGATGATGATGGTGAGGATGGTGAGGATGATGATGATGATGATGGTAAGGATGAGTGTTAACTGTTGTGAGTGTTGACAGTTCCTGAAGACTCCTGAAGGGGGTGCCATGGTTAGTGATGATGATGATGATGATGATGATGATGATGATGATGATGATGGCAATGAGGATGGTGAAGATGATGATGATGATGATGATAATGGGTGTGCCAATGGTGACGATGATGATGATGGTGATTATGGTTATTAGCATTAAGTAATTGTTGGTGATGATGATAATGTGAAGGTGATGATGGTTATGATGATGTCGAAGAGGATGAGGATGATGGTTATTTTAAGTGTTGAGAGAGCTGGGAGCTGTTGAAGGCTCCTAAAGGGGGTGCCATGGTCAAGGATGGATGGTGGTGATTATGATGATTAAGTGTTCAATGTGTATGTATGTATGTGTGTTCTTATATAGCGCTCGACTTACTCTAGGGCATCTCAGCACTTGCATTGGGAACCCATCCTGGCTTTTCCCTGTGAGATAACCCGTACTGGGCATCCCCAAGGTGAAAGCCAGGCATCCCGCCATGGGGGGCCATTGTGGAGATTAAGCAAGCTTAATGCCCAGAGCTGCATAGTGTGAACCCGTGCTTAGAGTGGGCACCGAAGCGAGAATTATTGAGTCCGTGGACAATTGGGCTCAAGACCTTGCCGCGCCAGGAATTGAACCCTGGTCCCGGGTCTGCCCTCTGCTTCAGGGTATGCCTCCTCTAACCAGTGAGCCACACTTGTCGAGAGTGTGGAGAGCTGTTGGAGGCTCATGAAAGAGAAGCCAATTTCCGCCTCACTTTGTGGAGGCTTTGTGGCCATCTGATTTTCCCCGCCACTTTCGGAGGGAGGTCCGGCAAAAAATGTGGGGTTTGGTTCGGGAAGGATCTTAGATTCTCCGATCACATCAAGAGACTGACTGGTGTCTGTTTCGGCACACTCAAGTCACTTAGTAGATTTTTCACTCTGCTTCCTCAGCCTGCCAAGGAAATGGTAGCACGGGCACTTATAGTGTCCCGTTTAGACTATGCAAATGTGCTTTTCATTGGCATTCCGGGATATTTCGTGAACAAACTCCAACTGATCCAAAACACGGTGCCAGACTCTTATTTAGCATCTTTAAAAGAACCAGTATAAGGGCACACCTCCGTGACCTTCACTGGCTGCCGGTGGCCCAGAGTGTGCAGTTTAAGGCCCTCACCTTAGCACATAGAGCCCTGCGTGACTCTGGTCCCTCTTATATTACGAAACGTGCGGCCTTTTATACCCCTCAACGCTCTCTGCGCTCTGCCTCTCACCGTCTGATGGCCACCCCCCGCTTTCGACGCTCCAGATTTGGGGGTCAGTCACTCTCGGTCAAGGCAGCTTTGCTCTGGAATAGCCTTCCAGTCGCCTTACGTCACACGCACGATCTCGGTGCCTTTAAGAGACTTCTCAAAAAACACCTTTTTAATCAAGCTTTCTTTTAATCTTCTCCTTCCACATGCCTGAGTCCGTATCGCGCCAGGATACTCCAGAGTAGTTGTGCGCATTATAAGTCTCTTATAACATAACATAACATAGCATTGTTGGTGAGGATGATGCTGCTGATGATGGTGATGATGAATATTAAGAGTGTTGAGAGCTGTTGATAGCGCATGAAGTAGACACCACAGTCATTTGTGGTGACAATGATGAAGGTGATGATGATAATTAAGTGTTTGAAGGGTTGAGGGCTGTTGCAGGCTCATGAAGGAGCTGCCACAGTCATTATTGGTGATGATGGTGGTAATAATGGTTTTGACAGTGGTAAAGATGATGATGGTGATGATGATTATTAAGAGTGTTGAGAGCTGTTGAGAGCTCATGAAGTAGACACCATGGTCATTCATGGTGACAATGATGAAGGAGATGAAGATAATTAAGTGTTTGAAGTGTTGAGAGCTGTTGGAGGCTCTTGAAGGAGAAGCTACAGTCATTGTTGGTGAAGATGATGCTGCTGATGATGGGGATGATGATTATTAAGAGTGTTGAGAGCTGTTGATAGCTCATGAAGTAGACACCACGGTCATACGTGGTGACAAAGATGAAGGTGATGATGATTAAGTGGTTGAAGTCTTGAGAGCTATTGGAGGCTCATGAAGTAGATGCCACAGTCATTGTTGGTGATGATGATGAGGGTGATGATGATGATTAAGTGTTCAGGGTGTTTGCAGCTGTGGAAAGCTCCTGAAGGGGGCGCTGTGGCCAGTAATGATGATGTGTCAGAAAGGGCCTTAGTGAAGAGCGGTCACTGATGAAAGGTACAAGTACTGTGAATACCTGCGCTGGCTCTGACTGAGTGAAATAAGGGCTAAACAGCCAAAGGTTATGATCTGTTCCTCATGAAGCAAGATTATACTTTTGTTGTACTCCAAGCAAGCCTGACCCTTCCCAGGGATGTCTGGGGTCCTTTAGTTCTCTTATCATTGACATTATACATGCCACTGATCCTGTACAACACTTTGCTTCCTTTTTGGCTAGGTTCACACAATACAGATGCAACATGCATACATACATGCATACATAAATACATATACATATATATACATATATACTGCTGAACGGAATTACACACATTGGGCAAAGAGGTAGTCCTTGGTTCATACTCATGCCTTTTGCTTATTTGGTGTAAATCCGTTCAGTAGTTCCTGAGAAAATGATAGTTAAAGTAATTTATATATATATCTATGGGAGCGGTGGATCCGCGTATCTATCCACGTAGCCTAAGCGCAGCCTGAAGGCACCCTGCTGTGCACGAGCTGGCTGTCAACAGTGAAAATCAGGAAGTGTTGGCAGCCATCTTGTGCCTCGGTAGAACTGAGGCACAAGAAATCCAAAACAAAACCTGCAAAATGTGAAAAGGGGGCTGGGTAGACAGACCCTGACCCCCTAAACCTGAACAGGGGGTCTCAAAATGTTTTTTTTTTAAATTGCGTGATGCGCATAGGATCCGCGCATCCTAGCTATGTAAAAAAATAAGAAACACGGTCTCCTACGGTAAATATGGTCATTTGCCCCGGGGGGTCAAATCCCGGGGCATTGTTAAAAAAATAGTGTGGGGAAGTCCCAATCCCCCCACACTGCCGTGAGGGCCGCCAGCCCCTGGGGCTTGTATCAAATGGGTGGGGGGGCTCTCATGCCCCCAGCCGCGGAGACCGCCACCCCGGGGCTTTAATTTAATATGTGCAGGGGGCTCACGGAGCTGCCACCCCCGGGGCTTATATCAAATGGGTAGCCCCCCTCCTGGAGCCTTGTCTAGGCCCTGGGGACTGCCACCCCTAGGGCCGGCTCCTGAGGTGTCCTGGGGTGCCCACCCCCGGGACACTGCAGTTTGCAATAGCAGGGCGGGAACCTCGTGGATCCCACCCGCCATTGCAAACTGCTTTGCTTCATTGAAGTGAGAGCAGGGAAACCTGCTCTCGCTTCAAAGAAGCAAAACAGATTGCTTTTCCATATGGGGAGCAGCATGTTAGCTGGTCCCCGTATGGAAAAGCAATGCGGGCTCCCGCAGGAGGCGGGGAGACAGCGGGACCGTGGGGGGATTGGGGACCCCCCCACAGTCCTCAATGTGAGGGCCAACCCCAGGGAATGGGGTTCCCGGGGCTACCAGTGGCCCGGGAGGGGGGCCACGCGGCTCCCCTCCCCATTAACAAAAACTAAAAAAAAAGTACCAAAAAAAGGACGGGCTCGGGGGATGGGGTCCCCGGGACCTTGAAGTGGCCTGAGGAGGGGGCTATGCAGCCCACCTCCTTAAAAAAAACTATTTGGCAATGCCACAGGGGATGGGGTCCCCAGGGCCTGGAATTGGCCATGGGAGGGGGGACACGCGTCAATACTGAGGGTCCCTTGGGGCCAACTAGCCCACCAGGTACCTGTAGCTGTGTTGCAGAGTGTTGAAAAAAAGGGGCGTGGCCTCTGAATTCCTCTCTGCAACGCAGCCTCCTGGCGCATAATGGAGGGACCTGGTGGGCTAGTTGGCCCCCAGGGACCCTCAGGATTCAAGGCGACTTAATCTCCCAACTTAAAACGTGCCACAGGGCATGTTTGCATACTTGTCACATCAGGCCCCGCCCCCTCCCTGCACCACTGTGCAAACGGGCCCTCTGGCACATTGAAAGGTAGCAGATTAAGTCCCCTTGAATCCTGAGGGTCCCTTGGGTCCAACTAGCCCACGTGGTACCTCTAGTAAGCGCCCATGAGCTGCGTCGCAGAGAGGTGTAAAAAGGGGCATGGCCTCGGAACACCTCTCTGCTACGCACCTGTGTGCCGCTTCCTGGAGGTACCTGATGGGCTACTTTACCCCCAGGAACCCTCAGGATTCAAGTGGACTTCATCCCTCAACTTACAACATGCTATGGGGAACGTTTGCACAGTGGTGTTGGGAGGGGGAGGGGACTGATATAGGAACTTAGCAATCCTGCTGTGTGGGACTTATTGGTGGTAATCAAAGGGATAGTTGGCGCCCAAGGTTGACGTTGGGGGCTAACTACTCCTCCTGTTACCTCCAGTAAATTCCACACAGTGGGATTGCTAAGAGGTATTTCGGAGGCCTTTCTCCACCATTCTGGAAATGCTACTGGTATATTATAGTCAGAAATTAGCCTTTATAACACCTTAGAAATTCAGTAAAAAAAACATAGGTTTCAGGGTCGCTATAGTTAGTTGGGCATTTCTCTCATAGAAAACCATAAAGATTCCCCATTATAGATAGTTCAGCTAACTATAAATCGCGCACCCACAGTGTACTGCTGATGACGTCACATATTATATCAATCATGACATGGTCCGTGACATCACTGATGACATCTCAAATGACATCACTGATTACATCATCCACGTTAAAATCTGATGCACCTCCTCACACTCTAATATAACCTTTGAGACACCCACTGTAAAATACAGACTACCATTTTTGAAACCATTGACACACCAATACCAGTTACTAGATACGCACTCACTGATTCCTAGGTCTACACACACATCCACTCATTCACCCATACAATCACTCATACATGCACTCATCAATACTACACTATCATATGTACTCATAAACCTATGCAGATACTCACACACCACCACTCATTCAGAGTTACTCACACACGTACTCAGTCATGCAAAGAATCAATCATACTCCCATTTATTCACCTATACCGTTATACAAACACCACATCACTTATTCAGTCACAAACGCATACTTACTCTCTTATACAATCACTGATACAAGTACACACTCATCTATACAGCCACTCTCACAATAACTGACTCTCACGAATAGTCATTTATATACTTCAACTCTCACATACACTGCCTTTTACATATTAGTTACTTGGACATGTGCCATTGAGATATCCATTCACTCACCAACAAACCCAAACACACACTCACCTAACCCTTACAGCTGTTTCCACATGCACTCTTCAACCCATACACACAGTGGATCAACCACTAACACATCTATGTACAGAGTCACATACCTCACACACATACTCAGGCACCCATACAAATACTCAGGCAACCAATCAATAGCCCATATAGACACTCATGTAGCTACTGACCAACCCATGTAGCACCTTCTACAGCAACAGACAGACTGATACAGACATTCACGCAGCTTAGTCCTTAAACCATGCATTCAGTAAGACACATGTAATCACTCACTTAAACAGTCAGTCACGCACCTACTAAACCCTCCATCCATACACTTATACACACACTCATTCTACAACATACCTTGGCATATATATAATACATATTTAAACTTTAAAGAAAAACATAGTCACTGGATGATGTCATCAGGGATGTCCTTTGAGATGTCATCAGTGATGTCATTGACCATGTAATGATTAATGTAATATGTGACGCCATCAGTTGTCCATTGCAGGTGTGCGAGTTATAGTTAGCTGAACTAAGTATAACAGGGAAATTTCTATGGCTTTCTACGTGAGAAATGTCCAATTAAGTATAATGTCTATGGTTTTTTCAGTGAATTTCTAAGGTTTTTTTAATTGCTAATTTCTACCTATAACATCCCCGGAACCTATATTTTTTTCAGTAAATTTATATATATATTTTTTTTTTTCACTGTAAAAAAACACAGGTTTCAGGGATGTTATAGTTAGTTGGACATTTTACACGTACAAAACCAGAGAAATTCGGCAGTTATAGTTAATCGTGCTAACTATAACTTGGGCAACCCGCGATGCACTGCTGATGATATCACATAATACATAAATCATGACATGGTCAGTGATATCACTGATGACATCTCAAATTACATCACTGATGATATCACTGATGACGTCATCCAGTGACTGTGTGTTTCTGTAAAGTATAAATATACATTTGCACTGAAAAAAACATAGGTTTCAGGGCTGTGTTTGTGTGAGTGAATATCTTCATGGGTGTGGTGATGAGCAAATATATCTCTCAGTGGTACATGCCCAACAAACTAGAATAATAAAAGGCTGTGTATGTGACTGTTGTATATAAAGAAGTATACATAAGACTCAGTGATTGTATGAGTGACTGTATGGATAACTGTATGTTTGTAATAGTGATTTTATAACACACCAAGAATGAGTTACTATCTATATGAATAAATGAAGTGGTGTTTGTATACGTGTGTAGCTGGATAAATGTAAGTATGATCCATTGTTTGCATAAGGATGTGTGCTGGTGTGAAATGTCTAGTGTATGATGAAGTGTATCAGATTGTAACTTGGATGATGTCATTTCAGATGTCATCAGTGATGTTACTGACCATGTCATGAATGATGTAATATGTGACAACATCAGCAGTGAATTGCGGGCGCGCAAGTTAAAGTTAGCAGAACTAACTATAAAGGAGGAATTTCAATGGGTCTGTACGAGTAAAATGTACAGCTAACATTAACAGCCCTGAAACCTATGTTTTTTTCATTGAATTTCTAAGTTTTTTTAAATGCTCATTTCTAACTATAACATGTCTGAAACGTACGGATTTTTCAGTGAATGTCAAATCTTTTTGAAATCATAATTTTTAAATGTAATAATAGTTACATGTATTTTTTATACTGATTTTTAATAGTTGTTTTAACCTTTTATTTTAACATATTTTATTTTTTAAATTACATTATATATTTGTAATATAAATGGAAATAAAAATGTGTTTTTAAATATTGAAACCAAAATGTTGTGTTTTGTCAGGGTTACTGGATGAGTACTTGGGTACTGACTGAATGATTAGAGTACTGCAAGGAGAGGGCCTGGGTGAATTTATAAGTGTTTGGGTTTTGGTACAGTGAATGGATTAGTACATGGTGCTGAATGGGACACTAGAGGAGTGTAAGGGGAGTGACAGGGTGTTTGCTGAAAGTGTATGAATACTGACTGGGGAATTGAAGGTGTATATAGGTGGTTAGAGGGCTGAATGCATAGTGGATAAGTGTTTGAAGTAATCCATGTGCTACGGCCTGGCTCACTGCATGAGTACTTAGGTCCTGACTGAATGATTAGAGTATTACAAGTAGAGTGCCTGGGTGAATGTATAAGTGTTTCGGTTTTGGCGCAGTGAATGGATTAGTACATTGTACTGAATGGGTCACTAGAGGAGTGTAAGAAGGGTGACAGGGTGTTTGCTGGAAGTGTATGGATACTGACTGGGGAATTGAAGGTGTGTAAGACAAGTGTGTAGGTGATTAGAGGACTGCATGCATAGTGGATAGGGGTTTGAAGCAGTCCATGTGCTAAGGCCTGAGTCACTGGATGAGTACTTGGGTACTTACTGAATGATTAGAGTAGTAGTAAATTTCTTTATTCAGCATTTCATAATAGAAATCCATAAAAGCATTTTTATACACGTTGTACCATAAAATCAGAATACAGCAAATTTACAATTAAAACATTTTTCCAGTGCAAATTTGAGAGGTGTTGCTTAAGAAAAGATCAAATCTTTTTAATTTGATTCAGTTCATTTTGGTTAAAGCAATTTTTCTCACAGATTATTTCTATGTTTAAAAATACATTTTAAAAAGTTAACCATGTGGTAGCAGGTAATTTCGGAGTCCAAAAATTGAAGGCGCAGCATGGCAGGGTGACACTGTCTTAGGTCCCATGATTTCAGCAGTGGTACCAGCCAGATTTTGCGATCAGCATGGTAATATTTACAAAACAATTCTGTATGTATGGTGGTCTGTACAGATGTATCATCACAAGGACAGTGGCCTTATGGCTGAGATACCCGCCACCCCCTCTCAACACAATCCCCAAGGATGGGAAACCGGAAACAGTTCTGAAGTTTTTGGAAGACGGGAGGGAGTGACCCTCCCGGCCGTATTTATTAAAATATGAAACAAAATGAAAACATTAAATCAACAGTTTCATATTATGTACAATTTCATTACCACATTGCGATGTTTGGCTAACCTTAACATATCATCTAATACAAAGGTTCTCCTAGCCGAACTAACATCCTACAAAACATTTACTTGAAATTTTGAAATTGTACATCCTAACGTTTAAGGGCCAACGGCAAGGTCGTAACCGGTGTCAAGATCCCTAACCCAGACATATCCCCCTCCCTTGTGAGGGGCGGCACGGAGGCATACCTCAAGTGCAACTACCAATTTCCCTTGACTTGACGGGGGCCCCAATAAAACTCGACGCCACTTAAAGGTCGTACGAGGCTCGTGTGAGGTATCTAGAAGGTAGCGTAGACCCCCCCCCACACCCCACACAACTTACCACATCTGCCGTCGCAGACGTCCTGGCCCCGGGAAATTCACCAGGAGGGGGCTGTAACCCCTCCTACCCATGAAGGGGCCTTGACCGCCTTCCCTTTCCTTTCGGTGACCCATCCTTAGAAGGGACCGCCTCCCCGTTGAGGGGCCAATGGCCACCTCCCCCGAGCGCCCCCATCCGTAATGGGTACGCCCACTCATAGGGATCTTCCAATTAGTGCTCACCGATCATGACCTTACCGCCACAGGTCCGGATAGTTGACCGGCTATCCGGACCCCCCACCACACTCCTATCTAAAGGTCATGTTTTAACGTTTTTAGCCAAGCTATGAAGTCTCCTATGAGTAACTCATTCCCCACCCGGGACAAATGAACACCGTCCCCCAAATACATACTGTCATCCTTAATACACCAATGCGAAATAGAATGCAGTGCATTGGACTGGAACAACCTACTCACTTTGTTATTAATTTTTCTCACAGAGTGATTTAAAGCAGAAACAGAAAAAGCCCCCCGCCACACTTTTCGTGGGATCATATGGGACCACGCAATTGTGCACCCTGGAACTCTCCTCGCTAACCAACTTACAGTGGAAAGCATCACCTCCAGGAGAAGTCGTCTACCAGTGGTGACCAAATCATTGCCCCCAAGATGTACTATGACTACAGACGGCGGTGACCTCGTCCGCCCTAGCAAACCCTCGAAAAATGTTCGAAACTGGTCAATACAGAGACCGCCCGTTCCGTCTCGAGCTCACGTGCAGCGAGGAGGTGCAGCTTCAGAGCACAGGAACAAGAGGAGGCCTTCTAGTCTTGCTTCTCCTTTTATCCGTCTTCAGGGCGGGCGTAAACCCGCCCCTGCCTGCCCCAAGGGCGTGGCCAGCCGCGTTGGTGTCTAGGCCAACCCACTCGAGGGCGGGAAAAGGCGCGCCCCGGCTACGCTGCTTCGGGCATACCAGCCGTGACTCGCCTCCCGCCCAAGATGGCTTCCCGGGGGGATCGTGGTACTCTGCCATACGTTCGGGGGGACCGATTGGTCGCCCCTTTCCAAACGTTTGTTCCCAAGTGTTTCTCGTTGAGAAGGCTACTAACCGATGGAACAAATTTAATCTAAATCTGGTTAGCAGAAAACGATCAAAGATGCCAATTTCCAGCGTTAGGTAAGGCTGAATAGTGGGGACAGAATGAACCATAATTGCGTGGTGAACAGAAGATTTCCCTATTTCACTTGCGAGTCTTATTCCATCTAAGTGGTTCAGGGCCATTTCTTTTAACTCCTTCTTAGATATTTCAATGATCTTTTCCGGTGTTATGTAATAATCCTCTAGGCCTAGATCTGTAAAGAAGTTTCTAATATAGGCAAGCCATTTTATATCTCCTGAATGATCTAGTGCCATAGAGTCCACCATAATTCCTCTAGTTAGCATGTTTTTTTCTGAGGTCCAGATACGCCTCCATAATAGGAGAGGTTGGATTTTAGCCAGATCCTCAATGTAAGGTATGCCTAATTCAATATGGAATGCGTATATAGAAATTCGCCTTGGTGCAACTAGAAGAAATCTCAGAAAGGAGTTTTCTGCCACCTGTAAAGCACTGACATCGACATGCCCCCAAACCCCAGCCCCATACAGAGCTACTGCTCGGCATTTTGCATTATAAATATTCAGCATTTCCACAGGGGATCGTTTACCTAGTTTTTGTGAAAAAGCCATTAATGCGGCTATTGCACGCTTAAGGGAATGTTTTCTAGCCTCAACTGCCGCTTTCCAATTTAATTTATCGTCTATTGTAATCCCTAGGTAGGGGTACTGGGCCGTCAATTCAAGATTTTGGTTGTTAAGGGATATGTTTCTAAATCCTTTTTTCTCTTTGCCTGCCACCATCACAAAGGTCTTCTTGATATTGATATGGAGGTCAAGGCTATCAATGAAAACCGCATACCTAGTTAACGCTTTTTGAAGCTCTCGTGGAGTACGGGCCAAGATGACTGCGTCGTCCACATAAAGCAGAGCGGGAATAGGGCGTGATTTTACTTGGGGGAGGTCTTGAGCCCCCCTCAAAAGTTCCGTCTCCAAACCGTTTGTATATAAGGAGAATAGGAAGGGGGCCAAGACACAACCCTGCCTTACTCCACGCTCTACTCCAAAAGACGCGGTCAACTCACCCCTAACACCATAGCGTACTCTTGCTGAGGCCTTGGAATATAGTTCCCTTAAAAAGTCTAGGAGAGGGGGATCCACGCCCATTTGTGATAGAACCAGCCATAGCTTGGTATGGGACACGCAATCAAAGGCTGCGGAGAGGTCAACATATACCATGTAAAGTTTATCTTTTTTTGCATGGACATATTTTCCTACAATCTATGACAGATTAAGAGCCTGCTCCGAGGTACCAAACCCCTCCCGAAAGCCGAATTGTAGGTCTGACAATACCCCCCTATCCTCTGCCCATTGTTGGAGACGCTCAAGTATGACCCTACCTGCTACCTTACCCACTGAATCCAATAATGAGATTGGTCGATAGCAGGTAGGGTCTTGACGGTCTCCTTTTTTGAAGATCGGGACCATGATAGACTTGGTCCAAGATTCCAGGAGTCCTTTTTTTGCCACTGCCGTGCACACCCTAGTCAATATAGGGGCCCATAGGTCTGTATTGTGTTTGAAAATGTCCACCGGGACTCCATCTGGGCCCGGAGCTTTTCCGTTTTTACTTAGATTTATGGCCGTAAGGACTTCGGAAAGGTCAAATTCTATTTGAATAGGGTAGTCAGCAACTGGTTGAATTATTTCTTCACTCTCAAAGGATGTCTGTTTCCTAAATATTTTTGAGAAGTGAGAAATCCAGGCTCCTTCTTCTATGGCTACTTCTATTTTTGGGAGGTTATCGTCAGCTAGAAAAGGGGATTTTACTACTCGCCAAAAGGCCTCACTGTTTTTCTGTAGGGCGCTTTTATGTAGTTCATCCCAAAGGGTCTGCTTCAATTCGGCTTTTCTCTGCTTTCGAGCGGAGAGATACACCTTTCTGAGTCTTGCTATTGCCCGCGGGTCTCTGTTTTCATTGTTCAGGGCCAATTTAAGCTTAGTGGGTGCCGAGGTACAACTGTGGTCAAACCAGCCTCTTTTATTTAGAGTTTCTACCTTTGATGTTTTTGTCAAAAGGCCCTTAATGACAGTTAGGATTTTTCGGAAGTTAATTATAACTTCCTCCTCTGTCAGAGTTAAGTCAAGGCATTTTATAATGTGAGGGTATGCTGCTTTAATCACTTTCTCGGTGATTTGTCCAGGGTCTATTTTCCCCCTCTTTAGGCTATACCCGTTTACCTGCGCCAATTGCAAATTATTCTGGTTCAAAGCTTGGGCTATCGTCGTCTCAAGAGATTGTTGGTATAGTAAGTTGAGCTCTATCCTTATGGCAAGGTGGTCACTTAATGTGTTTGCTAGAGTCTCAACATGTTTGATCTTGTTTGATAACCCATTTGATGTGAGGACATAATCAACAGTAGTCTGGTAGCCTCTCCCTATATAGGTCGACTCTGGGTTTCTTGTTTTTGGGTTTAATTTGTTGACTATTATAAGTCCCAAGTCAGACATAAGGTAGTTTATGGCTATGCCTGATTTAGTCTGGCAAAAGTGAATAGGGGGAATGTCCTGATCCGTAATCATTTCAATACAGTTTTTATTTAAGCAAGGGTGCAGATTAAAGTCCCCTACCCATAAGAAGAAGACAGCACCTTTCCCTCCTTTCGTCTGTCTAAGATAGGAGAGTTTTTCGTTTAGGTTTAAAATTAGTCCCCTAAATTCTCCTTCCTCCAGGTTATTATACAAATTAATGAGTACAATAGTCTCATTTTTTTGTAGGGAGAAGGAAAGAAGCTGAAAATTGGTGTCCAATTCAAGAGTAGTTATTTTTATTTGGACAGTATTCGCTATATAAATTGTTAATCCCCCCTTTGCTCTGCCCATGTTCCCAGCTACAGCTGGAGAAAAAAACGTCCTGAAACCCAAGAGATGGAGTTCCGTTAATGACCAAGTCTCTTGGAGACAAACGATTTGGTGCTTGTCTAGGAAACTTATGGCGGTACCGTCCTCAATCTTGGGGTGGAGACCGGCAATGTTCCAAGACACGACGCTTAGAGTTTGGGGGTCTCTGGTTGGGAGCTTAGTTATTTGTAATCCACTATTACCCTCTAATTCCCTTTTTTTGGGGCTGAGATGTTTTTTTTATCCTGTGATGGTCAGTCAACTAACTCAAGGCCACTGTATCTGTTCGACATTGGGATGCCATTCCAACCCTCCCAGGGTAGTGGCTCTCTATAGGAATCCCTATGGTAAGGCCCTCCCCAGTCATCCCTTTCTCTACCCCGATGTCGAGGGCCTACCGTGTGCCAGGCTCCATCGTGATGATATCCGTTTCGATTTCTCGAGGGGTAGAAGAAGGAGAGGCGCTTTGTTCCTATAGCCCCAGTTGAGGTCTGGTAGTCCCATGCACAGATGTAATCAACTAATCTGGGATCATCAAAGGTGATAAGAACACAATCACCTTGTATCGTTTTTTTGCCATGTCCTATCCAGGGGGCTCTTCTTACCATTAAGATCTTAGGTGAACAGTAAGGAGGAGGTGGGTGATTTAGATTTAACCAATGTTGGACCTTGTTCTTTAACGACCAAGTTGCTTCATTAGTTTGGTCTTTCAGTGCAGGTACGCCAGTCATTACGACTGTGAAAGGACTAGCCTCCGGTGGGAGGTTGACGGAGAGTCTTCCATCATGAGGTCCTCTATCCCACCCTGATGAATGATTAGAGTACTGCAAGGAGAGTGCCTGGGTGAATTTATAAGTTGTAGGGTTTTGGTGCAGTGAATGGATTAGTACATGGTGCTGAATGGGTTGCTACAGGAGTGCAAGGGGAGTGACAGAGTGTTTGCTGTAGGTGTATGGAAACTGACTGGGGAATTGAAGGTGTGAAAAATAAGTGTGTAGGTGGATAGAGGACTGCATACATAGTGGATAGAGGTTTGAAGCAGTCCATGTGCTAAGGCCTGACTCACTGCATGGGTACTTGGGTACTGACTGAATGATTAGAGTATTGCAAGGAGAACGCCTGGGTGAATTTATAAGTGGTTGGGTGTTGGCGCAGTGAATGGATTAGTACATGGTGCTGAATGGGACATGAGAGGAGTACAAAGAGAGTGACAGGATGTTTCCTGGTAGTGTATGGATACTGACTGGCGAATTGAAGGTGTGAAAGACAAGTGTGTTGGCCTTTAGGACTGCATGCATTGTTGATATGTGTTTGAAGGAGTCCATGTGCTAAAGCCTGGCTCAGTGCATGAGTTCTTGGGTACTGACTGAATGATTAGATTACTGCAAGTAGAGTGCCTGGGTGAATTTATAAGTGTTTGGGTTTTTGCGCAGGGAATGGATTAGCACATGTTGCTGAATGGGTCACTGGAGGAGTGCAAGGGGAGTGACATGGTGTTTGCTGGCAGTGTATGAATACTGAATGGGGAATTAAAGGCGTGAAAGACAAGTGTGTAGGTGGTTACAGCACTGCATACATAGTGGATAGGCGTTTGAAGAAGTCCATGTGCTAAGCCCTGGCTCAGTGCATGAGTTCTTGGGTACTGACTGAATGATTAAAGTACTGCAAAGAGAGTGCCTGGTTGAATTTATAAATGGATGAGTTGTGGCACAGTGAATGGATTAGTACATGGTGCTGAATGGGCCAATGGAGGAGTACAAGAGGAGTGACATGGTGTTTGATGGAGTGTATAGATATGGACTGGGTAATTGAAGGTGTGAGGGGAATTGAAGGTGTGAAAAACAAGTTTGTAGGTGGTTAGAGGACTACTTGCATAGTAGACAGGGGTTTGAAGCAGTCCATATGCTAAGGCCTGGATCACTGGATGAGTAGGTGGGTACTGACTGAAAGAGTAGAGTACTGCAAAGAGAGTGCCTGGGTGAATGTATAAGGGTTTGGGTTTTGGCACAGTGAATGGATTCATACATGGTGCTGAATGGGTCACCAGAGGAGTGCAAAGGGAGTGACAGGGTGTTTGCTGGAAGTGTATGAATACTGACTGGGGAATTGAAGGTGTCAAAAACAGGTTTGTAGGTGGTTAGAGGACTGCTTGCATAGTAGACAGGGGTTTGAAGCAGTCCATATGCTAAGGCCTGGATCACTGGATGAGTAGGTGGGCACAGACTGAAAGAGTAGAGTACTGCAAGGAGAATGCCTAGATGAATTTATAAGTGGTTGGGTTTTCGTGCAGTGAATGGATGAGTACATTGTGCAGAATGGATCAGCAGAGGAGTGTAAGTGGAGGGAAAGGGTGTTTGCTGGAAGTGTATGGATACTGACTGGGGAATTGAAAGTTTGAAAGACAAGTGTGTAGGTGGTTAGAGGACTGCATGCATAGTGGTATGGGTTTGAAACAGTCCATGTGCTAAGGCCCGGCGCACTGCATGAGTACTTGGGTACTCTACTGAATGATTAGAGTACTGCAAGGAGAGTGCCTAGGTGAATTTATAAGTGGTTGAGTTTTGGCGCAGTGAATGGATTAGTACATGGTGCTGAATGGGACATGAGAGGAGTGCAAGGGGAGTGACAGGATGTTTTTTGGAAGTGTACGGATACTGCCTGGCGAATTGAAGGTGTGAAAGACAAGTGTGTAGGTGGGGACAGCACTGAATTCATATTGGATAGGCATTTGAAGCAGTCCATGTGCTAAACCCTGGCTCAGTGCATGAGTACTTGGGTACTGACTGAATGATTAGAGTACTGCAAGGAGAGTGTCTTGGTGAATGTATAAGTGTTTGGGTTTTAGCACAGTGAATGGATTAGTACATGGTGCCTAATGGGTCACTAGAGGAGTGCAAGGGGAGTGACAGGGTGTTTGCTGGAAGTGTATGAATACTGACTGGGGACTTGAAGGTGTGAAAGACAAGTGTGTAGGTGGTTAGAGGACTGCATGCATAGTGGGTAGGCGGGTGAAGAAGTCTATGTGCTAAGCCCTGGCTCAATGCATGCGATCTTGGGTACTGACTGAATGATTAAAGTACTGCAAGGAGAGTGCCTGGGTGAATTTATAAGTGGATGGGTTTTGGCGCAGTGAATGGAATAGTACATGGTGCAGAATGGGTCACTGGAGGAGTACAAGAAGAGTGACAGGGTGTTTGCTGGAGTGTATAGATATGAACTGGGGAATTGAAGCTGTGAGGGAAATTGAAGGTGTGAAAAACAAGTGTGTAGGTGGTTAGAGGACTGCATGCATAGTGGACAGGGGTTTGAAGCAGTTCATGTGCTAAGTCCTGGATCACTGGATGAGTAGTTGGGGACTGACTGAAAGATTAGAGTACCGCAATGAGAATGCCTGGATGAAGTTATAAGTGGTTCGGTTTTCGCGCAGTGAATGGATTAGTACATGGTGCAGAATGGATCAGTAGAGGAGTGTAAGGGGAGTGACAGGGTGTTTGCTGGATGTATATGGATACTGACTGGGGAATTGAAGATTTGAACGACAAGTGTGTAGGTGGTTAGAGGACTGCATGCATAGTGGTAAGGATATAAAGCAGTCCATGTGCTAAGGCCCGGTGCACTGCATGAGTACTTGGGTACTGACTGAATGATTAGAGTACTGCAAGGAGAGTGCCTGGGTGAATTTATACGTGATTGCGTTTTGGCGTAGTGAATGAATTACTATATGGTGCTGAATGGGTTACTAGAGGAGTGCAAGGGGAGTGACAGGGAGTTTGCTGGAAGTGTATAGATCCTGACTGGGGAATTGAAGGTGTGAAAGACAAGTGTGTAGGTGGTTACAGCACTGCATGCATAGAGGATAGGCGTTTGAAGCAGTACATGGGCTAAGGCCTGGCTCAGTGCATGAGTACTTGGGTTCTGACTGAATAATTAGAGTTCTGCAAGGAGAATGCCTGGGTGAATGTATAAGTGGTTGGGGATTGACACAGTGAATTGATTAGTACATGGTACTGAATGGGTCACTAGAGGAGTGCAATGAGAGTGACAGGGTGTTTGCTTGAGTGTATGGATACTGACTGGGGAATGGAAGGTGTGAATGACAAGTGTGTAGGTGGTTAAAGGACTGCATGCATAGTGGATAGGCGTTTGAAGCAGTCCATATGCTAAGACCTGGCTCAGTGCATGAGTACTTGCTTGATTAGAGTACTGCAAGGCGAGTGCCTGGGTACATTTATAAGTGTTTGGATTTTGGTGCAGTTTATAAAAAAAATTCAGATGGGTACTGATGGTAACTGACTCTGACTAACCAGTCCTAAAGCCAGTGTTATGCTAAAAGACACTTAAAATGCAGTTAAAACACCTAAATACACTAGGGAACACTATGTTACGGGGTACCCCTATGATTAGAATGACCTCCTCTGTAAGCCCCTAGTACATAATAGGGCAGGGGGTTAAAACTACCTCTTAAAACACGCCACAGGGTGCATTTTCACACTGGTGAAGGGAGGGGGGCTAAATTGTGTTGGTTTTAATTTTGGAGATACATTCTCCTTGAATTGTTAGTGTCCCTTGTTTTCAACTAGCCCACCAGGTATCTCCAGTTCGTGCCACATAGCTGCGTTGCAGAGAGGTGTAAAAAGTGGCATGGCCTGGACCACCTCTTTGCAACGCCTTGCAGTGGCACTTACTGGAAGCACCTGGTGGACTAGTTGGGCTGCTGGGGCTTTCTGGATTGAAGGGGAATTATTTTCCCAACTTAAAACGTGTCACAGGGAGTGTTTTCACATCTCACCTCGGACCCCATCCCCTCCCTTCACCACTGTGTAAACGCGCCCTGTGTCCATTTTGAATGAATTGAGTGTCCCTAGCGTCCAAGTAGCTCACTAGGTACCTCCAGTAAGCGCCACAGAGCTGAGTTGCAGAGAGGTATAAAAAGGGGCACGGCCTGGGCCACCTCTCTGAAACACAGTGCAGTGGCGCTTATTGGAAGCAACTGGTGGGCTAGTTGGCCCCCTGGGGCTCTCAGGATTGAAGGGGAATTATTTCCCCAACTTAAAACGTGCCACAGGGCGTGTTTTCACACGTCACCATAGGCCCCATCCCCTCCCTTCACCACTGTGTAAACACGCCCTGTGGACGTTTTAAGTTAGGAGATTAAGTCCCCTTGAATCCTGAGGGTCCCTTGGGTCAAACTAACCCACTTGCTACCTCCAGTAACCACTGTTGCAGAGAGGTGTAAAAAGGGGCACGGCATACACCACCTCTCTGCAACTTAACTTAAAACACTCCACAGTGCATGTTTGCACAAGTCACCTCAGGCCCCGTCCCCTCCCTTCACCACTGTATAAATGCGCCCTGTGTCCATTTTAAGTTGGGAAATTATGCCCTCTTGAATCTTAAGGGTCCCTAGGGTCAAACTAGCCTACTAGATACCTCCAGGAAACATCAGAGAGCTGCATTGCAGAGAGGTGTAAAAAGGGGTGTGGTCTATGAACACCTGTCTGCAACTCAGCTCCATGGTGTATACTGGAGATGCCAATTGGGCTAGTTGGCCCTCTGGGACCCACAGTATTGAAGGGGAATAATTCCCCAACATACAACTTGCCAGGGGGTGCGTTTGCACAATGGTGAAGGAATCCTGAGGGTCCCTGCCAGGGAGCTGTGTTGCAGATAGGTGTTCATAGACCACACCCCTTTTTACAACACTCTGCAACTCAGCTCCGTGGCACTTACTGGAGGTACCTGGTGGGCTAGTTGGCCCCCAGGGGACCTCAGGATTGAAGAGGAATTAATTCCCCAACCTAATGGGAGAGTGAATATATCTGTGGTTGCGTAAGATGTTTGTGACTGTCCAAAGATGTGTAAATAGTAGATTTAGTAGGTATATGACGATAAGACTGTATGCTAAATCAGTTGTTTGGGTGAGTGAATATCTTTGTGGGTGAGATGATGATTAAATATATTTCTGAATGATACATGTCCAGTAAAGTCAAAATATAAAAGGCAGTGTATGTGACAGTTCCTATATTTAAATAAGTACATATAAGACTCAGTGATTGTATAAGTGACTGCACAGAAAACAGTATACTTATAATAGTGATTTTATGACACACTAAGTATGACTTTCTATGTATATGAATACATAAAATACTGTTTGTATAAGTGTGTAGCTGAGTAAATGTAAGTATAAACAATTGTTTGCATAAGTCAGAAGGATGACTGCATAACTGAATAGGATGTGCACTGGTGTGTAATGTCAATATAGATGTATAAGTATTTTTAATAATGTGCTATTGATCTTTCTTAGCATTATATGTGAATCTACAGGTAAGTGTTTAGATGTGTGTGTAGATGTACAAATCAGTGAGTGGGTTTTTTAGAAAGTTGTATTGGTATGTGATTCTTTTAAATATGGTACTCTATATTTTATAGTGAGTAATGAAAGGATATACTAGTGCATGATGAGGTGTATCAGATTGTCATGTGGATGATGTCATCAGTGATGTCATTTGAGATGTCATCAGTGATGTCACTGACCATGTCATCAATGATGTAATATGTGACATCATCAGCAGTGGATTGCGGGCGCGCAAGTTATAGTTAGTACAACTAACAGAGGATATTTCAATGGTTTTTTACAAGTGAAATGTCCAGCTAAATATAACACCCTTAAAACCTATGTTTTTTTCAATACATTTCTAAGGTTTTTTAAATGCTAATTCCAAACTATATGTAATATCCTGCTATTCTCTATGTAATGCCTTTCTACCACCAATGGAATGTTCATTGATGTAACTATCAGAATGTTGGTGTTCTGCCTGAGATGTGACAGTTGGATGGGCTGAGCACCTAGATGGATGCTCCTGGTGGGGTCTCCCTATGGTCTCCTATTGAGCTTGTACCAGTCTTAACTTAACTGCTCAATATATCTACCTGAGAACTGTCTACATGTGTGGACTTAATTACTACATTATTTTGGCGACGATCCTGTTAAAAGAACCTACTTCTGTCACCTCTACATGGATTTACAAAAAAGTTTATGGTCTAGATCTACTGCAACTTACTTCAAGGCACCTCAACTGGCATCGTGACCCCACCAGTGACCTGCCACCGGTCGCCCACAGCAGTTTGCCGGTTGTTTAAGCGTCTGGAGGGTCTGGTGAGCAAGCCTTTCTTTTTGTCAGACCTTCTAACACCCACATCTGAAGCCCTGCATCGTTGACTGTCTGCTGCATCAGTGCCAACCTGCCTATCTATCTAGCTGCCTTTCTACTGTGCTGGATGATTATTTCAACCCTCAACCTGACAACTGTTAAGTCTTTGGGGCTTTGGTGCTGTGTTTTTACTTCAAGAGTGTTTGCAGGACTGAGTTCACATAATTTCCGGTGAGTCTGGGTTCACAATTTTACATACTGCCTGGTGAAGGAGTGTGTTATGGATTTTCTTGTCAGCACCTGCCTACATGCCAGTACCTTCGACCTGGTACATTGAACCATACTTTATTGGGAAGGTTTGTGTTTACCCGACTTTGTGTGAGAGACAGCACTATGCATATCTTCACAGTAGGGACCCTCACACATGTTAATCTATTGCTTACTTTTGACTTCAGGAAGACTCGGCGAAATTTTGTAAGTACATTTTAGTTTTAGTCAACTATTTTGCCCCTACATCGGAAGTTCAACTGTCTTTCCATTTTAAAATGCAGCGCATGCTTTCTACTGCGTGCGCACTCACCTGTTGTCCTTGGCGAGGCTCCTGTGACGTCCTGTGCTGTTTTCCCTGCTGATTCTTCAGATATTCTTGATGTAAGGAAACGCCGTGAGCCAACCGGTTATGCGTCACTGTACGTGCCTCCATTTTTGATTATACAATTTTGTCCAAACATTCCTGTGATGTTTTCCACGGCTGTGACTTCCACGTCAAAACAACATTTTCTAAAGACACTGAGTATGTTTTGGAAACACCGGAGGTGGAGGAGTATTCTCTTCATTATTTTAATTATATTTTGTTAGCAGGCACGGGGAAACACTGTGAAGATTTATTGTTCTACCACGGTGTTCTTTGGGCATATGGTCAGCTATCAATAAAGTTTTGTTCTCGACGGCTCATCATCACAAGAGTACAAGATATCTCAGCAGTGTTATGTTCGGGACCTTAACACCCCTCATCTTGATAATGTCAACCTGAAATAATTTTGCCGTCCGATTAAGGTACTGTGTTCATCATTCTTAAATGCTGGAGTCTTTTGTTTTTTTTTCTCCGTTCAGGGAAATGAAAAAAACTTTCAGTGACTCATCTTTTGTTCTCGAGTTGATGAAAAAGAGTCACAGTTCCTTCGTGCATCTATTCACAGTTCCTTCGTGCATCTATTTTGGCTATTGTTTTTATCCCTCTATTTAGTATTGTACTGCCATCTAGTGACCTATTGCCAAATTGAATAAGATTTATTCCTATATGTCACATACATCAACTTAATTATTGGCAATTCTATACCTACTAAGTTCAAGTTTAGTACCTTCTATACCTACTAGGTTTATGTTTAATGCCACTTTTATTATTATTATTATTATTTCTGAATTTGTAGAGCGCATGGTTACACTTCCGTGTGTCCCCGCGCTGTCAGAAGAGCCATCAACTCCGAAGTCAAACGAGACTGGTTAATCATTGGGAAAGAGGAATGTTTTGAGCTTTCTGCGGAAGATGAGCTCAGATGTTTCCGCTCTTAAGCTCAGGGGGAGAGAGTTCCATTTACGTGCTGCCAGAATGCGAAAGGATCTTCCTCCCATTCTGGCTTTCTTGTGTCTGGGGACAGCAAGGAGGCCTGCTCCTAGCGAGCGGAGTTGACGAGTGGGCGTGTAGGGGCATAGAAGGTTCCGAAGGAAGGCCGGGCTCTTGCCATGTACTATCCTGTGACTGATACAGAGGACTTTGAAATCAATTCTTTCATTGATCGGAAGCCAGTGAAGAGTCTGAAGGGATTTTTTTGAGGGGGCTCTTCTGGGCAACCGGAGGACCAGGCGGGCGGCAGCGTTCTGGATAGTCTGCAGTCGCCGCCGGCTAGAGGCGTTGGCCCCCAAATAAAGGGCGTTGCCGTAGTCCAATCTTGATGTGACCAGGGCGTGGACAAGGGTCTTCCTAGATGATTCAGGGAGCAGGTCGATGGTTTTGCGGAGTTTCCGTAAGATCGAGAAGCACGTGCCGGCTACCCGTCTGGTATGGTAGTCGTAGTCCAATTTCGAGTCTACCCATACTCCCAGATTCTTAACCTGGTCACTAGGGGTAGGAAGGGGCCCCAGGGTCTGTGGCCACCAGGCAGATGTCCAGACTGAGGGAGGTTTTCCAACAATCAGCACCTCAGTCTTGTCCCCGTTAAGACGGAGGCAATTCTTCGCCATCCATCCCGCCAAGTCCTGGAGGCATGCTGAGAAATTGGCGGCTGCTTGTTCAGCAGGTTGGGTCAGAGCGACCACCAACTGTGTGTCGTCTGCGTATGTCACTACTTCTACCCCATATCGTTCTGCCGTAGAAGCCACTGGGGTGACGTATAGACTTTGGTAAGTTAGGTTTAGCATATTATATTGTATTACAGAGTGGTAAAAGTTTGTTTCCATGTACTTACTCTCATGAAAATATATTTGTCCTTGTAGTGTTCTTTCATAGTGCACATTGTTTTACATGTCATTTTGAGAGGGCAAGTTGTTCTTGTTTGCTAAGGGTCCCTGTATGTCCCTTTAGGTTCCATTTGCACACACAGACCTCGCTAAAATTTTGTTTCTGTGTTGCGTAGGATTTTAGTTCCTTTTGTTTGCAATAGTGCACGTCAGTTATTCATACACAGACCTCACTAGTTTTGTTGTCTGTATTTCGCATTGGGTTATACTCCCTTTAGATTATAATTGTGCACATCTAGTGTCTATACACAGATCTCATCAATTTTTGTTTATCTGTGTTTTGCTAAGGATTATAGTCCTTTTAGTTTCTAACAGCACCACATTAGTTGTCCACACATGGACCCCACATATTTTGTAGGTGTGAATTTTGTTTCCTTCCGAGGAGTTATGCTTGGGATACAGTCCCTCGACATTATTGTAATGGGTTCCTACTCATACTTAATTTTGTATTTCACTTCCTATTTAGGAGTTGTTTTAGGGTGCAATTCCCTTTGTGTGACATGGGTTCCCACTATGTCTTTTCAATCCAGTTTAAAGGAATTTTTGAAAAGTTTAAAGTCTTTTACATCTCTTATCATGAGCTTTACTCATACTTGCTAGTTATTAGCATTTTATAAGTGTGCACAACGTAGTTTTTCCACACAGTTTTCTCTTTATGCTTACAACGCCAGTTAGTTTTGTTTCTAAAGAGGTGCACAACGTATCTTTTTCTTAAGAGATTTGGTCTTATTATCATATTTAGCTTATGTTTTATTTATATTTAAGTGCTTTCATGCATTTATAGCTAAGTATGTTCTGTTTTCTTTGTATCTTGATTAATTTTTCTCGCACTGTTACCTTTGCATTACTGATTTGTATTTTGTTTAAGGTTAATGGTGTTTTGATGAGGTTTCTCCCTAATTGTTCCTCATCTTCTTTTCTGTTTTATTCTTCCTTTTCTGCTTTTCTGTGTTCTGTAGTTTCCATTTTTCAGTCTTCATTCATTCCAGTTCTGGCCAGTAGGTGTGTTTTGGAGATGTTTTCATTATTTTTTTTTTCTATTTCTTGTACGTTATTGATCTTTTTCTTTTCTCCTGTTGTGTAAGAAGAGAGGATGGTTTATATGTTTGGTTCCATTCTTCTATTTCTATTTCTTGCTGTTGTGAGTTTCCTTATTTCTCATGCTGCTTTGCTTGTGACGGGTGTTCACTTTTCGCTGTTTCTTTTTCCTGCTTTTGCTAATTATGCTTGCTTTTATTTCTCTGTTCTTATATGCTGTTACTATCACTTTTCGCTGTTTCTTACCTGCTTTTGCTAATTATGCTTGCTTTTATTTCTCTGGTTTTTATATGCTGTTTCTAGCTTTTGTTTTCTGTATAAGAAAAGGGGATATGTAATATCCTGCTATTCTCTATGTAATGCCTTTCTACCACCAATGGAATGTTCATTGATGTAACTATCAGAATGTTGGTGTTCTGCCTGAGATGTGACAGTTGGATGGGCTGAGCACCTAGATGGATGCTTCTGGTGGGGTCTCCCTATGGTTTCCTATTGAGCTTGTACCTGTCTTAACTTAACTGCTCAATAAATCTACCTGAGAACTGTCTACATGTGTGGACTTAATTACTACACTATAACATGTCTGAAACCTATGTTTTTTTCAGTGAATCTCAAAGGTTTTTTAAATGCTAATTCCTAACTATAACATGTCTGAAACCTATGGTTTCTTCAGTGAATGTCAAAGGTGTTTTCCATGACAATATTTTAATGTATTCATTGTTATATTTATTTTGTTGATACTGATTTACTAAATGTTTTTAATCTATTTATTGTTAGATATTTTTTTTAATAACATTACATACTTTTTACATCATTTGAAAAAGAAATGGTTTTTAAAAATATTGAAGTTCTGTTATTTTATTTTATATTTTTTAAGTCGCACATCCAAAGCGTACCTTCCTCAAATACTGCGCGGAACATAGCCGCCATTTTAGGATTGCTGTGTAGGATCCGCGTAGGATGTGCGATGGGTTCATATTTTTGTGCACGATCGCTATGCGGCCCGTACGCGACTTCAAGCACATACGCGACATGTACATATTACGCTACGCGACCCGCTCGCGTGTTTCCGTTTGCGTGACACTCGTGAAATTTTTTAATGTCTAAAAAGATTGATATATGTATTTTATATAAATATTAAGGCAAGACATTATCTGAGCTAATCATAAAAATAATATTCTTTTAGTTTTAATAACCTTATAATACCTTTAAATGCAATTTGGCGAAGTTGTGGTGGTTGCGTGTGAGCACCCTACGCGGACCTTATGTGACCAGAAAAAAAGAGATTTGATTGTTTCATGACACTTCCTATTCTAAGTATTGAAGGACCCCACCAATTTTAATCACTCTTCTTAGAACTTCCTTGGGAGAAGACCTGTACTGAGAAGAACTTCATTTTTCTTCACTGGAGACCTGAATTTCCTTTTTGCAGACAAAAATGGCTACACCAATGCCAGAGTCATCTGATTCTGACCATTCAGATGTTGAGGGGTTTGTACCAGGACCTCCCCGTCCCGAAAAAGACATATCCATTGTGCGGAAATGTTTCACTTCTCCGGAGGGACAAAAAAAAGTGAATGCCACCAAGGTGACATGTAAGATATGCAAGGCTGTATTATCCAGAGGAGATCCTAATAAGAAATACTCCTGTGACACTGCAAGCATGCAGAAGCACCTAAAATACCCGCATCCAGTGAATTATGCTAACGAAGAATGCAGAAGACTCTGCCAAAATGCACCTCCACCACCGGCAACTGCGAGGACCTCTGGGGCATCGCCTTCAACCTCCCATCCAGACATACGTCCACAGTTTGGAAAAGTAAAAATGCTCTGTGTGCAGTGTAATCGGTTATTCTGCTATGGGGAGCAAACGGTAGACCTAGTGTGCAGGCAATCGATTTGTTTTTTTCACCCAAAGTTCATGGTTTTGTCCGTCCCTTTGACTTTTTGTTCCTGTTAAAAAATCCCAAAAAAACCAAAAAATCATAAAACTACAAAAAAAAAGAAAAGTTATTTTCGGAACTAAATACTCTGGTTAAAAAAAGAGCTAAACTTGTATGCAAGTGTGTGAAAGTTTAGATGAATGTATGTGTGGTGCATAATTGATTCAAACAATGCATTTGTGGTAAATGGTGAATGTATTAGTGCAGAACTATAAGGAAGTGCTGCAGCATGATACTGTAAGCTGTTTAGCTACAGCATGCTGTGGTACTTCCGGAGCACAGGAATGCAACATATGTCCATAAACATGTTGCAAGTCTATGCTTCCCTCTGCACTCCTGCTTAAACTGCAGCCATGTGGTGACACAGGCACCCTTGCACCATGGTGCAAGGATATTTGGGTCATGTGGAGTTTGTTCTTGTGCAAAAAAAATCTTCCTAAACAAAAACAATCAGTGAACACATTTTTCTCTTTCAATGTATGCTGTGCAGTGTCGCATATATTGAAAGAGAAAAAATGGGGAGAAATGAAAAGAATTCTCCTTGTTGTGCCTTGCTAATTAAATTGGAGGATGGTGCAGCATTCACACACATGTCCAGATTCATCCTTTATGATAAATCTTGTGATGTCTTGTTCTATGATTGTTCTGTGCAAACACGCACAGAAAAACGTATAGAATGACCTTTCAACGCAAATTGGTGTGTATGATGAGGTCGTATTTACATGGAGAAGAAAAGGTATACAGAGTGCCTTTTCCTCTCCTTGTCAATATGAAAGAATGTTTTGCGCTATCACTATGTTAAAAAAAGTGACATATTGTTGGCACAGGATGCTTTCTACACATATCTGTTGGGTTAGTGGGCCCCCCAATGACACTCAGTATTCATATTAACTTTATCCTTTAACTTAAAATGCCCACAGAGCATCTTTCCACACATATCAACTCTATCCATCTCCCCTTTCTTCACATGTGTGCAAACATAGGCCATTGTGCATTTTAATACTTAGTTAAACTTAGCTTCACAGTACTAGAAATTAAAAATGCTACACATTTTTTTCAGTTGTTTTTATAATCTAAATTTATGAAAATGTGATATTTTAGAATTAGGATCTATGAAAGAGAAGAAAAAATACAGTTATAATATATAATATTATATTTTTTACAATACAGCATAATTTAACATTTTACAAATGATTTTCTTTGCCTTTTGTGCTGTTCTCAGAATATATTGAATTTCACGAGAAACAGTGATTCCAATCATACTCATCACATAACAGCCGGCAAAAAAAACCCAATCAATAAGATTGTTTAAAAAAAACAAGACTACATCCTCAATAACATACCATATAATGCAAATCACACATATATAAAATGCTTACTCTTAAGACAATTTTCTAACTTAAATGTATATACAGTATAAATGTTGTTGTTTAAAAATATATGCTGAGAGAATGTGCAAGAAAAAGTCCTTAATTCCCTTAATTCAAATATATACTTTTTTTTGTAGGTCAAATAGTATTCCTGAAATCCTTTATATTAAAATTGTCCAATAGTAATAGTATTAATACATAATAAATTCCTCAGAGGCCGAATTATGTTCCTAAAACATTGGTTTTAAAAATACTCTGTAGGAATTTGGTAATTCATTTGGCAAACGTTGTTTAAAAACCAACTGGGCATCATTACAATATGTCCAGCCTTTGTCACATTTTAGATAGGCAGTGTAATGTCCAGATGTTGTGGAAGGACCATCATGAAAAATTATTGCTACTGCTACAGAAGTCCTTCCTGATATTGATAGTTGACTTGCTACAAAATGTTTTATTTAAGTGTCCAATTTTCTTCCATCAGCTGTACAACATAGCATCATTAAAATTATATACTGTCCATATCTTTGTATAAATAATGTTGATAACATTTCTGATTTGTATTGGCTACACTCCATGTTTTTATTTGCTGCTTTGACTAGTTTATTGAAAGACACTGATTTACAGTCTATGTTAGTGGTACACGTAGACATACAATTTTAACGATGATGTTTCCATTTATAACAAAGGCCAAAATGATTTTCAATTTCCATGGCTTCATTTTCGAATATGGTAAGCATATACATCAGAAATTCCTGAACATCTTGTTGGATATTCTGCGTAAATTGTGCAGAACCAGAATATACATCCAACAGATTACGAATATCACAAACGCTTTGTATTTTACTTTTATCAGTTCTCAATTTTTTATAAACAGAATGCAACAAGGAGCAAAATCCTTTTTCCCGATTCTCCATAATTTGCTGTTGCAAACCTTCTAGAAAAAAAAACTGACCACTATATTGGCATAGCAGTTGACATCTGAACAATTTTCAAACTGATAACCAACAATCTCTTCAACAGTGCTCTTTTTCTTTTTGCTTGCAACAACTTGTTTTTTTCCTTCACTGCAGATATTCTCATACCTTCTTTTCTGACCTATCACACGCTTTTTAAATACAGGATATTGACCTAATATGGGAGCATACACTCTTCTTAACTTATTATACTCTTTCACGCAGTTTGCATCTGCAGTAACCTTTGTGCCATCAAAATCAATCTAAACCAAACCAGATAATGTTCTGACTCAAGACAAAGCAACATATGCCCTACCCTCTTTAAACACAGTACTTCCAATGTTCACCAAATCACTGTCTACATAAATCTTTAACAAGCAAAAAAAACTAACTGAACAACGACCAATTTGTTTCACTTCTTCAATTTGATCAAATTTAATTAAAAAACATTCAATACCATCTTTATTCGGATGATAAACAAAATCCACAACTTTGCCCATTGCTCCATTAACTAAAACTTTTTCTACATCCAAATTACGCCTTAAAATGACCCTACAGTTTCTACATGCATATAGATTCTTTTCTAAACCAGCAGTTTTAGATTTCGATTTTTCTAAAGAATCTAATTTTGTTTTCAACTTTTCTGTCAAAATAATAGTGATTCCTTCATGCTCTATTTTATCAATGGCTTCCATTTTTATTATTTCTTCATTCAGCTTCAAAAGTTGTTTGTTGAATATAGAATATTCACGCAATGTTGGCATTAAGCAGATTTCATATTTGTTTTCTGCAATTTTCATATATATTTTCTCAGGAACTATATTTTCATTTGGAAACAAATTGGAAAGTAACCGACTCTGCAAAGCTTGTTTGCCAGGTCTGTCAGTACTCCAATTTTTATATCTTGAAGAATAGTTCACTAATCAACATAATTTGCCTGTTGCATATTTGCAATGAGTTCTTTGTATTCAAAATATGACCAAATATTCACGTTTCCAACACTACCCAGAGACTTTCTGGTGTCTTCATGCACAAGTGTTGCAAATACTGGTTTCCTTTTACGGGAGTTAGTTGCAGTAGATCTCCGAAATCTATGACATGCTTTCCTCCAAAGAACATGTCGTATTCAGTTTTAAGAATTTGCTGCATTCTTAATTGCACAAAAGCAAGCATTAAGTTTGAGACCATGCTTACCTCATCAATAATTAGAAGTTTCAGTTTCTTCAGCACTCTTGAAACTTCACAACAAGCGTCTCCAGATAGCTTGTGATATTCCAATTTGTTTTCATGCTCCACAGCTAGCATCAGTGAATAATGTAATATAATTCCTTTAATGTTGTGTGCTCCCAACCCAGTTGGAGCAGTTACAACACATGACAAATGCGTCTCAGTTGTTTTCTGTAGCTAACGGGTGATTACTTTAATTAAGAAACTTGTTTCAGCTTGTCCACTCACATACATTCGGATATGTTGAAATGATGTGCATGTGCATTCTTTCTTTTCATGAAGAAATCCATGGTCAATCTGTTCTCTCACTTGCTGATATATGTCTTTCTGTTCAACATTTAGTTGTTCTTCCAAGTTTACTAAGTCCATTACATCTTCCTGAGTTTGATGCATTGCTGTTTCCACCTCATTCATGGTGATTGCTGCTTCATTTTCAACAAGTGGGTATCCTAGTGGATCTTGAATCAGCGAGCAGAACTTTGACTGTCTTAAGAACTGTCTCTAGCAATCTCTGCTGCAATAATAGCTTCTTGATCAATTTCATAATTCAACATTTTCACATAATTTGCAAAAACAGTGCATTGGATGGTATCTTTACAAGCATTGAAAGAATCTTCATAGCTCTGAAATTCTCCAAGTAATTCCAATTCTGAACGCCACGGTTTAAACAATTGCAAAAGGGCTAAAAAGTCAAATTCCCTTTTATCTGCAGTGTCACAACTCAGCTTCCTGTGATTGATCAAATTTCCTTTCGTTTGTTTCACCAAACATCCTTCGGAACCACTAACTCCATATTTTCCATCATTGATGTTCTCTGTAATATTCCGTTTAAAAGTGTCGTTTTGCAGCACTTCATAGAGACACATATTCTCAAGATGATGACTTCTGTTTGGGTAATATGTGTCCAACATATTTATTTCCAAAATGTCTGTACTTTAGGGATCTTTTTCTGCTAAATACTTCATTTCTGGTACAGATTTAAGTACTCGATTTCGCATTGCAGCAAGACCTAAACTCACACAAATGATTCTTCTAGATTTGGAGTATAGACTTGCAGATTGTAACCGATCTGAGCATTCATACACTCAGATTTCTCGATAGGATAACATCTTTAAACTGAAACTGTATAATTTCTTACTTAGACTCTTCTCGTGAGAGATCTCTTCCCACATTTCTTACAATTCCGTTTTTTCTGATTTTGTAATGTAGGATGTTACGTATCGAGCAACAGCAATGGAATTGTCCGCAACGTACTGAATATCCATGTTGGCATTCCACATGGACAGAATAACTTGATTGTAAACTTTTATGTATTTTGATTCTAGGTAGGTATTTTTTGGAGACTTTCTTGTGCTGGTATGTCACATAACTGACATAAAACTGTTCACTCTTCCTTTGGATATTTCAGGACGTGGAAATGCAAAACGACATTTGAAATAGAACTTATCCTTAGACTTGTACTTTCGTCTACAGTATTTTCCACATCGATGGCTTTGGAATCGTAGGACTTGTTGTCTCAAATTGTTGTGCTTTTGGGTATAGCACATGTAGCATATTCTTCAATAAAAGACAAAAAAGTATCATCTGAATCTGTTCCGAATTTGAGGGCATCCTTGATCCATAACAGCATATGTATCTGAGGAGCACCTCTTGCTTGATACTCATTTCTCCTAAACAAATCCACAACTTCTCCAAGAGGAGTTTTTTTTATTGCAGATAAAAAAGCCATCATAGCTTCAAATCTATGATTGAAACACCTGCATACATTAACAGGATCCAAAGAGCACAGTTCTCCTGGTGTCTTTTTTTCAATATTTTTTATATTGGAATTTGCCTTTCGAAGAAATTCAAGTAAATCATCCCAAGCGCACTCAGCACAGCTTAGGGTAAGGTACCATGTAGGAGTTCCTAAGTTCCTTAGCATACATTAAAGTTCTCCATGACAAAGGTACCAATATTCATTAGTCCAACGCTGACATGCCATCAGATTAATCAGCTGAGATTCTAAATGATCATCTCTCTGGTGCACTTTATCCATGAAATCCTTTGCAGAAACATTTTGCAGATGTAGTCCTATTTTCAATATTTTATTAACTGCATATGAAAGTCCAGACTAGTCACTCTCAAACAAAAGATTAAATATAGGTGGGATACATCGTCAAAATCTTGGCTCTTCTGACTACAATCTTGTTGTCCGATATTAAGATGCAGGAATCTGCACAGGCCGTTTATCATACCGTCCTCCTTTTCCTGTTGGAATCAACTGCGGAAAACAACGAGCTTCCAAGCTCTCTTCCCATACACTCATGTGACTTCACTTTGCTTTTTTCATTTAAAATACCTCAATAGTATTCCCATCACTTCTTTTGAATGAAGAGGATGTACACTGTAATGTTCATAGATTTCTTCTCTTCTTGACATGTCCACTTTTTCAATTTGTCCACATGACGTTTCAGTATCTTCTGCTAAAAGTATTTCTTCTTCTTCCATATAAACATTTTTTTAGTACTTATTGTTTTTTATCAAATACAAAGTTGCCTTCTGCACCTTCCCAACATCCACTAACTCCTGGCAGATGTTCTTACTTTTAGTAGGAACACCATTAACTAGAATAACTAGTGGTTCATTTTCTACACTCTCTACACCAATAGTTTCAATATTTTTCTTTAAATCTAATGGTAAATATACAACTCTTCCTTTCAATCCTCTTTATAAATCTGAAGAAGGCAATTTACCTGTTTTAAGCTCCACACGAACAATAGCCTGAAACGGGTGCACACATTGAATGAGAATAGACTCATAGGTATTTAAATCTATCAGTTCTGGAGGAATAGCAACCAACTCTAGATTATTATGGACAGCTCTAGTTGGTATTTTATTCTCATCTAATTTGTTATACCAATATTAACAAATACGCTGATCAGAACCCAAATCAGAACAATTTTCTACCAACAAATAATTTGCAAATTCCTTCCACATATCATTATTTTGTCTTTCACTTTTTAAATACAGATCAACACTCCTAGTCTGATTTTTATAGTGAGTTTGCCGACAACAAATACAGGAAAAGTTGACCTTTCACGTGAAATCACCTTAAACTTTGTAAATTGATCATCAACATTTTTTGTTATAGTATGTTCCACATTCTCTTCAACATTTTCTTCTATTAATGTATCAGTTTCTGCACTCTCTTGTTGAGGACCAAAGTAACAAAACTCATTTTCATCACAAATCTTCTTTACATCTGATTCTGATCCACGCAAAAGAGCATTGTTCAACTCATTTAACTTTAGTACTAGAATTTTTGCATAATACAATCTTCTGACTAACTTCCGCATTTGAGTATGATGTACTGCTAACATCCTGAAATGGTGAAAAATACTTTGACATACTTTTCTAGAAAGATAAGCCAGAGAATTACCTTGTAAACCATTTTTTTCTGACTCTGCAAGGGACTAGTCCTTGCAACAACTTAATCCTTTATTTAACACTTTTTTAGTATATGCTCATAAGAAATTGCATAAAAGATCAATAGATTATTGTTGTAAACTACAAATACTACTGCAATCCCAAGTGTACACTGGAGCTGTAGGATGTCTGCCTAGAACTTCATCAGCTATCACTTCTTCTGCATTCCTGGGAACCATTTTCTTTTTCTCCATTGGACAACCATTTCTAACATCATAAGCTCGACCACTGGTGTCAACTGCATGCAACAAATCATTGGTCTGAAAATAACTCTCTTCATTAAAGAAAGGCTCTGAACTTGAACTGTGTTTCTATTCCCCCCAAAAAACATCACGAAAATGAATTCTGTTAATTACTCTTTTCCTCTTATTTTTGGCCTTCATTAAATGGATTGGTTTATCTAGTGATCAAATTATGTTTAAAATTAAAATGAATAGTTTTCTTTTTACTTCAAAAGCCTTTTCAACAATGTATTCAATATACTTTTTTTCATAAAATAGTGCTCTCTTTTTATATTTCTTTATATCTTTCAGCAAATTATGTATTACTCTATTGTAAAACATTTTTTTGCATATCTCTTTATACTGATTTTGTCTTCTTTTACCATATGGCGAATCTTTTGACTACATTTTCTTTTTTTCCTTTCCTATTATTTTTTTTATTTCTTCTGGTTGAAGCATTGTCAGTGGTTTCAACATTCTGAACATTCTTTCTGGGCCTATAAAGATTTTTAATAAATTCCTTAGTGGTTTTACCAGAAGATTTTGTCTATTTAACCTCATTATGTTGGTCATTCAATACTTGTTGTTGAGTTTTCTTCAAGTAACTGTCCTTTAGCTCTTTTTCCTCTTTCTTTGTTTTTCAGGCATGGTGACCTTATTTTAATGATGATAAACAATATCTGTAAAAAAATAAACATAAATAAATGTATATTAATAACTTTACAATTATACTTTTCTATTACTATACAAACACATTCTATATAGATACTTGATGAGGAATTGTAGACATTAAATATAAGTGTGAAGGTGATTAGAGCACTACATGCATAGTGCATAGGAGTTTGAAGCACTCTATGCCCTAAAACCTGGCTCACTGCATGAGTACATGGATACTGACTGATTACAGTAATATAAGGAGAGACACCAGGTGAATTCATAATTGATTGAGTTTAACTTTAGTGAATGTATTAGTACAAGGTACTGAAAGAGTTACTATGGGATTGCAAGAGCAGTCACAGGGTATTTGCTGGAGTATATGGATACTGACTGGGGAATTGTAGGCCTGAAACACAAGTGTGAAGGTGGTTAGACCACTACATGCATAGTGCATAGGAGTTTGAAGCACTCCATGTCCTAAAGCCTGGTTCCTTGCATGAGTACATGCATACTGACTGAATGATTACAGTACTATAAGGAGAGACTGTAGTGTAGTTCCTATATTCCCAATATGCTTTGCGCATTGTAATAATATATCCTATAGATTTGACATAGGACTATGTATACTAGGTCTCTATCAAATGTATTAGACTTAATTGTAAGTGCCAGCTATCTCAGAGGTCACTAGAAACTTTCTTGAGTTCACAAGAAGGGATTTGTTTCTTGCAACCGCATAAACATGACAACTTTGTTTCCCCAAGATAAAACTGATCTTCAGAGTCGTGGAAACAATAGATAGATATTTTACTCAGTCATTCGTGCATGCTTCGTTTCACCAGAGGTGCAGAGAAATAGAGAGACAGGCGTTTTCAACAAAAGAGTATTTATTGAACAGTCTTCTTTCTCATGCAGAAGAAATTAACTGCTACAATTGCGATACTGGTTGCAAAGTATAATGCATACAGTAAGAAGAGTATTATAAAATAATACTGTAAAAGCATTGTATGGTTCCTAGACCATAGATAAATACATACATATATAGCAAAGGCTAAAAAGTACTCAACTGGTGCTTCTAAAATACGCCTACCCCTATGTACCTAACCTAAGTCTAGTACAAGGGAAGAAGTAAGTGAGGTGTAGCATAATTTTAGTATTCTTTTGCCAAGAATTTATCCAAGATTTCTCTTAGGGTCTAATCAGCTCTGTACCTTGGTTTAGAATGAAGGAGGTCAGTCTCAGGACTTGATTTCTCAACACCCGGCAAGGGGAGCTTGGAAACACTGGAGCTGGATTTCTCGGCAAGAGAAAAGACAGCATCTCTCTCTGTGTGTCTGCTGGAGGGCCGGCTTCCTTCGCCACTTGCTGTAGCGGGATGCGCTGGGCAAGTAGATAGTAGAACTGCTCCAAACCACTGTTTATTTGCTTGGGCAAGTGTGGGCTTATTTATACCTTGAAGGTGCCGGATTTTATGTAAAGGTGGACATAATAACGTCATCAAAGAGTCTCAGTTCTTTGAAAACTCCAAGAGTCCTTGGACAAATCAATATTCAAGCAAGGGGAAGTCCCTAACTGCTAAAGCCGAGTTTTCCAAGAAATCGTTGTGGAAGCAGCCATGCCGTATTTGGACTGCATGAGCTATGTCTAAATATGGTTATGATTTCTATGCCTATATAAGGACATGGTGATTTATACCTATATAAGGGCATGAATCGGGAAAATTACACTAGGGTCCTATAATTCTATACAACAAGACACTGGGTGAATTCATAATTAGTTGAGTTTCACTTTAGTGAATGGATTAGTACATGGTACTGAAAGAGTCACTATGAGATTGCAGGAGCAGACACAGGGTGTTTGCTGGAGTGTATGGATACTGACTGGGGAATTGTAGGCCTGAAGCACAAGTGTGAAGGTGTTTAGATCACTACCTGCATAGTGCATAGGAGTTTGAAGCAATCTCTGCCCTAAAGCCTGGCTCACTGCATGAGTACATGCATACTGACTGAATGATTACAGTACTATAAGGAGAGACACTGGGTGAATTCATAATTGGTTGAGTTTTACTTTGGTTAATGGATTAGTACTTGGTACTAAAAGAGTCACTATGGGATTGCAAGAGCAGTCACAGGGTGTTTGCTGGTGTATATGGATATTGACTGGGGAATTGTAGGCCTGAAACACTAGTGTGAAGGTGGTTACACCACTACATGCATAGTACATAGCAGATTGAAGCAGTACATGTGCTAAGTCCCTGAATCGCTGCATGAGTACTTGGATAATGACAGAATGATTACAGCAGTACAAGCACACATGAAGTTACCAAATGCTTCTCTCACAATGCTTTACAAATGCACACACACTCCCATGTGTGATTCTAGACAAGCAACACTATTCACTAGTCTAGAAGAGTTCAGATGACTGCACACATTTCACATATTTCATTACTGCACTTTAGAGTACAAGCCTGACGCATTTTAAAATACATAAGCAATGACTGCTTTCAAATTCTACTAAAACTTGGCAACAGGATAGGGTTTTAGCCAGTTATATATCTGCAAACACATGAAGTACCCAAACGCTTCTCTCACAACTGTTCCCAAATGTACACAGACTCACAGTGTGATTCTAGACAATCAACACTATCCCTTGGACTTTATCAAAACACATTTACTGATCTAGAAATGCTAAGGTGACTGCTCACATTCCACATATTTCAGTACTGCATTTTACTGTTAAAGCCTAACTCATTTTGCAAATACATAAGCAATGACTATTTTCTAATTCTATCAAAACTTGACAACAATAAAGGTTTTTAAGCACTTATGTGTCTGCAAACACAAGAAGCAAACAAATGATTCTCTCACAATTGTCTCAAATGCACACTGACTCACAGTGTGTTTCTAGACAAATAACAGTATCCCTTGCACTTTACCCAAAAACATTCAGTAGTCTGGAACATGTGAGATGACTGCACACATTCCACATATTTTAGAAGTGCACTTTACCGTGGAAGCCTTACGGATTTTACAAATACATAAACAATGACTGGCTGCTAATACTATTAAAACTTTACATCATTACAAGTTTTAAAGCAGTTACCTGTCAACAAACATATGAAGTTACCAAATGCTTCTCTCACAATTATTCCCAAATGAACACAGTCTCACAATGTGATTCTAGACAACCAAGACTACTCCCCGGACGATACCAGGAGAAATACATTAATCTTAGTAAAAACAAACACACCACATACAACCCCTCACAAATTAATAACTCGCCTTTCAAATAGATTTGTAGATTAAGAATTATGTCAGTCACACACCAGATTTGCTTATACAGAATATCTGTACTGTGCTGATCTTGGCAAAATCAAAAAATGGCAAACTTTCCCTCTCATTCGGCACACATATACATGCAAATATCAAATCACATTGCTTCCCACATTAATTCAAGAGTTAACACTCATTTTTTATTGGTTCCACGTTTCAGCCCTTTAAAATTGACATACGTTTGAACCCTACCCCCAATTGGCTCACTGCCTGTTGCCAAAGTAACAGTTCATGGAAGAATTAACTAAGCACACAGGTCACAAGTTCATGATGCTAATCCAAACAGCAAGTGTGCTTGACTTTTCAAAATATCCCCTTATCTTATGTAATGTTCCTTTCAAACTGTTTTTTTTAACCAATAAGAAACATGCTTTTAAAAAACAGAAATATGCAACCTACTTTTCAGACTAGAATGCTCTCAAACAGCCAAACACTTCTTTTCTTTTTTCAAAACTGCATTTTAATCAATTCTCAAACTGCCATTTCACATACAGATACCTTCTGAGTGTATCCAGACCTCCCTTCAAGGTGCTTAGAGTGTGGATTGTGGGACACAGCTATATTTTCTGGAGCCAAAGGTATGCAGAAAATAGAGGCATGGACAAAGACCTAGCTTTGCCAAATATAGACATTAAATTGATCGGACAGAGAGGGTTAAAGTGGCACCAATTGATGCCATTGGTTAAATCCTTTTTGCATCTCCAACACCCTGCCCTTATCATTGTGCACTGTGCAGGCAATGGCCTAGGCACTTTGACTGAGGTAGATCTGGAAATGCTTATGAAGGACACCTTTAGAGAATTGATGTAACTTTTCCCCCAAACTGCCTTTGTCTATTCTAACATATGTCAAAAGCAGAAATGGAACTGGTCCAATCAATTTTGTTCATAGATTGAGAATGCTAGGAAACACACCAATAAATCTGTTTCTGCTTTTCTCCGTGATTATAGGATGGAGTCCAATTACCACAACAATCTGTGTTTCAATATGGATGGCATCTACAGGAGAGATTGTGTACATTTTACAGATGAGAGTCACAGAGTCTTCCTCATCAACTTTAGACTCTGCATAGGTACTTACTTGTAGGTACCAAAATCTCTCAATAAACACAAAGGCTCTTTTTAGAGCCACCCAAGATCTAAACACATTAGCTGGATGTATTTCTCAAAATTATTATTATTTTTTGCTTGGAGTCACGCACCCAACGCATCAGAGTCGTACACCCAACATGTAGAAGTCTTGCACCAAATGCCCTGGAGTCACGCCCTCTACACGTTAGGAGTCATGCATCCAAAATGTGCACACCAGGGGGCCGCATTGAGCACTGCGCTGGGTGCGCGACTCCTAATTTTACCATGAAAAAAAAAATAGCCCCTATCACTAATTTCTATTATCCCCGGGGACCCCATCCCCCGGCTCTTATATAAAACATTGGGGATCGTGGGGGAGCCCCAAGGCCCCCACGGTCCCAGCCGGCTCCCCGCATCCTTCGGGAGCCGGAATTGCTTTTCCACATGGCGAGCTGCTAACATGCAGCTCCCCGTATGGAAAAGCAATTTGGTGTGGATTTTGAAAGAGAGAGTAGGTTCCCCTGCTCTCTCTTTCAAAATCCAAACCAAGTTTGGTATGGGAGGGCAGGAGCCCCGAGACTCCCGCCCTCTCAAAGGAAATAGCAGTGTCCCGGGGGTGGGCACCCCGGGACACTGTAGGAGCTGGCATTGGGAGATGGCAGTTCCTAGAGCCCTCAATGGCTCCAGGAGGAGGGCCATGCAGCCTCCCGCCCACAATACACAAACCCCCGGGTATGGTGCTCTCCAGGACTTGGAAGCGCTGTTGAGCCCCCATCCACATCTTTTGCTGAAGGGGAGCCTTGGAACCCCCAAACCATTTTTTTTGTAGCCCCGGGGGTGGTGGTCCCTGGGGCTGGGGGACCCTCTGGGCCCTCCATAAAATTTTATATCTTTGCCCCCGGGATTTGCCCCCCCGGGGGCTAATTATTAAAGAAGCTCCATTTTATTTAAAATCTGGATTTTTGGGCACTGGGAGTCCTTGTAGGACCCCCTAAGCAGGTTTAGAAGGTCAGGATATTTCTACCCTGCCCCTTTATACGTTTTGCTCTCTTGTTCCACTGACTTTTTTTTCAGCCTCGCATCTACCGAGGCACAAAATGGCTGCCAACACTTCCAGGTTTTGAATGTTGACAACCACTTGACAGCCAATTAGCATTCAGCATGTGATCAGGACGGTGCGCTTAGGGTGCGCTCAGGATGCGCGGATCCACTGCGGCCATAGATATATGAACTTTTAATTGTGATTTTCTCAGGAACTACTGAACGGATTTACAACATTTAAGCAAAAGGCATGAGTCTGAACTAAGGACTACCTTTGGTGTAATTCCGTTCATCAGTTCGGGCTGTAGCCACGATGAACGGTTCCTATGGAAAATTGCATGGGTAAAACCCGTTTTTGGACCCCCCCTTTTTTCTCGACCCCCACTTCACGAATCACCCCGAGACTTCCAGGATACTGGCCATTAGTTTTAAAAATTTCGCTAAAATTCGTCAACCAGAGCCAAAGTTATTCCAAGTAAAATGTTGCGGAAATCCTATGGAAAATTGGTCCTAACTATAACCGCCTACTGGTGACCGCCAGTAGGTAATATATATATATATATATATACCCTGCTCAATGGCGTCGGATCTCTGGCGCTTCTTTTGCGGCGCAGCTGCCACAGCAGAGCCAAGACGTAATATATACTTTCAACCCTCTTTTCCAAGAGGAATGGAGGCGCACTCACGGGCACTTTCACGATATATTCTTTTATTTTCACATATCACGGGTCGTCGCTTCAACCAACGCGTTTCAGTCTCATCCGAGACCTTGATTACGGTTGATGTCTCACGCTTTGTTACACAGTATATACTTTTTCAAATACTCATCATGTGACTTCTTGTTGCATCACAGGAGGAATTGTGGGACATGTAGTTTTTGTCTTTCAATTATTTTGATCTCCTTTATCATATAATCATTCCACAATAATTATATGCCGCAGTGTATTGAAGAATGAGAGGATGTATGAGTGTCAGAATGGATGAGTTAATAGGTGAGTGACTGACTTTATAAGTGAGTAATTAAAGGTGTCTTACTGAATGCTTGGTTTAGTGACTAAACTGTGTGAATGTCTGTATGTGTCTGTCAGTTGGTGTGTAAGGGGCTGTATGGGTTGGTGAGTAGCTACACGAGTGTCTATATGGGTTATTGATTGGTTGTCTAAGTTTCTGTATGGGTACCTGAGTGTCTGTGTGGGTGGGTAGGGGGTGTGTGACTCTGTGCATAGATGTGTGAGTGTGTGATTCACTGGGTGTACAGCTTCACGAGTGCATTTGTGAAGGGATATATGGGTGGGTGAGTGTTTGTATGGGTGTGTTGTGAGTGAATGGATATCACAGTGGTACATGTGTGAGTAACTACATATGTGAAAGGCAGTATATGTTAGTGTTGGACTAAATAAATGACTATATGTGAGAGTGAGTGATTGTGAGAGTGGCTGTATGAATGAGTGTGTGCCTGGGTCAGTGATTGTAGAAGAGCGTAAGTATGTGTTAGTATCTGCATGAATAAGTGAGGTGGTGTGTATACCTGTGTAGGTGATTAAATGGAAGTGTGACAGTTTTTTTGCAAGACTGACTAGGTGTGTGAGTAACTATGAGTGAGTGGTAGGTGTATGAGTATCTGTACAGGTGTATGAGTGCATATTTCAGTGTCTATATTGATGAGTGACTGCGTGTATGTGTGACTGCATAGGTGAGTGGATGTTTGTGTAGACCAATGAAGCAGTGAGTGGGTATGTACTAACTGTTATTGATGTGCCTTTGGCTTTGAGAACTGTAGCCTGTATTTTAGAGGGAGTGTATCAAAGGTTATCTGAGTCCATGTCCCCACCCCAATTCCTCCTGCCTTCCATTTCCTTGGTAAGAGGGAGATTTTGAAAACAACTGGGGTATTGATTTTCCCCTTTGACTTACATTGAAAAAGAGGAGATTGTAGACAGGAGACAGATCAAATAAAACCCATTTGGGCTTAAAACCATAGGACTTTTCCTGGCTGAATCGGGTCTGTTGGCAGGTATGGTTGTACTACCACTGCCTCTCCTTCTGCCCACAATGA